>NC_132848.1:61812897-62127897 GCF_048164855.1 Canis lupus baileyi
ATACTATAATATCTGTATACACTATTAAATAGATGACATTCCTTGGAAATAAATTTACCCGATGTTTATAAATAATGTTATTTTAAAAGTTGATGTAAAATATCCATTAGCTATACATTGGGATTTTGACTCATAACACTTTTTCCAAAAGTGACATAACTTTATTAGTTTTCCAGTATTAAACAACATGCCAGTATTTTTGAGTTGTTATAACTTAAATGAAGAAGCCAAAGAATGAAAATGGATGCCTAGGAGAACCGAGATCTTGTTAGAACTCAGCTCCTATGAGATGGACAGGAGTTCCTGAAGCTTCCCCCATCCCATGCAGATAAACTGCCCCAAGTAATCCATTAACAGAGTTTTTATTGTTGTTGTTTAAATGCTTCTCAATGCATTGAAAATATCATTCAATTTTAAAGAATATTGGTAGGGTAGGGGAAGGCTATTGAATATATCTATTCTTATGGGGTTATTTTGCAAAAGAGGGATTCTTAAGATGGCCAAGTATCAGAGAAATTTGTCTAGAGTCTTTTTCTATGTATAGGTGTTTCTATTTGTGATGTGTACGTGTGTATCTGTGCAAGATGTATGCACATGCAGGAAATTGATTAAAGTTGCAAGTGCAGTCGTGTGCTTGTATTTTTCATGTTAATGAGTACTCAGACGTAAGTGAAAAATTAAAAGGTGGTTATATTTAGCTATACCGGTACACTCAGTGTATGTTGCACACAGTAGGAAGTGAACATAAAACCAGTGAAAAAGCCTCAACATTGCAGCTATATGCATTAATTAAAAGAAGTTTGTTAAACTAAATTTGAAAAAAAACTTCTTTAATTGTGTTTACCCAAAAGCCTTTTCTTCCTAATTTAAATAGCATAAACATCTGGACTAAAGCAATATTAGAATCATGGCAGTAGTCAAGCAAATCTTGTGGAAAATAATGAAATTAGATCCCTGGTGTTGTGACAGAGTAAGGGCAGGATACATCAGTTCGATGTTAATAAAATTTCCATGAATGACTGAATACAATTAAGAAATTGTCAGTTGCGGCAATGAACTTTTGTAGCTCATAGATGTTTGCATCATTTGATTATGCTGGCAATTTAAAATTGTTTGTTAGTGTCTGTGTTGGGATATTAATTATGACCTTTATTACAGCCCACAATTAAACTAGTCATATAGCAACAAGCAAACGGTGTTGCGATACTAAAGGGTCTGAACTGTTTAGTGAGGGGTCTGCTGTGTTTGGGCCACCAGTGCTCTTTCAAACTGGAAATGATTTTTAAAAGATTCAGTAGCTAAGAAACTGCAACAACTGGAATGAGTAAGCCCTTTAATACAAGAATTTCTTTTTAATAGTGTTTTAACAGTTTTAATTGCTAACAACATCTGTAAAATTGGAAAAAAGCATTTTTAACTGTGACTCCAAGATAAGCTTTCCCTGTTTCAGGAGGAGAAAACAATTATTCATTGGTTAATTAGCTGTAAACAACTTTTAAAAGACACATCCATTATATATGTAATTATTTGAAAAAAGGCTTTAATGTTATTTGTACTAATGCATAATTATTAGTGCTTGCTAAAAGGATTAACAGTATTTAGATGACCAGTATTATTGAGGAGTATCACAGTGAAGAAATGAGATTAGCATCAGGAAGGAATGTATTATAAATCAGATAGGGATTTTTGTGTTGTTTTGTTTTTTCTTTTTGGCACCCTTTGGTAGAGGTAATGTGGAGTGATATTACATTTTCAGAAACAGTGTGTTTCAGACTCAAGGAGTGGTAGTTTTTCATCTCTATTTTTATGACACATAAAAAAAATCTCACTAGACAAGAATATATTCCTTGGGTTACATTGCTGGTATGATTTATTTATTTATTTTTAACTCTGAGTGTTCTTTTTCAAAAAAATCAGCAGTAAATTATATTCTAAACCTGTGGTTATTAAAAAATAAAGTAGTACCAATAAAACCATCAGCTATTCAGAGTCATTTGTGCTTATGGCAGCTTTCGTATCATATTTATTAGATCAGGTACCTTGTTCCCCATGGCATATTTGATAATTCACAACCATTGGTAGAAACCAAGCATAATAAAAACAAACTATTTCTGCCTGATATTTGGATTTCAGTTGATGAAGTTCAATATTGACTTACTTCTAGTGTTTAGTGATTCTGGTTGAAAAGAATAACTTGGACATTCCAAAGTCAGAATTTGGGTATTGGCATTTCCCCCCCTCTTTTGCTTATCTTGCTTTTTCCATTACCTTTTATGATTACCTTAAACCATTGTTAAAAAGACTCAAAGTTGTGCATTTCATTTTGCAGTGATGTTGATAAAGATATTGCATAGCCTGGGGGAAACCCAGGGCTTTGTACTTGTTGCTACTGTATATTATAATTAACTCAGCTTAGGTGGTCCAAAGGCTTGGCTTGGGCTTTCTTACTACAGATGTCTGGATTTAATTCCACTCAAGAGCCCTCCCTTTTAGAAAGAACCGAAGTTCTGGGGCTTTGGTTTCAGGATTTGCAAATCTAAATTTCCCAGGATGCCAGTTAAAATCTCAGTGGTGGTGACATCTTCTTTATCTCTCCTTAAGACAGAGAAACTAAATATTACCTGGGGGAAGGCCACTGTGAGATGAGACCTTGCCTAAAGCACTGTGTAGACAGGAAAATTCTTGCATATATCCCAATAATATAATCTTTGCTCCAGAGTCCTTGACCAAGTTTTCTACTCTGAACTGAAAATGTGAGTTAGCGTCCTTGTGAGTCACTTCAGCATCTCCTGGAGAGCAATATTTGAGTTTGAAATTTTTATAGCATTCTTCATGAGCTTGCTATTCCTAAGCGATAGAGTTTTTTGTCTTAGGTGATAAGGAGCAAACCTGTTTGAGCTGTCACATTAGCCAAAAGATCTAAGCCAGATTCTCTCATGGTTTGAGAGACCTTACCTGTGACATTATTCCAGGGCCATTTAAATTTGAGTGTACTTGACTGCTGATTAATCTGCTGGGTTATTAGATTCCCCCTCTTAATTTCTCCCCTACCACCATCATGCATTTTAAATATTTGCAGGAGAGGAAGATGGCGAGAAAATTCACCTACAGAACCTATACATTTATTGTATTTTTTTTTAATTCCAAATTCAAACACAGTCCAGGGCCTTTGGCACGGAGGGCATTCTAAATGGAATCTGTAGCACTGTTATTTTCATTTGCTTGCAGGGAAATTATTACATTTTTAGGAATTTGTGAATTTAAGCATAGATGATTACTTTGAAAACATTGGGGTTTCACAAGTGGGAAGCCTTGTTGCTCAATTTACTAATTTATTTTGTGATCTGTGACTAAGCTGAGTAAAAATGCAAATAGTACAAGGCCCTTTCCATTTTATCACCAGATCAGTTTACTGATGGGAGGATCAGAGTCACTAAACACTCCAACATTCTCGTGCTTCCTAAGTAGTTGGGCATTAAAAGCAGCTAAACTGAGGACTATGGGAAGATTGCAGCACTTCACACAGGGAGGTTTAAATGAAATCTAGTTATTTATTTTAGGTTTAAAATGAAGAGTCTCCAGCTCAGTTTTATTGGCCATTGTGACAGTACAAACAGGTCTGTTTCCCATCACACACGACAATAAACTGCATTGCTGGGAGGTGGCAAACTCACGCAAAAAAGGGTAGCATTTGGCAAAGGCTGAATGAATAATACTGCAAGCTTAAAGGGACCCTGTTAAATGCCTTTGTATGTTATTTGCATACAACTTCTGATTTTTAAAAACTGAATATCATGTTTTTATTCCTTTTTATATTTCAAATAAATTTCTTTTTATATTTATGACATTAAAAATAATTCACGAAGGTGTATTTCTTTCATATGTATATTTTAGTATTTTCAGTGAAGCCAGATCACTAAGGGCACATCGATGAGGGGGAAACCTATTATGATATTCTGCATTATATAGGTTTAGAGATACCTATTGGGTCAAATGAAATTCTAATATGATTTAATCACTGTTTAACATGGGATTTATTCTGAAAATCCAGTAGAGGGAGTGTGAAATTCCCAGTGGCTGTACATAGATTGCAGATTCCTTTAAGCAGAAATATGGGAAATAGTTCCCAATGTATGGGGATCAGCAGCTTATATTCATCATCTCTTCAACACTTCATAATATGAAAAGATCAGATGTGGTATAAAAGTTGATTTGTTTAACACTGTCTCTTTCAAATATCTCTTCTTTAAAAATTATTTAATTAGACTAAGTGATGTAGCTCATTTGTGAAATAGGTCAGGGATTGAATTGCAGGAAGTCCATAAATGCAGGTCTGTAGTCCCTTACCCAAAGCCCCTGGGGCAGATGTATTTTTGCATTCTGAAATTTTCTATTTTAGAAAGGTAATATGGTGCATGTACCACAGATTATGCAATACCTCCAGCTGGGTCTGGGGCAGCACCCTATAATCAAACACATTCATATTTCTGCATTGCAATGTATGAATATTCACAGTGAGTGGGATGAATAAAGACTGGAAATAATCTCCTTGAAATTAGTTCAGGTCTGGTTTTGCTGCCACATGAGTTATGAAAAACCTTTCAGAGCTTTTTGTTTTCAGAGTTGCAGATGGGAGATTGTAGACCAGTATTTCTATACTCAGTCAAACATTCCAGTTATTTTGGGGTATCATAGTTTTAGTTTTTATTTCAGTTGGGTCATATTATATTGCTGTAATCAAGTAAGCAAACTATGACAAATAAAGCAAAAACCTTACTGAGAGGCCCAATGTTTTGTTTTGTTTTTAACAAAAAGTAAACCAATATTTATTAATTAACCAATATGAGCCAAGCACTGTGCTAGATGCCCAGGGGGATGCTAGAGGAGTAGAGAAGCATGGTCTCTGCCCTTGCAGAGTTTATGACTTTAGGCATATGAAACTTCCTCTGTCTCTTTCCTTTCTCTCTCTCTCTCTTGCACACACACACACACACACACACACACACACACACACACAGAATAATATCAAGAGGTATGTATGTATATATAAAAAATGCTAAACTGAGCATTCCAAAAAATAACATGCTTTAAGTTTGCAATGGCAAAGAGGTTTAAAATCACCTACCAAATCCTATTGATTGGCTGTGGCTGCTTCTGGTGCTACATTGAGGCTTCTGAGATAAGCCTGAGATTAGTTGCAAGAATCTCTTTATTGATTATCAATGTATGCCATGGTAATAGGAGAGTGGAGTGACAACAGACATGCCACATGTTTGCCATCCTTGCATATCTAGGTGGTCCAAGTCAAAGATTTTTCTTAAGAGAGGTGTTTTGTTGCTGCTGATGTTATACAGTTGTTTTTTTATTGTTATTATTATTTTTAATCATTCCATGTCAACTTTAAAATGTCCCAAGAGAGTTAGTTATTTTCAAAAGGGTAAGAGCATAATCATGGAATTATGCAGTTGTAACTTGATGATCCCTTAAATAAATATATCTTACTTTTTTGTGCAGAATTCTGATATGGTAAATTTACATGAGTATGGAACAGTAAAATTCAATATAACAAATTAGATTTATAACCACATTGATTAGTGGCTGAGAATCTCTTCAGTTTAACTTTCTTGTCGTTTTTTTTTTCATTTTTCTTTTGTTTTAATATGAGTTATAAAAACATAGTACAGCTAATTAAATGTGAACCTCTCTTCCAAGAAATAATAATCCATTTGGGGGCTGTCACCCTAAGTATTACCTTCTTTTGTTTCTTTTTCTTTTTCCCTTGTTATTTCAAGAACCTGTTTGCATTTGGTGTATTCAAATAGGAAGTTTTTATAATCTTGTTGCTAAGACTGTTTGGCTTCTGAGTCCACCCTCTGAAGTGTTTAATTGTGATGAGCACAGAATGTTGGAAAAGACCTCATTCCAATGTGATTGTTATGAAATAAAATACATATGTGTGCATATGTATGTATGGTATGTGTGTATGTATGTGTGTAAATGTGGCAAACATTCGTTAATGGCAAGGATGTAACACTCCACGTGACTTTACTGTCTCTCTTACCCCAAGCATTCTCATATGACCTAATCACAGAAAAACGTGTCAGATTTCTCCTAGCTCTTGAGTTTGACCTCTTCCCATAAGAATTGGGTTTTGACATACGCTTTCTCCATTTCTGACTGTAATATCTTGAGATCTTATTTGAGAGATTTTTGTTCTCTTGAAGTTTTATTCTCAGGTTTGGAAGGAAAAATATTCTTTTTAGTCTTGTAAATTATTTTATATTTTGCAGGCCCATGGTAAATTGTGTGGTGATATAATTTTATATCATTAACAAATACTGAGCTGAATATTTTAAAATGAATTCTGTAAAGTTCAAAGTTCCCTGCTGCTTGTGTGAAAGGTTAGGCCATCACATTTAAAACAAGACAAAATGGAATAATAGAGGAGCCACAGGCATCTTTTATTTCTATATCTTTGGGAAACAGCAGCAGGGATCAAACAGTTTAGCTATGACAGTGCCCTCCTAACCTGCCGTGTACCTCTTTGGGCATGAGAATGGACAATCCAAGGGACCAAAAATGTGCTCATCCAGACTTTTTTGAACATCAAACTGGGCAATCATATCTATACCCAGGGGAAGCTGATTCATGGCTGGCCACAGAATGGCAATGCAGGCAACCAAATGAAATGGATTATAAAATTTGATTGGTATAACAAATCGAAGTTAAAATGTCCCCTAGTACATTTAATACTGAACTGGGAAATTGTGATCAGAGAGTGTGGAATTATACATTATTTTTGCCAAAAATAGAATATTGGACTTATATACAAAAGACTTTTAGAAGAACTAGAAAAATAAAACTACCAATTTTTACCAGATATCAACAAATAGACTTTATAATCAATGTAATACAGGTTTATTTTGAAAGTATTTAAGTATATAATATTCTCAAATTCATCTTCACTCAATTGGTGACTGGAATATATGTATAAAGAAAATAATAAACAATTATGTTATTTTAAAAATAATGAATAAAAACGCATCTTAAATTCTTCCAGCTTTGGGTCTCTTTTGAAATTCATACAAATATTACATTAGACAATTTTAAACATACATAAATACAAGTAAAATACCACTTCTATAAGATAAACACAAGGATTATAATTGACTGTATAGTCTAAAAAATAAATCAAGTAGAACAAAGATTTGGAGCTAAGTACTTAACTTGGTTTAAGCTATATATATGTGTATTTTTCTTTTGCTAGATCCCTGTAGTATCTAAAAAAGCTCATGAATCTCAAAAGATACAATTTGGACAGAGACATCTGTTAATGCATAGAGTATTAATAGTTTTTCATTATGTTGAGGTACATATTATTTTTGAGTGCTACAGACACATTTGATGATATCATACCCACACTTTCACTATATTTTGTGTGCGGGTGTCAAATTAGAACATTCTTTCTATCTATTCACACATGTGAATGTGTCAAAAGTCACTTAGTAGCTTCATATGTGTATCAACATCCATGTAGTGCTTGTGGCAGCCATGAGGATATATCTGCAACTACAGGGAGTGCAACTGACCAAGGTCTCAGCTTTAGTGCTGTGAAATCCACTTCTGAATTTACTCCAAGGCCATGCCTCCTACATGGCTCAGTCTATCACTGAGCTTGTGTGGTATACTAAGCCAGGCCAGTTCCTAGGACATTTGGATCTCCTGTGACAGCTGACTTTGGCACAGGACTCCTCATGGCTTGCTGAACCTTCCCAGCAGGGCAGTCTTGGAAGCATCTATCCAGCCCTTCTTCCCTCATGTTCAAACTGCATCATGATCTAAGGGCTCTCCTCACCTCTCTTAAAAATCCTATTTTGGCATCTGCTTCTCAGAAGCCCTAGACTTCTGACTGCACAACACAGTGCTTTAGTTTATTCTTTTGGGATCTTAATTATTTGCCAACCTTATTTCTATCAGTTTCAACAGTCTATAAGCAATGAAGTGCTCAATAAATGTTTTAATGAATTCATGAATGAATGTATGACTTGTTGGGCAAGATTTATAGATCATGAAATTCAAATATGATGTGGTATTTGTCAGCTGTCTACCTCCAGTTTTACTCAATCTCTGTCCTTAAAATGTTTTGACACTGTCTTAAGGTTTTAATGATTTTCAAACCTGATTACTGCTTGTGACTCCCCAAGGGTAGGGCCATATCATATTTTGGTTGTTGACTGATCCATTACAACCAACATCTGTTTCTGAAACACCTGTAATTACTACTGGCTGGGAGAAGTTGGGGCAGAGGGGGAATAACAGAGATGTATAAGAAGAGTGTTTGCCCTCAAGATGCTTACTATCTCAGTTGACAAGAATCAAAATTTGCACACAACTAATACATATTAGCAATTAGGCAACTAACGATGTGTGAAATTTGAGACAAAGAACTTTTCCCACATATAGCCAAGAGCACTCACACATGAACTCCACTTGCATGCAGGTCTGTATGGCTAGGTTTTGTCAATAAAATGAAACTCTACTACTGTTCACTTAGTTTCCCAGCCTTGTGAACTTCTAGTTAGTAGAGTACTTGTGCCCTGATTAGAAAGTGTAACCCATCATTAGATATGTATTCTTGCTGTTCGAAGTGTTGTCTGTACACTAGCAGTATGAACATTACCTTGGAGCTTGTTACAAATGCAAAATCTCAGATCTAAACCCAGAACTACTCAATCAGAGTTTTTAATCTTTAAAGGTGACTCACATGCCCATTAAAATTTGAAAAGCACTGCTTTGGAGTCTGATGCTTAGACTCTTGACTGTTACGTTTCTATGATGACACTTAGATCATGTCAATATACAATTACCAGGAATCTCACATTGAATTGCAAGAGTCCCAGCTAAGTGTTGGATCACAAACCTGATGGATCAGCACTTCTTCATTATATCTTTAAAAAATATTTATTTACTTTCTATACCCTGCATTGTTACCAAAAAAATTAAGGTGGTTTATAAAATATATGTAGTATAATATTTGAAAGGTAATAATAATAAAGAAAATATAATACTGAATGAAATTTTTGGAAATAAAGGTGAAGAA
Organism: Canis lupus baileyi; assembly: GCF_048164855.1. Taxonomy (NCBI): domain Eukaryota; kingdom Metazoa; phylum Chordata; class Mammalia; order Carnivora; family Canidae; genus Canis; species Canis lupus. The sequence goes on from NC_132848.1 coordinate 61,821,998, forward strand.
AAAATATGGATAAAGAACAGAAGCCAAAGGAGAGAAGGGTACACAAAATTCATGCAGAGGGATCTATATATTTGTGTCTTCTCTTGCAATAGATTGTTGAGGACAGTGCCCATTATGCTAGTCAGTGCCACCTGTATAATATCCCCATGAGGCAGCCTTCTAAAATCTAGTGCCAGAAAAATCTTTGTCTAATTTGAAGAACTGTTGTGCTTTTATCTTTATGATAGTATAGCTTATGTAAATTACCAATGTTTCTCTCTTTTCCTCACTGCTAGGGAGCATAGAAGCAAATTTTTTGACAACTATTTTCACTTTCACAACTGAAATATTTCCTTTTCTCTCTTTGAATACTTAAAATGATGTAATCTTATTTTATCTATGTTCTGTATTATAACCAGTTCAAATCACTTTTGGAAATGATTTCTTATAATGAATAATGACTATTATATCAACATATAAAAATCAATCAACACATTTTGTTTCCATTCTGAGTAACATTGGAAAGGATGAATAGTGACTTTTTTGCACCACTAAGAAAAGTAGATTGCTCATTTCCTCTTAACCAAACTGATGCAGCTGGTTCCAGTGTTTGGAGCATGCCCAGTAGAGGGTGAATTCTAATAGAGAGTAAATAATTAAGGAATAATAACATTGAAGGCTATACCTAAAAGAAAGATGAGAGAAACTTATGTAGTTGTGTACAGTGCCCCACTAGAATCTCTGTGGATCAAACTTCCCTTATGTGCTGATGTCAACCCACAGAGGTGAGATAGCGGAACGTGTTATTTTCAGTGCAGTAGGGGCACATCCACCAGTAAGATGAGAGTCCTACAAACTGTTTCTTCTGCATAGAGGTGTGTTTTTGTGGATGGCTATGGGCATAGCCATGGCCATGGGAAGATGGAGTTAGTCTACCTAGTGGTGTGTTTTCACCATGCCTTGGTACAGTTCCACCCACTTGAAGACTTAAAACACTTCTATTCAAGTTCCATCCATTTAAGCCTTTGGATCTTGATTATATAGATATCATCTGAGTGATGTTACATCTTAATTATTCTCCTGCATTTGCTCTTTGGATGAATGAAGTGTTTGTGATAGATTATGATGTGTGGAGAAAGGTTAAGGGTGTGAAAGCACGAACCATATGGAAAAAAGGACTGCAGTGAAGGAAGTTATGTTGGAAGACAGTAGGAGGAGAAACTCTAATTTTCTCGGTGGGTACTTTCTGCTCTTCCAGATCAGGAAGGGTTAGTAGGGTTTTTTAATTTATTATTTATTTGTTTGTTTATAAGCTGGTTGTTGGGGTGGGCAAGGTATTTAAAAAAAATTCCCAACAGCCTCAGTATAAACCTACTTGCCATATATCCATATATCTTTTTTTTTTTTTTTTTTATATCCATATATCTTCTTGTTCAGTTCTGTGAGTTAAGTTCTGGGAGTCAGCCTTAATTCTAGATTTTCTTGCTTGTAGCCAATTGCGTTAAACATTAATGTAATTGAAACTTTATCTTTTTAAATCCTGTGAATAATTCAGTTTTGTTTTCCAAAGTATTTGCCTTTAAGAATATTAATTTCAAAATACACGATGTATTTTTTCAACTATTACATTATCTTTGTTAATTGTAAAATTTTAATTAAATTTGGTAATATCATACTAAAGTTCCAGCATTAATATTGTTTATGCATGTTCTATGGCATTCAGGTTTCTTAAAAGCTGTAGGTAAAACTGTAGGCCAGACCTATATAGAAGTCTTACGTCTATTATTTCTGCCATTGAATAGCATTGATTTTATAATTAATGGTTATCAGTCTGTAATTTTGCCTTGTTATACCTGGAATATTTTACAGTTTGCATTAGTTTTTATAACATTTACATCCTACCCTGAATTATTTTTTGAAAATAGTGAAATGGAGTAAGATGATCTTTATTTAATTATGTCTTATTGAACCAGTTTCTCAAACTGGGTTGTACAGTCAATATACTGGGGGAACTTCTGAAAATCCAGTTGTCCGTGCTACACCCAGATTAATTAAGTTAGAATATTCGGACCCAGGAATCAGAAATTTTAAAGATCTCCAGCTGATTCCTACATGAAGCCTGGTTTGAGAACCACTGAATGGGGCAGAAAAGAATATCCGCTCTGAGTCATTTCTGATGGCCTCAAAATTGATTTCGAAAAAGATTCTGTGCCTGGGGCTTCATACCCATTTGGTGTGTTCCTGTCCTGCTTCCTAAATCAATTTCAAGCCAGTAATAGCTTGAACCAGCATAAAAGACAGTAGAACTGTTTTGTAGTAAGTTTTACCTGACAAAGGCATTGACTTATTACAATACAAGGAATTCCAAACTTTGAGTCTCTTCATGGGCATAATCGATTGTAACTGAAGTTCATTGTAAGTGCTCTATGAAATAACCAAGTAAGCATTCTGCTGACTTAACATTGAATACTCAAATTGTGTCTACTATTCAAAAATTATGTATGTGAACCCACAGGGCAGGCATATATACAGGTACAAAATATAGATATATACATATGTGGGAATCTTTCCTTGAGCCCAGAAGAATTGGTTAGTCTAGGTTGATACCAGGAGCCTTCAAATTGGAGGCAGGAGCTTGAACTTTCTCTTCTTCTCTGTCTGCTTTTGCCTGAAAATTCTGTCATCTTTATTATGTAGACAGTTAAAAATGTAAAATCAGGTGAGATTGATTTCTCCTCTCTCCACCGCCCACATTTTTTTTAAGTGCAGAGTCTCTGGATAAATATCCTTAAGTAAGAAAGTTTAAGTGCCTACTCTGACAGTTACAAATAATTTTATACAATAGGCAGACAGACAAATTGTGCTGATAGTCTGTATTTCTTTAAAAAGAGAGTGGGGGGGAGCGAAAGTCTGGCCTGGAGACTAGAGTAAATCACAAAAGTGATCTCAAGTGAACAGAGATAGATTTCTGGAATACGGTGTGCAATGAAACCACTGACCTCTTCTACACGGGTTCATGTCTTTTTCCACAGAAACAGATGGGTAATAGCATAATGCCGAAATCATGCTCTACATAATATGGACCTAGTGATTGCAGACCTGATTGCTTGCCATATGGTTGCTGAAGGGTTGAAGAGGAAATGGGATGATATGCAAACCCTTAAAAGCAACATTTTTATTGAATGGCCATTACATTAAAATCCAAACTCTGCAAATGAAGGCAAGAACTGTGGTGAATAATGATGAAATAACAAAGCAATAAAAGCAGCAGTATTGTATGTATTTTGTTTTCGATATGCAAACTAAGGGCAGACTTTTTTTTGTCACTTTGCCTAGCATTATTATGAGCATGAGGGGGTAAGGTGGTGGGACATAAATGCCTTTAGGGCAGAAATACTGTATGTGTGGAGCATTGCTGCATTCACTAGGTCAGAGAGAGAAGAAAATAATCACTTGTCCCATAGGAACTGAATTTGACTCAAAAGCTACCTGCAGTATGTGACTAACCTCCGTGAAGTTCAGTATATCAGCAAGAAGCTAGTAGTAAAAACCTGTTTTAGAGTCTAGTATGATAATGCAGAATGAAGAAGCTTGTTTACTTTTTGCCTTTGAATTTCCTCATGCAGATTTTGCTGCTGCCTCTCTGTTGGCAAACAGGTGTATGGGATAAGGTGGATGCCATTTCCCAGAGTGTATTAGTTTAGTTGAGCAGCTGCAATCTGTTTTGCTCTGAGTTTTGTTTCTAGTGTGTTACTAGGAACAGATAGGGTTTTTTTTTTCTTTAAAGAAATTTATTTTATTAGCTTGCTTCAAATTTGCATATATTTCATTTCCTGTTTTTTTTAATGAATGTCTTTCAATCATACAAAAATCTTAAGGTTTGTGTTCTCAGAAATGGAACTCAAATACATTAAACCTACTAAGAGTGTGTGCAGGGTAATAAGCTGAGAGGTAAGATTTTCAGTACTTAAGCGAGAAGTATTTATTTTAGCATATATGAGCTACTGATCAGGACCAAACATTCGAACAGTGTGTATTATTATGCTCATTAATCTATGCGGATTTGGTGAATTTATATTCCTGAGTGTCTACCTGTGAAGATTCACTCTTTGGGAAAGCTGTTTTTGTTTTGTTTTTTAATGCCCACAAATGGCATCTTACTATGAATTAACATCCTTATTAAATTCTGTAGATATTTAATTCCTAAGGGTTAAACTATATGATTAGTGAGCAATTTGAACAGTTTGCTTTTATTTTCCTCATACTTTATTTCTTCTGAACAAGTGCACTGCCATAGTTCTTATTTCCAGAAGCAGATAAGTCCTGAGAGAGTTTTTAAGTTCAAGTTAGAAAGGGTTCTAGACATCGTATAAACATTGCTCTTACCCACTGTTAATAAAAAGTCTGTTTGGAGGAAGAGGTTGATGTTGGCTCATATGAGAATGGAGAATATTCTTTACCTTGGTTCTTGTCCCTAATTGTTAAGGATGATTGAGAATTGTTCTAAGTTGAAGCCGTTATGTCCACTCTCAAGCTAAGTTACTGAGAGTTCAGTTCAGGGATTCTCAAACTGGAAGGCCAGTTAAAGCACAGATTGCCTCACTCCAACTCTAGAGTTTCTAATACATGATCTCGGGGCAGGGGGGTTATAATTTGCATTTTTAACAATTTCTCAGTTGATGTTGATGCTGCTGATCCCTGGGATGACCCTTTGAGAAACACTGACTGTGCTTTTAGCGCCTAGTGGTCTGGCAGACATCTTAGCATCATCAAATATTATTTATTTGAGCAGGGGAAGAGTTTTGCAAGCCTTCAATTTATCTGGTGTTTTAAAAATAGTGGCTTGTACGCCTAAGGCAGCTAGTGGAGCCACACTGAGCAAGAACAAGACAGTTTTGACTAAAGTAGGAGTGGAGGTACAGGTGGAACCACCTTAGCTCTGATGAGAGAACATTCCATGTTTCATCACTGCTAAAAAAGCCATCAGCCAGGTCTGTATCCTTGACAATGTACATCACTTTGGCTTAGCAACTGAGACTTGTGCACCTTCAAGATCCCATTTGCTTTTTCTGGAAGAATAAGAATTTCCATAGCACTGCTTAAAGAACTCCCATCCGCTTTAAAGAATCCTGGAATTGTTAGCATTTCATCAGCCTCATTGCCTTATTACTTTCTGTAGCCTAAAGACATATGACAAGTATAGTATAGTATTTAAGACATTGTATGTATGGCAAAAGAGTCCCCCCACCATGATGAGGAGCTTTTTCTTCCTGCCTAGAAAGCTGATTTTTGTACAGCTTGACTAGTGACATATCTCCTGTGTGGCAGAAATAAGTTTTGCATAACTTTTAAGAGCCCAGGATGACCTATTTAACAGATACCCAGTGCTACATAATGTATTTAGGTCAAGCATTGTGTTTGAGCTCCTCATCACTCTTGTACTAGTCTTGCATTCTGTGAAAACCTCAGGTATATCACAGACACAAATATAGGCCAAGGGATGTTGCCTTATATCAAAATGTAATAAATCTCTATATAACATAATTATCATGTCATCCAATCCTACCACTAGAGTTGAAAAGGAATCTATGATTTTAATGAAATATCTGCCCTACTGATTTTACTTTAAGGCATTCACAATATTGCTATTAACACCATGCTGTAACTGGGCTCCTGAAAAACATCAGTGTAGTGAAAATGCTTTTGAATCCTGTTACTATTTGGAATACTTTTCTTTAAATATTAAAAGAAAATGGTGGTTGGCAATCATATTTTTTAACTTTTTACTTAAGAAGTCGAATGATTAAGTTTTGACACATGTCTCTCAGGGTTGGATTTTTCCTAGCAGCAATTTCTCAGGTAAAAGTTGAAGCCTGAATATGGGCAGTGTCATTATCCTAAAATGTTGGAAGATGAATCTATCCATCTTAAGACAATACCTCATTGCCTCCAAGGATTTTAAATTGTATGAAAGTAAATGTGAACTTGAAATGAGATGTTGAGAAAATTCAATTTAAAAATAATTCTGAGCTAGCTTTTAATACATATTTATCAAATACATTTATTCCTCGTGTCTAATTGGGGAACACTGATTTTTTTTTTTCAAGAATTGGTACTAATAATATCCTTTTATTTTTATACTCGTGTTTCACTTCCTCTCCTCTAAGATATCAAAACACATGCCTGGAGCTTCAGGTAAACCCATATCTGAAAGGCATAAGAAAAAAAGCTTCTAATTTAATTCTTTAGTTTTGGTATGTAATACACCATTATTCCCATTTTATTGATTGTAAACTAAGATCCACTTGCCTACCAGCATAGCATAAATCCATTGTATACCATAGGTTAGAAATCAACTTCCTGCCTCATAATGTAGTTATACCTTGGCTGCAGTATTCAGGCTGTAAAATCAGTGGGTCTCAACCCTGGCTGCACATTAGAGTCATCTGGGGAGCTTTTGGGGGAAAAAAAATCAGTGCCCCACCCCAGCCTATTAAGTCAGTGTCTCTGGGGATGGGGCCTGGGCAATGATTTTTTTTTTTAAAGCTCCCCAGGTGATTCTAATTGTGCAGCCAGGGTTGAGAAACACTGTTTAAAATGAAACAACATACAAATTCATCCTCAGTCTTACAGGAATCACTTTTCCAGCATCCACATTTTTTACTCACAGATTGCTACTCTTACACAAATGAAAGTTAATTATACACATGGAGGGAAGGAGAATCTATGCTATAAAATTCAATTTTGTAACCTACTTACACTGAGAATGAAGCACTTGACCAAGGCTTGAGAACAGAAGCTCTGACCAACTTGAATATGGAAGCGATAACTGCCCTTGATGTCTTCTCCCTGTTTTTGATTTAGAGCAAGAACTGCAGAGACAGGACATTGAATGCACAAAGCCAGAGGAGTTACTCACCCACTTTGTCCTCTCACCATCATCTTTAAAATGGTGATAGGAATAGGGTGGTTATGAGAGTAAAGAACTTAACAGATTCGTGCATTTGAAGGCATGAAGACTTTAAGGATCACAGTTTCTGCTTTGGGCCAAATGACAAAGCAGTAAATTTGTCTTTCATTACTTTTGTTTCTATCTACCAAAGGGATAGATCAAAATGGATTATCAGTAGGTATATTACGCATTTTAAAACCAAATGTAAGGGACCTTTAAATGAACTATTATTTGAAAAAAAAAATAAATGAACTATTATTTGGATTATTTATGTTTTCTTTGTAGTTCCTAAAAAATGAACTCCTCCTCCTCACTTTCCCCTTCCAATTACTGTTTTTTCATAGGTGAACATGATATTCATCTTTATTATATGTCCAGTTTTATTATATTGCTGTTATTGTGGGACAAGATCTTTTTGGGGCTAGGGCACATATCCAGGAGCATAACCTTGTGAACAGTGGCTGTGGCATAGTGGATGTGGAATTCTATGCGAGGTGTAATTAGCGCACTTCCAGATCTCATCCAGTGCTATTGCTCATCTTAGTTTGGTAATGTAAATGTCTATGTTTCTTTTTGTTTGTCTTTCAGAAAGTAAATACGTATTTACTCTGTGTTTTTTCTGTACTATGATTTTTTTGGTTAATTATTTGAAAACATCATTTATCAACCCTAACCATTAGCAATTTGTCACTTGCACATTTTATGTAACTGGTAATTTATCATCTTTTATTTTTAAAGTACTAGTAAATTTACTGGCATTTTCAAAATAAAAGAAATATAGCAAATTTTATTGACCTCTTTAAATTGTTAGTTTCAAGTATGCGCATATGTGTGAACTTCAGCTTTTACATGATCTGTTTCTAATGTCCTGGTCTAAAGTCCACCACTGAATCAGTAGATTTACTATTTTTTAAAAAATGTGTTAAGATGGCATATAAAATGTTTTCTATAAAGAAGGATACTTAATTTTCTTTTGTAATCATGACAAGATTTTTACAAATATAGAGGCTTTTAAAAATCATTTAATTTAGATTATTTATAACAATGCTCATTTTTGGTCAATAATTTTATAGTTTGGAGAAGAGCTGCATTTAAGTGAAATAGGTAGTATACTTTTTGATTCCGGCCCATTCAAAAGCGTGACCTCAGTCTGAAAATCTATATATTAACTTAGGTGCATTAAACATTCCACCCTTAAAGAAAAACAAAAAAGACCAAACTGCCCTTAAAGAAGAAAATCATGCCACATGATGCACCTTCATTCTCATGCTTTTGTCCCATTCCCAAAGCTGCTCTACGAGTCATCCATTTTGATTAACAGCCTTTCTTAGGAAGTGGGAGGTAGAGACTAAGATGCTAAACTCTCTCTGAAGTGTGTGCTAAATGATTCACAACAGTGTGAATGAATCAATTTCTGCAAGCATTCCCAACCTTTTAAATATGTAGTCTGCCAAATCTTTGTTGGATTACATTCAATAAAGGAAAAAAAGCACCTTTTTCCATGGCACCTCTTTCCACACAACCCACAGTATACCAGCCCTTGGAATTTCAGCTTCATTATGCTTGCCCCAGAGACAGACAGTGTTTTGGGGAAGCATCTACTATTAATTTGTCTTTACATTTAAATGTGTTAAGGTTCGCCCCTTTCATTTTCATCATTGCCATTACTATTGGGGTTCTATTTAGTGGCTTCAAATGTTTATTTTAAGAAACTGCCAAAATAAGAGGAACTGAGCATCCTTGCTGATGCACAATTTTGTGTCCTACATAATGCTAAAGAGGGATTACCTTATCCCACATGAAAGTGAAATATGTTATTCTGAGTTATTTCTTTTTGAGGAGAAACAAGTCAGCAAGAAATGTGTTGTTTATGCTTAACTAACTGTGCATTTAGGCGAAGGTTATGCAATTCTTAAAGGCATCACTGTAAATAATTAGAGTCCATTCTCAAAACTGATCTGAGAACTAAGTTTAATCTCCAAACAGTATGATATAATTTAAGGACCAGTATTTATTTAGGGGAAGTTGGTGTCTATATTTCAAGGGCAATGTCAACACTCAGAGGGTGTCTTTCATTCTGTTGACTGGTGATACTCTCCCTTCACATGGGAATACATTTCAAGATGGGCATCATTGTTTAAGGCAAGGAACACATGTGACTCCTTGTATGTAACTTAGAACCAATCAAACCTACAGTGGCTAAAACTGTACCCTTCCAAGCTCAGATTCATTATCTCCGTGTCCCTTTCCCCTACCAAAACAAACTCAATTTCCCTTTTTAGATTCTCTCTCTTTTAGTGGCATCACCATAACCTAGTCATCTAAGCTAGAGAAGAGGTTTTATAGAAGGGAAGTTGTGACCTACACATAAGAAAGATTCAAAGATTGGTATGAGTTCACTAGAGAAGTGGCTTTCAAGGTCTGGTCTGCAGACATCTGCACCAGAATGACACACAGTGCTTGCTAAACTGATAGATTTCTGGCCTGTCCTTAGATCCCACTGAATCCAGGATAATAACCGTGTGGTCCAGGAATCTGTATTTTCACAGGCTTCCCAGGTAAAGCTTGCTAGAGTTTGAGAACACTGTTGTTGAGTTTTAACATTCTCTCTGACATCTCTAATTAATTTTTACAAATAACCATCTGATTCCATTGTGCAAGCAGGACATTATTTCTGAGCATACATTTGTTACCAAACTCCATGATAGGAAAAGAAGGTTGACTAACCGTTATCAGTATAGGAAAAGAAGGAGGAGAAAGGTTGAATATTAGATCCCAATTGTTTTAAATAAATCTTTCATGAAAACTGAAAGATTCTCATTAAGAAGAAAATTCAAGCCATATTAGCTCATGAAGTTTTGTGGTTTGGGCACAACATCTTCATATTCTCCCCTGGGTCATCCCTGTCCCTCTCTTTTCTCTCCTCTTTCCCCTCTGTGCTGCCTCCCTCGTTATAGAACTGTTGTGAGGTATCTTAGAATTTGTGCTCTGAAAGTTCATTTCTTTTTGTGGTGAATCATCTTCTTAAGTAGCACCAGGTCTTTATTTATTTTTTTCATTTTGAAGAGAATCAAGTAATTTCACCTAGACACAAATAATATTTACTATCCCTAAATGGTATAATGGAGAATATCAATGGATTATATTAAGAATAAAGGTAGTCATATTTATGTTGGGGTGTAAGAGAAATCTGATTATTATATTTAAAGAGGAAAACCTAGTTAAAATATTTTTATTTCCTAGTATTATGAAATATTACTTTTTCTTTTTTCACTTCACAGTTTAGAGAGATTTAAATTTACAGTGTATTTTTTGCAGACAATAGGGATATTTCCCATTTTGTGAGAAATGGAAATTAATGATTTACTAAGCTGTGTGACACTCAGTTGAGATTTGGACAGGGAAAACCAGAGTTTCTAGTGGGTTACTATCATAACATAATATTCCTTTGTTTTTCCTATTTCCACTCAAAGTGGAGACTTATCTCCCATGCATACTAGAGTGGTTGCATTATAAACTTTTCCCCAGCAACACCATCCAAATTTCATTCTTTGAACAATTAAAGCTGAGGGGCCCAGAAAAGTAAAACACATCTAGATGGCCTTTGTGTTTGCCCTGGTTGCTTTTCCTGTGCACTGATTATTTTCTGGGTAAGTTGGATAAAGCTGCTGTCACTTACCTGTTAACCTCATGAGTCATTCTTCCCCCAAGAGAAAAGGAAGATAGTTCATGCTTTCATTGCCTCCTCTCTGGTCAGGTTCCTTAGCGGCAGAGTCCAAGAAAAGGATGCATTGCAGAGGAGAAAGGGAGGGAGAAAGTGGGGTAGGGCATGTGGTGAAATTATGCTGGAGTCTAGTTTCAGCTAGCATTGCAAAATTGATACCCTTTAAGTTGAAGGAGCTGGCTTTTGTACCCCCATTTCAGGCAGTCCTTGTATGAGAGTCTTTTAACCTCTCCAGTGAAGTGGATGGGGTGGGGACAATTCTGCAGAAAAGGGGGCAGCCAAGGACTTTAGCAGCCAACACTCCCAGCAGCTGGGGATGGGGCTGTCCTCTGGTAAAGGAGTCTGAGTAGAGAATCAACAGCATTCACTTTTTGTCTTTTGTCTCTCATCTTTTCAGTTCATGCTTCATTCTGCATTCATCATGCCATCATTCTGTTCAGAAACTACCAAAGACTCCTCACTACCTAGTGAGCACATTCCCAGTTTTCTGTTGCTCCCACCATTTTTATTTCCAATCTTTCTCTCACTGTTCCTGTTGCTCTCTATATGCAGGCAAACCACCTTCGTTCTGCACATTTCATAAATCCCTTCCATTCTTCTCTACCTGACATACTTCTTTGATCATTCTTTCATCTTAAATGTGTTCTTCCTCATGCCTTGAACTTAAAGTCAACAGAACTATAATTGAGTTCCCATTTGAATACATGTTTGCTTGGGTAAATTATTAACCTCTTTGAGTATCAGTTTCTTCACCTCCTTGAGGGGCTGTTTAGCTCTTAGCTCAAATAAGATATTGCATTTTAAAGCTTTATAAAATTCTCTCAATGGTACTCACTTACAAAGGGCTCTGCCCACAAAGACACTGTGCTTTCTTTATTCTATGAACCTTCTCGTATTTATTTTGTCAGCTGTTTGGTATTAATCAGAACCACTCTTGAGTTATGAGGCAGTATTACCTTTGGGCACACCATAGTCTTAACCAGACTATAAGCTTCACAAAGGCAAGTAACCACTGCTTAACTATCTTACATAATGGCTGATGTAGGTGGTCTTCCTTGGAAGTTTGTAAATTAACATATTTATTAATGACAACTTGTACCTGTGGAAGGAAGGAGAGTTTCAAACCTAGATGGTTACAGTTTTAAAAATCCAAATAAGTTTAGGCTTATGGTTAAAACAGAAACTTAGGGACACCTAGGTAGCTCAGCAGTTGAGTGTCTGCCTTCAGCTCAAAGCATCATCCTTGGTCCAGGGATTGAGTCCTGCATTGGGCTCCCCATGGGGAACCTCTTCTCCCTCTGCCTATGTTTCTGCCTTTCTCTGTGTGTCTCTTATGAATAAAAAAATTAAAAAATCTTTAAAGAAACCTACAGAAACTTAGAAGCTGATGGTGATATATAATATAATGTACAAGGACAAAAAATTCACTTGTTTTTATGGAAACAAGGGACCTCTAATCTAAATATATGAATGGTACTGGTAGTAACCAGTACATTATTAGCCAAGAGGTTCCAAAAAGTCATCTCTCAATTGTTTGATTTCTCCATGTTTATTAAGTTATAGCCAAGCAAAATATACCTTTTAAAACATTTTCAATTTCCTTAGAAACTTTGAGAATTATATACTCTTCTGTCAAGAATCAAATATTTAATTAGGGTATCTGATTGGAACTATGTGTCAAAATGATTAGAGTCAGTAGGTTAATTATAAAAGGCAATGTTATTAAGAATTATTTGTTATGTTCTTGGTGGCTGGAGTTTATTTTATAAGTGTATTCCATCAGGCCCCACAGGTATTTATAGACCAAACTTCTTAGCAAGTCTGGCTTTCATGATTTCACTCCATGCACTCGGCTTGTGCAAGTGGCTATTGAACACTAGCCAAGATGATTCACTTTTTATCATAAGATGGAGCTTCTTTCAGTATGGTTCTATCTTGAGATATCTGTTTTCTGCTACTAGTTAAATACCAGTGACATATAAGGTAGTAAGCATTCATTGAACACTTTAAAATAAGTACTTTGGGACTGTTTAAAAATCAGAAAGTTGGGATCATGATGAAAAAATAAAGGTGGACCATATCACTCTTTTACCTCCCACCTGAAACTCTAAATACAGATACGAGGGAGAAAAAGAAATTGTGAAGGACCTAGAGAAATCTCCAATTAGCAGACTACTTCTACTATACTTGTAATTTATTTCTTTTTAAAACAATCCATGGTTTATGTGTGTTTCTCAGCTGAAACTTAGAAGTTAAGAAAAGATAGGATATTTGGGATGTCATATACAGGAAGCGTTCCTGTCAAGCACATTATTGAAGCTGGAAAAAAAATGAAATTGAAACAAAGAACACCTGCTACTTTAACTCATTTAAAAAAAATAATGTTCTTTACTTGCTGACTAGAAATATTGTATTTTCAGAGAGGAGAAAGTGCTAATCTAAATGGGAGAAAATGTAACGATTCACCATACAATGATATGAGATCAGAAATATTTTAAATTGGGTATTTTAGTGTGTGGAGGGGTCGGTATTTTGTATAGAAATGGTTTTGCTCATCAGGTGGTGAATATTTCTCACAAATTGCAGTAAAGAGAATAAAATCACTTGTCACTAAAGATTTTTTTTTTATTGACGTCTTTAGCTTGTCTTCATGCCAGTAATTAAATTGCTAATTATGTGTTTCTGTTACTGTGGTCATGCTTTTATTACATAATTGCTTCAAGTTTTGCTCAAATCACTAACAATATTTATTTAACCTTTTTGTGCATTAGATAAATTTTAATATATAAAAGCTTTGGAACGAGTTCATTGACTCTGTTTTGATTAGCAAAATCAAAGGAATTCTAACCTTTCTTATAGTTACATGGATTGGGTCATATTTTCAATGAGATAGCTGATAATTATTAATTCAAGCAATAGCAATCATTGAAAGACCAATTGAAACAGAAGAGAAAAAATACAAAGAAAACTTTTCAAAAACCCAATGTCCATTCTAGAAAAATAAAATGATCTTTCTTTTTTTTTAAAGATGTTTTTATTTATTCAGAGAGAGAGAAAGAGAAAGGCAGAGACACAGGCAGAGGGAGAAGCAGGCTCCATGCTGGAAGCCCTACGCGGGACTCGATCCCGGGTCTCCAGGATCACACCCCAGGCTGCAGGAGGTGCCAAACTGCTGCACCACTGGGGCTGCCCTAAAATGATCTTTCTTGAGGTAATTGGTAATATAAAATTATATAAAATAAAAAAATATAAAATATAAAATAAAATTAAAAATAAAAATATATATATAAAATAAAAATATAAAATAAAAATATAAAATATATAAAATTAATAGTTTGATCCTTAATATGTACCCATATTTTTCAAAAAAGTATTTGATTAAATTGTGGATTATTTGGGTAGGCATAATTTTTGTTAGTGTTTCAATGTATTCATATTTTTTCTCATTTGTTTGTTTTATGCAAACCATAAGAGACATTTTTCTCAGTGAAGATTGCCTCTTTATTTTATTTTGAAATATTTGTATATTTGTTTCATTAAATGAGATAATGCTTTTTCTTATTAACATAATTTCCAGTACATTAAACATATTTCTCCACAGACAGAAGAGAGGAATCAAATTAAATGACAGCTAAATCACTTGCAGCAATTTCAACTGTTAAAAGAAATAAGTGTCTCTGTTTTCTTTGTGATCACAAGATGTGCTGTAAAGGGAAATGAAATACTAAAGAAAGAAGGGAAAACATAAAGAAATAATGACTGACTTATTGCAGTAATACCATGGAGAGAAGAAAAATTCACTACAAATAAAAGGAAAAGTAATATAGTGGATTTGAAAGTTACCAAAATTCATTTCTTATTGATGAGTTCAGTGGAAGCCTAATACTAAGTAAACTGATGGAAAAAAAAAATCAATGCAATAAACTATGAATGATGAAAGTTGAAATAAATACTTTGCGTATGGAGGACCATTATTCTAAATGTCTTTAATTTTTTAATAATTCATGTCTTTATGTTTATAACAAAAGGAGGAATTATTGCTTGGTGGACTCGAAATGCATGTAAAAAGCTTCTACTAGAAGCCCACTTTAGTAATAAGTCCAATGATATCGGCGACCTTATGATTTTTAGTATCATATTCTGACTTTGACAAAAGTACATTAGAGGAGGTGAACCGTACTTTTAAAAATGGTGCTGACAAATTATATTGGTGCATTTATACAGCATCCTTACTCTGTCAAGGATAAACTTCTTTCCAAAAAGACGATTAATTTTGGGACCATAGAAAGAAAACAACTCAGAATATGTATGTATGTATGTATATTGTATATGGTTATGAATATTTTGGGGGACAGCTGTGGCAGTTTTGACAAAATTCAACATTTCCACACACACTCATATGCATACATACATATGAGAGTGTGTGTGTATATATTTTTTTATGCTGGTAAGGTTGTTAATGTGTTCAAATCAAGCAGTCTACCGGGTTCTGTGTATTTGCAGGTGGGCTTATGCACTCATTTTCTCTCTTCACACATCATTAAAAAAAGAAAAAAAAAAAACCTAGTTAATTTAATCAATCCAATCAGAAGCAGTCAATTCACTATGGGAAAAAAAAAATCACTTGAGCCACTTTTACTGAATTGATTCTGTCTGTATTAACCTAATACAGTTGATCTTGAAGGCCTCTCTTCTCAAACTTATGTCTCTCTCCCCTTACAGTTCCCGAATCAGTTTGTACCCTAACCCTCTTTCTTTCCCTTTTGCCCTTCCCTCCCCCACTCTTCCTTTTGGGTTCTTTTCTCCTTCCTTCCAACATGTTAAGCCTTTCCCATCTGTCCCCTCTTCCCATTCACCTTCCTGTTTCCCACTCCACCAGACACACAACTTCTACTGCCCCACTGGAAAACACACACACACACACACACACACACACACACACACAAACACTCACACACATTCTAAAGCTGGTGTTTCTTTTTTTGAATTGCAGAGATTTGAAACTATTGCTTTGCTGAAAATATCTGGCTGCCAGCCTAGAATGTGACTGTTAAGGGAATAACTGTGGTTTTTCCACTTTAGAGACCCCTTCATCCCAAAGGTTCTTGGGTCCCCACTCAGCGTAAGCCTTAAGACTATCTCTGGGAGTGTTTTCTTCTTAGTACAGTACCTTTGTGGGTATGTGTGTGTGAGCTGCAAGGTGTACAGTTTTCTGAGTGGTGGGGGAGGCTGACATGCAAGGGAGGGGAAAGAGGCAACGTTAGTGTTGAGGAGCGCTTTTGTGTGCCCACTTTGGAAATGCTTCCCCTTATCTTTCATTCAGAATGCAAGGGATAAGGCAAAAGTGCAGGCCACAACCGAGAGATTTTGAATTATGCATTAAGCTGATAATGCCCCAGAATGCAAGCTTGTGTCAATAAATAACTAGGCTGGTAGGAGGAAGGAGGTCACTTTACTTGTGTGGAGGGCACCACATAGGGAGAGAAAAGAGGAAGCCTAGGTGAAGGTTGAAAGAGAGTTCACATACTTTAGCTTGCTGTGATGAAGAAGTAAGAAGAGTAAGTTAATATTGAAATTTTGCCTAATGCTTATTTGCTTTTAAATTGATTTAGCCAAGATAACAAGACTCTCCAGTGTGGGCCCTGTGTGCCCAAGTTTGCATTCGTGGCAGGGTTAGCCCTTCTGTGGAACCTTATGTAAAGAAATTCTGTCTAGGGGAGAAATTACTTTGAATCCTTTAATGGGACCTATAAACTCTTTAAAAAAGCAAGATTTTTCATGATGAAGTTTGGCAAAATACATAATAGGACACTCAGGGTTTTGTTTCACTGGGTATCCTTCCCTTATTAATATGTAGTAGAAAAGCAGTAGAACGTAAGCTAGTGGAAGGGGCAGAAAGATTAAAAGAATGCTATAAATTATCTCCCTGGCCCATGAACAGCACTACCCAATGCTGATGAAAACTGATTCTTTAATCTTTGCATTGCTTCTCATGCTTTAGTAAAATGCATCAATGGATGTGACCATTTTTCTACCGTGAGAAATTAATTGTGGTGCAGGTACACACACACACACACACACACAGACAAGATTTTTAAAAAATATTTACTTATGTCTCCCAAGAAAATGGAAAATGTCCAGGGTGGAGACCCTACCTGATAAACAACTGAACCTCTGCCTATTTTTTCTCACCAAAAGAAGAGAAGAAATTACATGTATATTTCATCATTTTCCTACTCTTAGCAATTTGAAGCCCCTGGTTGTGCAATCAGAAGCTTGTGCTTAGACTCTCTGAAGTAGTGAATGTGTTGTTAGATCAGTTCTATATACACACATGCATGTATACACACCAACAAATTAAAAATGGGTCTGGGAAAACACCCTTCTCCTCAGAGAGTCATATCAAGCAGTGTTTAAATTAAATAATTTGCAGAGTGTGGGGAATAAAGCCTTTGTAGCAGTATCTGGAGGTTATCTTCCCTTGGGAAATTCCTGCCATTTAGTCCAATCTGGTGCATGCCAGTGAGAAACACATTCATGCATACATACACGGATAGATAGATTTTATTTTACATCTAAATTATATTTATTTCTTTGGGTTATCTGCCAGTTTGGGTTCATGTCCAGCAAAAAAAAAAAAAAAAAAAAGAAGAAAAAAAAATAAGGTGAACCTCTTGTGAAGGGTTTAGGTCATTAAGACCCAAACAAAAGAGAGGAAAGGTTGTTAGTGAGCAGAAATGAAGGAAAGCTTACTTCTCCTGGCATAAAGCCAGTTATCCCACAGCTCCTGGGGGAGCATGGCTGTAGGTTTCAGCTCAGGTCAGTGTTTGATTTTGCTCCCAGCCCATTGACTGATGGCAAAGAGGAGACATGGCTGTGATGAGGTAATGTGAGTGAGTAAACCACACATAGCAGAAATTAGTTGATTTCTTGCTACTTGTCCTACTCAACCAATATGTAATCTGAACTGGATGTTAAGAAGTTTCTCTGGCTAGAACCTCATGCCATATTTCTATTTAACTCATTTCTCTTTAGTCCATCTATTTATATCTAATCAGCACACCTGTCCTGTGGAGGACACAGGCCAATCACAATAGGGATGGTGAATGAGATGTTAAGAGGAGGAGGGAGAGAAAAAAAGGGAGAAAGTACCTGACTATTTATGTACAGGGAATTTTAAAAGTCCTAGTTGTGAAAAAATAGAGGTATTTTCAAGAGCAAATCGTTATTTTCCTCAGGGCTAAGATTATCTTTGTACCCTTTAGACTCCCACTTTAATCCCTTAAAAAAATCCTTGCAAATTACTAGTAGCCCGTATAGAAACCACGAGTTAGGGCAGAATTCCTGGTGACTCCTGCATTCTGGCTCCCCCCTGTTTCTTTGACAAAAATACCAGTATATTATTTTTCTAGGACTGCCATAACAAAATGCCATACTGGATGGCTTAAGTAACAGAGACTTATTTCTCACAATTTTAGAATCTGGAAGTCTGAGATTCACGTTGGTCAGCAGGGTTGTTTTTTTTTTCTGAGGCCTCTTCCTTCGCTTACAAAACGTCCATCTTCTCCCTGTGTCCTCACACGGTTGTCCTCTCTGTGTGTTTGTGTCTGGTATCTCTCTGTGTCCACATTTCCTCTTCCTATAAGGACACCAGTCATATTGCATTAGGGCTAACCCTAAAGTCCCAGTTTTAACTCAGTTATTTCTTTAAAGACATTCTCTACAAATATGATTATGTTCTGAGAGGGTTAGGGCTTTAACATACGAACTTGGGAGCACACGATTCAGCCTCTAACAACGGAACTTCCAAAATATTTGGTAGAATGATACTTTCTCCATTCATTTCAGCTAGCTTACTTAGAGATTCATTCCCCCCAACCTTCATTCTCTTCTGTATGTTTATTTAGAACTGACTGAAGGTAATTTATTACAATTAATGTAGGTGGTTATGTTTTAAGAAGTGAGGGTTGGGGGAAGAGAAAAAAGCTTATTTAAAAACAAACAAACAAACAAACAAATCTTGCCTGAATTTTTTTAAGAACAGAAAAAAGCTTATTTAAAAAAAAACAAACAAATCTTGCCTGAATTTTTTTAAAAAAGAGAAAGTCATCTCTTTCTCCTACTAGAACAGCATGGCAGCAGGGCAGACAGTTTTATCATGGGGGCTAAGAAGGCAGGTTTTTGAGTCAATTCCACACATACTAACTCTGACCTTGAGCAAGTTGCTCAGCCACACTATTCCCTTGATTGATTCTGCCTCTATATATTATGGATAATAAGTAGAACCATTTCAAAAAGTTGCTGGGAGGATTAATTGAGATGATATGTATAAAGTATATGGCATGGTGCCTAGTCACAGTAAATGCTTATTATGATTATGGTCTGAATGTTTATGTCCTTCTCAATTCATAAGTTAAAGCCCTCACCCCAATGTGATAGAATTTGGAGGCAGGACCTTTGGGAAGTAATTAGGTTTAGATTAGATCATGAGAGTGAGACTGTCATGCTAGGCTTAGTGCCCTTAGAAGAAGAGAAAAGAGGGATTTTTGTCTCTTTAGGAGCACCACTAAGGAAAAGCAACACAGTCAAAAGGCAGCTATCTGCAGGCTGGATAGTGCCTCACCAGATACTGATTCTGCCCACATGTTGATCTTGGACTTCCCAGCCTCTAGAACTATGAGAAATAAATTGCTGTTGATTAAGCTACCCAGTCTGTGATATATTGTTATGTCAGCCCTAGCAGACTAAGAGAGTGCTCAATAAATATTATTTACATTATTATTATCATTTACATAATAATAACAACAACCACAGATGCTTACAGAAAGCTGTACTCTTCACTGGTGCTGGACAAAATGTAATGCCTTTCCTGAATTTCCTCTGATTACATATTGTTAGATAGAGGTGGAGCTAGGAGCAAGTTCTTTTTCTGTTAGTTTAAGTGGACTTTGATAGAGAGTTGGACTCACAAGTAGGGTTTAATGTTACGCCCTGTCCTCTAAAGATCCTTGGTCAAAAAGTGGAATAATGAGTCAGAGGGACAGTAGAAAAGAGGGGCTGGGGTCTTTTAATAGCCTGAGTGTCCCCAGGAGCCAGGCTTGTTTTCCTCTGGGGAAGCTCAGTCTGTGAAGCATGAGGGGCACACATGGGATGTGTGTCCTCTGGTCTCTCATTGAGACAAGCCACCACACCCTCTCCTTGTCCACTGGTTCAGCCTGAGTCTGAGAGTCTGAGAGTCCCAGACACAGCAGAGGCCACAGGACATTCAGGACTGGGGAGTGCCAGACAGAGGTTACCCACAAGTCTTTTTAAAATGTATAGTTAAAAATATACCTGCCCTACGACCCAGCAATTGCACTGTTGGGGATTTACCCCAAAGATACAAATGCAATGAAACGCCGGGACACCTGCACCCCGATGTTTCTAGCAGCAATGGCCACTATAGCCAAACTGTGGAAGGAGCCTCGGTGTCCAACGAAAGATGAATGGATAAAGAAGATGTGGTTTATGTATACAATGGAATATTACTCAGCTATTAGAAATGACAAATACCCACCATTTGCTTCAACGTGGATGGAACTGGAGGGTATTATGCTGAGTGAAGTAAGTCAGTCGGAGAAGGACAAACATTATATGTTCTCATTCATTTGGGGAATATAAATAATAGTGAAAGGGAAAATAAGGGAAGGGAGAAGAAATGTGTGGGAAATATCAGAAAGGGAGACAGAACGTAAAGACTGCTAACTCTGGGAAACGAACTAGGGGTGGTAGAAGGGGAGGAGGGCGGGGGGTGGGAGTGAATGGGTGACGGGCACTGGGTGTTATTCTGTATGTTAGTAAATTGAACACCAATAAAAAAAAATAATTAAAAAAAAAATAAAATGTATAGTTAAGTGCCAAACACATTCTTAGGATTAGGTAAAGTGTTGCCAGTAGTACTCAATATGCTCTACTGTAATCAACTTCCATCAGCCAGTACTTTACTCTTAAGGCCCTCAGGCCCCAACTACTTTAGAAATACTTGGTAACTGGGGATCCCTGGGTGGCGCAGCAGTTTGGCACCTGCCTTTGGCCCAGGGCACGATCCTGGAGACCCGGGATCGAATCCCACATCGGGCTCCCGGTGCATGGAGCCTGCTTCTCCCTCTGCCTGTGTCTCTGCCTTTCTCTCTCTCTCTCTCTGTGTGACTATCATAAATAAATAAAAAATTAAAAAAAAAAAAGAAATACTTGGTAACTAAGGGAATATCTGTTGTTACCTGTTATTTTAAAGTTACATTTCCTTAAGGAGCTCTTGGCTTCATAAAGGAGATTGTCCCATGAAAATCTACTTCAAGACATAGCCCTTAGTTTGAGAGAAGCTTGGGAAATAGAAAGGCACTTTGAATTCAATACAAAAACAAGGAGTTGGGCAGCCCTGATGGCTCAGCGGTTTAGCGCTGCCTTCAGTTTAGGGTGTGATCCTAGGAGTTGGAGCTATGGTAAATTAATAACTCTAAGGATAATAATAGCTGATGTTTATTGAGTATTTTCTCTATGGGAGACACCATGCTAGGCTCTTTATATTTTTTATCTTATTTAATCTTCTCCATAATCTTATGAGATAGGTGTATTTTCTCAAGGTAACAAATAAATAATGAAGTAAAAAAAGATTGCCAGGATTCAAACCCATCTATTTGAGCTATTTATTTGGGCTTCATTGCAGTCAATGGCAGTGATTGCTGTATTTGGATGATGAGAAAAATCACCTGGAGTTTTTGAAAAAAACCAAACATATTGTAATATTGTACATAACTGTGAAAGTATGAAAATACAACACAAGAGATGATTTTTATAATTTTCAGTTGGGAAAGACCATCCTAAGAAACAGACAAAATCTCTGTGTATTTAAATTATATACAAAGTTAAAAATCAAGTAGAGAAGTTTTATAAAATAGTAAGAAAAAGATCAATCACATAATACAAAAATAGGTATAGAATATAAACAGGTAGTTCATGGAAAAAATGAGAATGACTAATAAACATATGAAATTAAGCTTAAAATAAAAATTAAAAATGATAAAAAAATAAAAAAAATTAAAAAAATTAAAAATGAGATATTCTTTTAATATGTTAAATCGGTAAAATTTTTAATTATGAAAACTATTTAGCATCAATGAGTTGTGGAAAAATGGGCCTTTTTGTACTTTTTGTAAGTAAGAGTAGGAAATTGTATAGCTTTTTGGAAGGGCAGGTTTTCAGTATCTATTAAAATTTTCAATTCACATATCTTTTATGCAAAAGATATTTCTGTATTACATTTCTGTATCCATTTCTGTATTACAAAAAACCACATACAAATGAAGATAGAGTATAAGGATGTCCATAGAAGCATATTTTTTTTGCATGTTTAAAACCAATTAATACAAAAAAAAAAACAAAACAATTAATACATTAGGACAACAGTGAAAGCAAGGTAAAGGTTAAAATATTTATGATTATTTATACTGTGGACTACTGTATAGCCATTAAAAATAAGAAAAATATATAATCTTATTTTTTAAATTAATTTATTTATTTTAGAGACAGAGAGAGAACACAAGCAGGAGGGGCAGAGGTAGCAAGAGAATCTCTAGCAGACTCTCTGCTGAACATGGATGCCAGAGTAGGGCTCCATCCCACAACCCTGGGATCATGACCTGAGCCAAAATCAAGAGTCCTGATGCTTAACTGACTGCGCTACCAAGGTGCCCCCCAAAATAGATAACTTTAGATTAGATGTAGATATAAATAAGAATAATATGAAGTGAAAAAGTCAATTTACAAAACAGTATGTGTAGTCCAATTTTGATTATGAAAAATGCATACACAAATAAATTAAAAGTGAATATATAGGGCAGCCCTGGTGGCACAGCGGTTTGGTGCCGCCTGCGGCCTGGGGTGTAATCCTGGAGACCTGGGATCGAGTCCCACATCGGGCTCACTGCATGGAGCCTGCTTTTCTCCCTCTGCCTGTGTCTCTGCCTCTCTCTCTGTGTCTATGAATAAATAAATAAAATCTTAAAAAAAATAAAAGTGAATATATAAAGAAACTATAAAGACACATCTATATTTAATAGTAATTAGTAACCGTGAGAAATAGCTATTGAGGGCATAGCAAGAGCATGTCATGTTCTTATTTGTATTATATGGAGTTTGTTGATTTTTTTAGCCATCAACATAATTTTTTTAAAAGATTTTATTTATTTATTTATTTATTTATTTATTTATTTATTTATTTATTTATGAGAGACACACAGAAAGAGAGAGGCAGAGACATAGGCAGAGGGAGAAACAGGCTCCATGCAGGGAGCCCGATGTGGCACTTGATCCCAGGACCCTGGGACCATGCCCTGAGCCAAAGGCAGATGCTCAACTGCTGAGCCACCCAGGTGTCGACATCAACATAATTTTCTTGTTCATTTAAATTTCTATAAAGTGACCCCCCTCTAAGTGACTAAAAGTATTATTGACTTTTATATTGATAGATGAAAATGTATGCATGGATAAAAAGATAGATCATAGACTGTGGCTTTATAGGAGATAGGTTTTCTTTCCACTTTCCATATATTATTTGCCAGATATTCTGTAGTGAGTACTATTGCTCCACCCAAATGTATTGAAGAGAAAATCCTAAAGATTGGGATCCAGGGGGTCAGCATTTTACAAATCTCCTAAGATAAGTGTGACAGTTAGTTAGGTTTGAGAGTAACTGCCAAAGGCTTCACATCTCCAAAGGATTTAAAAGGCTATGAGAACCTTAGAGGTTGAATATGCCTAGAAAGAGTGATTTCACTTAAATTTGGTTGCAGGTAAATTCTAGAGAACTTAATTGTTTCCTTTACATTCATGAATACTGATTCAGCACTCCTTTGGCTTCCAGATTCTCAGTCCACTGTAGTGATATTACTTTGGTGAGTTTTCCACACTTGCTGAATATCCTATATTTCATGCTGCTATTTATATTAACTGCATATGGTCAGTGCTCTAATTCCAAAGTCAACACTTCTGAGTATGTATTTAATTGTTTACAGAATAAGTAGTGGGATGGTTTTACAAAGCCCATGACTGGTTTTCAACCTCTTCTTTTCTTTTTGTCTGGAATATGTTGCAGAGTTTTTCAGGCTATCTCACTCTTAGAAAGAGACATGATTGCATTTCATATATGAGCTCCTTCTTTTCCTATATCTATTGATGGAAAGGAAAGGCCAGATGTGTGTGTTTTTAAAAGAACCTTGAATTAATCTACATAACTTTGAACAATCATGTCTGCCTGCCATCAAGTCTTTCTGACACACTGGTATGCACACCAAATGTTTGTCCACTTAACAATGAGACACTTATTTTTGTATTCGCCAGATTTACTGGTATTTGCTTAGAATGTGATTTCCTCCCATATGAACTGTGAGATAGGATCCATCCTTCCATGTCTCCTCAGTTCTGTTCTGACCCATTTTGCCTTCTGCCCCTTGCATGTTTCTTATTTTAGAGGTCGTGTTATGGGTGAACTGTTATGTCCCCAATGGCTACTAAAACAAAAATCTTCAGAGAAAAATATAAAATATATATCTGTGGTTTGTCAGTATCTTGAGAGTCTTCTTCACATTCCATATTTTAGAATCTCAGTGATGCTGGAGTTCCTAACCTTTTGGTCACAGTATGTATCCCTGACTAAGTGTCTTTTGCTACAAAAAAAGCTGCAAGAATGGGAACGGTTACAAAGGGGGGGGGGAGCTCTTCGATAATTAGGATTCATCTACAACTAGAGCATTTTATTAATTACACATTGTAATCACATGGATAGTCACAAAACCAATCGTGCAAGTCTGTATTTAGAGGTTTGTAGACAGAAGACTTAACGTAAACATAGAAATGTTAAACCTACTCAGCTGTAACCTGCAAAGAAGATAACAAGAAGGATTCTGTTCTCTGTATGATTTGTGAACAATGCTAAGTAAATATTCATCATTAATATATAATAACTGTTGCTTTTGGCAGTTCACTTTTCATTTAATTTGATAATGTGTCCAGTAAATGAAGTGGTACAGGCTACAGTGTTTTACCAACACAATTGCATATTTTCAATCATTGTTAAATGAAGGCAGCTCAAGGCAAAGCTTTAACCCCCACTAGTTTTGTGTGTGATAAAAAGAGAAGGCGCTATCAATCTTTATTGTCTGTCTCGCTTACTGTAATTGCATTCAATAGTCCACTGATTCTGTTGTCTGTGCTAATGTCAGGAACAGAGGAGAGCCAGATGCTCAGACTTGATCATATGCATCCAGTGGCCACTTTGATAAGTTGGCAGCAAGTCGCTGGGTTTGATGATAAATTGTTAACGCTATAGATTATGAACAGCTGAACACTGCAAGTGTACATGGAGGAAACTTCTTACCTTGTTTTAAATCTGGCATCATGATGCTAGCTAAAGGGCATGTCATGTATTATTCAAATGCATCTTGCACTGGAAATGTGCCAATGATTCATTGTATCCCTATGAATAGTAAAAGCAACAACAACAACAAAAATCCACAGTGATTTGAACATGACATTAATGGTCCTAGGATTATGAAAAGCATTTTGAAATACTGTTTAATAGTTTTGATTATCTAATTCAACAAGAAGAAAGCTTCTGAGTTGTATTCACATTTAATCCATATTAAATCATGCTCTTCCTGGTCATTTCTGTTATATTAGCTGATAATGAGGATGTTTTCTAAAAACAAACCAGTTTTTCATTAGTTAAAGCCCATGGCAATTTGCTTGTGAAGGGACATAAATTGGAGCTGTGGGGCAAGCAATGTGTTGAAGTTTTTGCCAAGATTTTGTTTCATGTAGATGTTCTGCCTCTAAGAGAGATGTGATATAGGCCATTTGTACAGAGTATACATACTATAGGCCTTATTTCTATTGAGCTTATGTGACAGTTGTAAAAGTTCATATCATGGTTCTTAAGGCATTAGACAACTATTATAGTTGTTTAAAAAAGCTGAGATGGTCATGAACTGTATAACAGCCTCATACAAGAGAACACTGAGCTGTTGATCACATTTTAAATGGAAAATCCTAAGTGCCACCAGATGAATATTTCTTTACCATTGGAAGAATTGCTTGAGGTCTCTTATCATTATATGGTTCAGTTTTCCTAAAATAAACACATTTAAGAAATACTGTTGGATATAAGAATTGAGACAAGAAATGTCTCTTGCCTGACTGGTGTGTTCCTTTTTTAGATAATGGAGATTTTGTAACCCATTGTAACCCATTGTGAAGTCCTTTTTGCCCGTGCTGCTAGGAAAGTCAAAAGTCATTCACACTTTTTCTTTAAGTTTTTATTTAAATTCCAGTTGGTTGACATACAGTGTAATATTAGTTTCAGATATACAGTTTAGTGATTCAGTAATTTCATATTTCACCCTGTGCTCATCATGACAAGTACACTCCTTAATCCCCATCACCTATTCAACCTATCTCTCTGTCCACCTCCCCTCTGGTCACTGTCAGTTTGTTCTCGTTAAGAATCAGTTTCTTGGTTTGCCTCGCTCTCCCTCTCTCCTCTCCTTTTCTCTATGCTCATTTGTTTAGTTTCTTAAAATTCATACTTAATTTTAAGCTAAGTTTTCAGCTATGATTATCTCTTCTTCTGTTTCTCCTTCATTCTTTTCCTGTTACTTTATCTTGTTTTCCTTGTCTTTTATTGGCAGGATGGGTTTATTAGGTAAATGGATAGCAGAGAGAAGAGAGGGAATAAATTTTAGCATGAAGTTTTAAGGGCAGAACCCTGAAGCATTTACTGTGTTACTAGAATAAGAACCAAAGCCTCTAGTTATAACCAAGATGGAATTCTAGCTGACATTGGAAAAGTTACTTAAACCTCTGCGGGGGTCAGTTCCTCATCTTAAAAAAAAGGGGGGGGGATACAATAAAAGCATTTAATTCATAAGATTCTGGTGAGGTTTAATTAATATAAAGTAAATGTTTAATTAATTAATATAAAGTAAACATTTAATCCGTGTTAGCAATTTTGATGGTGGCAATATTTATGTGAATTCTAGACGGTAAAGATAATACAGTATGACCTAAATGTTAGAATTTATTTCTGATGGCATCTGCAAATGAGTCCAAACTGTAAGGTCATCTCACACACAATTTGGTATACTACAAGTTAGATCCTGTTTTCAGGAAGCTGATATATGAGACTCTTGGTTTACTCATTTATTTAAGGGAAGCATTCTTCATTCATAAAAAGATGTTTAACTGTGTAAAAAACCTTCATTTTAGTGTTCTTTGAGGGGTTTCAGGCTATTCCTGAGTGATTTAAATTTATATGGGATTTGCAAGAACTTGTGGTTGGTCTATAGTAAGATCCTGCTCCCCTTCACTCAACACTTGAGAAAGGGTTTGATTCAGATGAGCCCTCTCTCCTGGATCTCTAGGATTATTACTAATCTTTTGTTTATTGTGAGGAAACTCAGTTTTCTGTGGCCTGGGGGCTGTTCCCTCCCAGACTTGCTCTAGCCCATCAGTCCCTGTATGTTACAGTGCCTGGGGCTTGCCGTTGGGCTCCTGGCCTCTCCACTTACACCTTCCCCTTGTGGCTTCATCTCAATCAGAGGCTTTAGTGTCCATCTATTTGCCAGTGGCTGCCCCAGATTCCCATTTCCAGTGTGGCCCCTCTCATGCACTTCATTTCACTTATCTAATTGTGTATTCGACATCTTACTTACCTTAGATGTAAATGATCATCTGAAGTCTAGTTTATTCCCCATCCTCAGGCTATCTCTTTTGCCTCTTTTCCGTATTCCACTACTAACATGGGAACTTCATGAGAACATGAACCTTTTTACCTTGCTTACCCTTGAGCATTGTGTTCAGCATATTGGTTAAGACAGACTCTGGGATCAGACTCACCAGTGTAGATGCTGTCATTTCATACCAGTCACTTCATTCTGTGTGGCTCAGTTTTCCCATTTGAAATGGAGACCATGTTAACGTCTGCTCATTATTGTGGGGAATGAAGGATCTAATACATGTGAACTATTTAGGACAGGTCTGGCTCTCAATAGATTTTTGTCTGTTTTCCTACTCAGAGTAATACCTCCATACAGTTGATATTCAATAAATACATATTGAATAACATGTGAAAAGATAATGATATTTTCATGTTTTGTTGATGAATATTTCTGAATATTATCTATATTAATATTAATTTATGAAAAGATCTTATGATAATTTTTTTGACCTTGTAGGAGTATTTAAAATATTTATAATGTTTAACCCAATGGCTTATTATTAACAATTATGTTATCATTTAAGTTTCTAAAGTTGATATATTAACTCTTGATGGTTTAGTCAATAATTTTTGGCAAATTAGCTCACTCATCACAAATGGGAATTCATTTGGCTATTTTTTTTAATAGAACTTTATAGAGTGGTAACTATTTTCTCTTATTACACACATGTGAAAATTATTGGGGAAAATTAGAAAATATGGTTAAGCAAAATGAAAAAGTAAAAACAATCTGCAATTCCTTTTTTTTTTTTTAAGATTTTATTTATTTATTCATAGAGACACAGAGAGAGAGAGAGAGAGAGAGAGAGAGAGGCAGAGAGAAGCAGGCTCCATGCAGGGAGCCCGATGTGGGACTTGATCCCGGGTCTCCAGGATCACACCCTGGGCTGCAGGCTGTGCTAAACAGCTGTGCCACCGGGGCTGCCCCAACCTACAATTCCTGATTTTTTTATATATACTCACACTTCAAGATTTGTCTGTATATTATCATGTATATTTTGTTTGATATTAGCTGTCTATGTGAGCCTGAAACAAAGGTAGTGGGAGATCGTTTATTTGGGAAGTAATCCCAGGGAGATCACTTGTATTGTTTCTTTTTTTTTTTTTAAGATTTTTTATTTATTTATTAGAGACACCAAAAGAGAGGGAGAGAGAGAGAGAGAGAGAGAGAGAGAGAGAGAGAGAGAGAGAAAGAGACAGGCAGAGGGAGAAGCAGGCTCCATGCAGGGAGCCTGATATGGGACTCGATCCTGGGTCTCCAGGATCGCACCCTGGGCTGAAGGCGGCACTAAACCGCTAAGCCACTGGGGCAGCCCTACTTGTATTGTTATTGTTAACTGGATTACTTTTTTGAAACTGATTTTTTTAAAAGTGTTTGTTGCATATATATAGAACTACAACTGATTTTTAAAATTGTATGCTAAGATCTTATTAGACTTAGCAGCTATTTTTGTAGAATTTTCTGTGTATATGATTATATTGTCTGAATAAAGACCATTTTTAGAATTTTCTGTGTATATGATTATATTGTCTGAATAAAGACCATTTTACCGGGATCCCTGGGTGGCGCAGCGGTTTGGCGCCTGCCTTTGGCCCAGGGCGCGATCCTGGAGACCCGGGATTGAATCCCACGTCGGGCTCCTGGTGCATGGAGCTTGCTTTCTCCCTCTGCCTGTGTCTCTGCCTCTCTCTCTCTCTCTGTGACTATCATAAAAAAAAAAAAAAAAAGACCATTTTACCTGTTCCTTTCCAATTTAGTCTTTTATTTCTTTCTCTTGTCTTATACACCATATAGGACCCCCAGTAAAATGAAGTGGTGAGAGCAGAAACCTTTGAGTATTTTCTAATTTCTCTTTATGATTTCTTCTTTGATCCACAGGTCAGATTATTTTCCAATCAGAAAATATTCACTACATAACCACTAAATCTGATGTTGGTTGTGGGCTTTTAGCTGATACCCTCTATTACACTGAGGTGGTTTCCTTCCCTTTCTAGTTTTCGGAGAGTGTTTATAATGAATGAATGTTACGTTTTGTCATTTTTTTTCCTCCCGCATCTATTGAGAAGATTATAGGCTCTTCTTTTTTATTTGGTTAATATAATGAATTTCATTGATTTATGTTCAAATGTGAAACCAGCCCTAAGTGTATTAGCTATGATGTATTTTCATAACCACATGATTATGATGAATTATCTTTTTAATATATTGTTGTACTCAATTTGCTAATATTTTGTGAAGGGTTCTTGTGTGTTCAGTCATGAGAAGTATCAGTTTGTAGTTTTTTGTTTTTGTTTTCCTGAGAATATCTTTACCAGGTTTTGATATTAAGGTTATGTTAGCACATACAATGAGTAAGAAAATAACCTCCCCTCCCCTTCCCTATTTTTGGGAAAAGTTTGTGTAAGATAGTTGCAATTACTTTAAAAAAATATTTACTAGAATTCACCAGTGAAACTTGATGGGTCTGGTATTTTCTTTGTGGGGGAAAGGTTTCACTAACAATTTAAATTTATTTAGTTGATATTGGGCTATGGACATTTTCTATTTCTTCTATGTCACTTTTGGAACATTGCATTTTGTAAGAAATGTATTCATTTGCATTTTATAAGAAATTCTTTTACATTTATTATAAATTCATAAATTTCTTGATATATATATTTGTATGTAATATTTTTTAATAACCTATTAGCTGTAGGCTCTGTCTTGATAGTCCTTTTTTCATTTCTGATATTGTTATTTTGTGTTTTCTTTTTCTTGGTCAGTTTTGATACAAGTTTATTGATTTTATTAATCTTTTAAAATCAAATTTTGTTTTATCACTTTTTTCTATTGCTTGTTTTCTATCTCATTGATTGCTGTTTTTTTTTTTTTTCCGTCTACATGGGTTTAATATAATTCTCTTCCTTTTCTGACTTCCTAAGATAGAAAGTTAGATCACTGATTTTTATTCCTTTTTTGTCCCTTTACTAATATAATACTATCAATTCCTTTTTAGCCACTGCCTAGGTTGTATCCCACAATAGTTGATATGTTGGGTTGTCATTGTCAATTTGAGTATTTTCTAATTTCTCTTTATGATTTCTTCTTTGATCTATAGGTCAGACTAATGTATTATTTAATTTTAAAGCACTTGGGGAACTTTTTAGGTAACTTATTTTTATTGATTCCAGATTTTAATTCCATTGTTATCAAAAATGTTCTGTAAGGTTTCAATACTTTGAAATTTATTTAGATCGATTTATAGTCCACTGTATAGATGAAACGATTAGTGAATTCTGCAGCTGTTGACTATACTATTCCATAAATGTCATTTAGATCAGCAGTGGAAGTATTGTATATCCTTATTGAATTATGTCTAGCTTGTTCTATCAGTTATTGAGAGAGTGTCAAAATCTATAACTAAGGCCATGCATATTTCTCTCTTTATTTCCATCAGTGTTTGTTTTAGGTATTTTGAAACTCTGTTATTAGGTGCATACACAGTTTGTCATGCCATGAGTTCCTGTTAAGTTGACCTTTCTTTCATTATGTATTGTCCCTTTTTATTTCTTGTAATTCTTACTGACTTTAAGTCTAACTTGCCTGATAATATTATAGCCACACCCCTTTCTCCTGAAGCTTTGGGCTCTTTCTTCTATCTCTGGTTTAGCACATGTTAAAAACCAAGCCCCTGGATTTCCAAGGAGTCCATGCGCATCTTTGTTCAATCATTCCCAGGGTATTATAGGAGCTTTCTTCTCTGTTTTTCAGATTTTCCTTCAGTTCTGGCTTTCGGATTTAGTTAACCTTCTTGCTTGCTCAATTCTACATTAAAATATGTTTATTATGTTTTATTTAGCTATTTCTAGCAAGAAGAACTTTCTGGTTATCTTGTCTACCATGTTGATAAAATTAGCAGTCTCACTAAGCCTTTTTAAAAATAATTGAATTTGGGGATCCCTGGGTGGCTCAGCGGTTTAGCACCTGCCTTTGGCCTAGGGCACGATCCTGGAGTCCAGGGATCGAGTCTCACATCGGGCTCCTGGCATGGAGCCTGCTTCTCCCTCCTCCTGTGTCTCTGCCTCTCTCTCTCTCTCTCTCTCTCATAAATAAATAAATAAATAAATCTTTAAAAAATAATTTGAATTTAATTTTCAATTTTTAAAAATAAATGTAAAGAGTAGTAAGGACTGTAGCTATTATTAAAATCTTGAGGTTTCTGATACATGAAGATTATAATAATGGAAGTTCATAAGCTATTTTAGTATTTCAAATTTCATATAACTTACTTTGTATGAATATACAAAAATGCTTTGCATACTGACTAGTGCATCATATCTCTTTACTTTTCACTAAAATCATATTTTCTCAGTGTGATAACAATGATCATATAATGTTGATCAGAAACCCTAGCTCTTATTAACATCTGAGACTAATGAAACATTTTCATTATACCAAATACTGATCAAAGTATTTCAGATATTTCCAATTTCATAGTATTGAGAATTTAACAGTCTTTTTCAATATACTTCATTTTTTTCTCAATACTTTTGTTTAATAATTGTAAATGTTGCCTTATTGTATTATTAACCTCTTATTTATACTACATTTTGTTCCATTGTCCTAGCATAAAATTTTTTGCTAGAGAATCCACATTTTATAAAAAATAAACATAAAACCATGGGAAAAAGCAAAATAAAAGTAACCTTTTTTTTTTTTTTTTTTAGAGAGAGAGATCACACATATGAGTGAGCAGCAAAGTGTGGGTAGGGGCAGAGGGAGAGAGAATCTTAATCTCAGGGGCTTAACTCAGGACCCTGAGATCATGCCCTAAGCTGAAATCAAAAGTTGGACACTTAACCAACTGAGCTACTCAGGAGCCCTGAAAGTAGTCCATGCTTATATAAATATTTGGATCCACTGCATCGTGGCTTTCTGGAACTAAAAATGTGAGCTAGATGTCCTTATTGCCAACATTTTCTTGGAAACTTGGACCTCTCTACTTCCATATATTTTGTGATTGTGCCATGTATCATAGCTGAAATTCTAATAGTTGCCCCTATGAACAGAGATAGAAAGTGTTTGCATTTTATAAGATTTTGTTCTAGAACCAGAAGGTAAAATAATGGAGTACCTTTATGTAAATCAGCCTTGATCTAAGCATCTGGATTAGTTTGTAGTCCTGAAGTATAATTAGAAGGCTAATTTGCTAGTCATTTCTCTCAACTATAGATATAATCATAGAAATACAGGTTTCCCACTTTGGAAAGACCTTAAAGGCAAATTCTTTTTGGAAGTTAAATCCCCTTGGCAGTATTCCTGCCAAGCACTCTTTAAGTCTGGAATTCAGCTTTTGTTTTATAGCTGTGTAACCCAGTGATGTAAGGTCTCCTGACTCTGTAAGACCAGCTGTACCTCCTGGAATAATAAATATCCTTCTTCAACCTCTGGTGAGTTCCTTTACCTCATTTTCTCTGAGTTTTCATGCTCCCGAAACGAAGTCATTGTCTTATGCTACACGGGAAAATTGGGACCCAAACCCAGTGCTTCATTGATTTCTCTCTCTCTCTCTCTCTCTCTCTCTCTCTCACACACACACACACACACACACACGTAACTCATCCATCAGTCTTAAGCATTTCTTAATTTTATGCATGCATGTGTATGTGTGTTGTGGGTGAGGAAAGGAGTGACAGAGGGGAAGGTATGACATCATGCAGCCCATAGGGTATTTTGATAATTTCTTTTCTATACTCTGTTATCCACCCCATTTACTTGAGGTAGAAGCATTTCACTAAGAAAACTTCCATTCATATTCAATGTCATCACTGTGTTTAGTTTTGTTCTAATTGTATCAGAGAGTTACTTTCAACAAAGGTTGTGCTCACTCAGAAAGAAATTCTAATGAATAGTTTTTTTCTCTCATCACAGATAATAATTATCTTAAAAGTATATTAAATTTCTACCTACATATACTCTACAACACTACCAATTTGAAATAAATGATCTGCTAATTTAAATATCTTTCATATTTAAGTTAAGAATTGGTAATACCAATTGACCCTTGAATAACATGGAGGTTAGGGGGGCCTACCTGCAAAGCTGAAAATCTAAGTATAACTTTTGATTTCCCCAAAACTTAACTAATAGCTTCCTGTTGACAAGAAGCCATACTGATAATATAAGCAGTCAATTAACACATTTTTGTGTTATATATATTATACACTGTAATCTTACAATAAAGTAAGCTAGAGAAAAGAACGTGTTAAGAAAATCATAAGAAAGAGAAAATATATTTATAGTACTATACTGCAAAAAATCCGTAGTGCAAACCCATGCTGTTCAATGGGTCAGCATGACCCAATGGTCAACTATACATTTAAATTTTAAAAATGCTGGGAATATGAATTATTGTCCAGGATGAGGAGATTTTTGCGTAGGTATAATCATAGCAGGGATGCCAGCTTGATAAAAGGAAATAACTTGCTTGCAGCTTAGGTAGTGAAAAACTGTTCTGAAATACTCTCGTATTATATTCATGTAAATAGAGAATCAGTAATGTAATATATATGTATGTAAATAGAGAATCAAAAATGCATTGCCAGGTATCTATCCTTTATTACCTTCATGATTGAATTCATTAGACTGATCTGTAATTAGTGTATTCACTTCCTAAATGGGAAGTGCTCAAAGTATGTTCAAACATTAAATGAGCAACTACTATAACTCAAACAGTGGGCTGCCCAGCATGGCTGCTTATGTGGTTTCAGAAGTGGTTAGGAAATGGAACAGTTTCTAAAATGGGCATATTTCTCTCTACAAATTCTTCTAACACAGAAAAAACAAAGACTAAATACAGAGTTTTGATTGAACTCATTTCTGAATTAAGGTACATACATTATTAAATCTTACTACTATGGTTATTTTTTATGCAGGGTTATGCAAAGTTATTGGTACTCTTCCGTTTAAACTAAAAGATAATCACTTTTGTTTTCTTCTGTGGCAATGCTTTCCTTTTCTCTATCTATGCATCCACTCTTTGATAAATTTCTGAATGGTGTTGATGAAAATATCTTTAAATATTAAGAATACAATATATTTACCAGTTAATAGCAATGATAACCACAATAAATGTTCCAGAGCCACATTCTCTCCAAATATTGGCAAAAGATGATAAATCTGGGGCTATTGTGATAATTACATTTTTGAGACTGAAGTAGGTTAGGTATAAGAAAATGTGAGTTAGTAAGAAAGCAATACATTTAAAAGAGAAAAGAAATGCTAAGAAGGATGATCTTTGGGCGTTGGAAGAAATTAATGAAGTATCTTTGGTTCTATTCATCCTTATGTGCCTGTTAGTGGCAGCAGTGGTGGGGTAGTGTTAGAGAATCTTTCTGTTACTTGGATGATGTCCTGAGTGACTTGCCTCAACATTTTCCATAGACACAGAGGCCCTAAAAGCACTGTATATGTTCATGTATGTATCCCTGTACATATTTTTGATTGAAAATAATAATCCTGTCGTAAAATACTTGTCTACTCTGTTACGTCAGTATGAATGTATTGATATCCATGGGAATTATTTAATGTAGTTTGGTAATCTGTTTTGTTTATACTGAAAAATTATTAACTGAGAAGCAGAGAAAACAAGAAAGTGGTTTGTTAAATTCATATTACCTACTGTTCTTTCTTTTTTCTTGTATTTTCTTCAAATTAATCAATTAAAATGCACAGATGTTCAATTAAAACTATAAAAATTTTCCATGGCTACAGCTGTTTTGAGGCTACATTGTTGAAAATTTAACATATCTAGTAATGATTCCCTCTCAGAAGAAATTAAATTAATGACTCTTTGCTAGATTATTTTCCATTTGATAAATTAAACAAAATTAGAAAAAAACCATGAGACTTACAATGCCTGCTACATTTATTAATTAGCATGATAGACTAGCAGATATTAATATGAAAAAGCAACAAAATGGAAAATGTTTATTTTTCAAGTGAAATATCTTCAGGATTGCAGTTTATCTTATCAGCAAATGGTTATACAGTATAAATTATTAAAATTTTACCTGTAAATAGCAGACAAGTGACAAATTTCGTCATCCCACATAATAGAGATGGTAGAGATGTGATTAGACCAGGCAAATATAACATTTTTCTTCACATCTTTGTCCCACCTATGCATAATAGACAGTAAACCTTAAATAATAAGTAGAGAAACAGGATCTTTTTTTTTTCTTGGGTATATTGCTTTGTTTCAAAGAGAATTTAGTATTTTTTTGTCTCATTTTTAATTCATTCTTTAATTTTTAAAGATCTGCTCGCTCATTTTTTTCCCCTTATGCCAGAGAACTAATGCATGCTTATAGCATTAGTCAGTGTTCTCCAGAAAAACAGAATATGTGTGTGTGTGTGTATGTATACAGTGTACACTTTACATACACAGTCAGATTTATTTTGAGGAATTGACTCACATGATTGTGTGAGGGGTGCAATTCTGAAACTTGTAGGCTGGGCTGGCAGACTGGAAACTAAGGCAAGGAGTTTATGTTGCAGTCTGAGACAAGATTCTTTCTTCTGTGGGGAGCTGCAGTCTTTGCTTTTTAATGTCTTCATCTGATTGGATGAGGTCCAATGAAGGGTAATCTGCTTTACTTAAAGTCTACTGATTTAAATGTTAGCAGATCTAAAAGATGCCTTTGCAGCAACATCCAGACTGGTACTTGACTGAACAACTGGGCACCATAGCCTAGCTATGTTGACATATAAAATTAACTATCACACTCATTGAGGAAATTTTAGAAAATAAAAATAAACTGAAAATGGATATTTAAAAAGCATGTGTAATCAAGCACCTGCAAATGATCTCTGCTAACATTTCAGTGTTTATCCCTAGAGTCTTCCTCTTATATTTCTTTTTTTCTTTTTCCAAAGTTGAGATACAGTGTTTATCTCATAACTCATTATTCTCTTAAGAGTATAAACACATTCTCAGTTTATTAAAATGATTTCTTCTGCACTCATATTTAGTAGCTGTAATATAATTCATTGAAGGAATTGTTGGACTCTTAGGTTTTCAATTTTAGAAGGATATATCTTTTCACACTTATCCTTTGAATACATTACTACACATGCATTTGCTAGTTAAAAATATGCACATTTAAAACTTTTTACATGCATTGCTAAATTGCCTTCCAGAAATATTGTGCCGGTTTACATTCCCAGTGGCAATATTTCAGAGACCTGTTTTCCTTCCTCTTTTCAGTATTAGGTGTTAGAATAAAAAAATATTCCTATCTGGAAGATTTTTAAAAATCTTTCATTCTTGTAATCTGAATTTCCTTGAATTTTAGTGATGTTGAATGAATTCCTTAAGTTTTTTAGTGGTGTTTGTAGCTCTTTTTGAATTGTCCATTCAATTTCCACTAAGATATTGTCATTTTCTTACTACAAAAACTGTTTACAACATGTGTAATCACTTTGGTTATCATATATCTTGCAGATATTTCCTCTAATTTATTATTTGCCTTTTGATTATATACTGAAGTTTTTGTTTTTATTTTTTGTAACCAAATCCATCAATATTTTCTCTTATGTCATGCCTTTGGTTTCATATATTATAGTTTTCCTACTCTGGGATTTTATGTCTTTTGTACCATTACAGTTAGTTTCTTTCTTTCTTTCTTTCTTTCTTTCTTTCTTTCTTTCTTTCTTTCTTTCTTTCTTTCTTTCTTTTTTTCTTTCTTTTCTTTCTTCTTTCAAATTAAATTTGATGTATGGTGTGAGGCAGGGATTATTTTTCATTTCACAATTTTATTTAAAATGCAACTTTTCTATTCTTTTAAACGAATGGGAAATGGCCTGCAAAAGACTGAAAAGGCTGGAAAGGAAGAAATTACACATTTCACATCTGGTAGACCCAGTATACATCACAGTGGATCCTCAACATTATTTGGTTTTCCATCAAACAGCAGAGTAAATATAACAGCAGTTGCCTGAGGCTTTTGTGTGTGTGAATGTGTATGTACAGGGGCATTCAAGGGAGCATGCCTGTGGGATGGCAATTATGGTTCTGAGAACCATTTCCAATGCAGCTCTATGATCTTATTAGCAATGTTTTCATAGATTTGGACATTTTTCTTCATAGACAATGCTTGCATCTTTAGTCAGTGATCACACTACAGTTTTAACTGCAGGGGTATTTATGTGCTAGGGAAGAATATGTCCATGGACAAGAAGCTGCCAATGACCAGATCTTGTATCAGTGAATAATTTGATGCAGAAAGTTTATGACACTACTCCCAAGTGCTTTTTTGTGGCCTTAATGTAATTGTCACTGTATTTTTTTGTGTACTCACAGGAAATGTCTTCCATTTATTCTTTACAAAATTGTAAGTTATTGGGTAACCTGGGTACAAGACCCTTAGTGGCTGATATAAATCTTACTCTGGATATTCTCCTGTTTTCCTGTTTTAAAAATGCTCATTACTCCCATCTTCAATATTTCATTACTAGATGTGGGACAGGAAGTAATGATATGAAATTTCAAGTGATATGATAGAAGTAATGATATGAAATTTCAAGCCATATTAAGAATCATGAATTTCAGAAGCAAGTTTGGAGTTTTACAGTATGTTTTATATATTCACTAGTTTATTTTAGATAAGTAGTCTCTCTTTGAGATTATTTGTCTAGGATTATTTTACTGTTTAATGTGGTAGATTCCTTTTTTAAAGATTTTATTTATTTATTCATGAGAGACATAGAGAGGCAGAGACATAGGTACAGGGCAAAGCAGGTTCTCTGCAGGAAGCCTGATGTGGGACTCAATCTCAGGACCCCGGGATTTTGCCCTGAGCAAAGGCAGACACGCAACTACTGGGTCACCTAGGCATCCCTAAAGTGGTAGATTCCTTATTAACTTATAGGTTTTCTGTAGTGTATTGCCCAGTTTTAGACTTGAAGTTTCTATGAAATCGAGCTTGAAATTTTACATTTTATCAAGCTCCCTAGATTTATATAGCCACCAAAGTTTGAAAAGCATTAGACTACTGTTTCTGAGTTTAGAATTAATGTATTTGGGGAAATTTTTCATGAAACATTGTGAGAAGGTAGGTTAAAGTGCCTGGCATTGTGGCAGTTAAAGAGTAAGGTACTGCATAAATGTGCATTATTTATTTAATCTAGATATTAAAAACAATTAGTAAACTGATCTGTGTTTGGTCTGTTCTGCATTTGTGTCTGTTTCTAAAGAAGCTTCCATTTAAATACATATATTTTACAGTGTATAATTTGTATTACTAATTTTTATGAACTTAACATTTAGAGGACAATGTTTATTGACTTTTTGGTGTGAACAGCTCATTATTCTGTTAAAGATTCAATATTCTGAATATTCTAGGAACATAAATATACACAAGTACTACCTGTATTAGCTAACAGAATTGCCATATATTTGCACAGCTGTTAAGTTGTTGTTTCAAAATTTAAAAAAAAAGTTCAGGTGTATAGAATTATTCAAATTATGCTAATATTCAGACATTTATACCAAAATAAGAAGATGCCACCTTGTGGCACAAAAAAAAAAAAAAAAAAAAAAAAAGATTCTTTAGTATGTGTGTAATATGTGGCTGACAAATCTTTCAAATAATATGTGGTCAACAAACCTATCTGAATAAATAGAGGCAGCAAAAATGCTCATGCTCATAAGCAAGTGTTTCAATTCAGAAACTGTCTTACAAATAGAAAGATCACGTGGGGAGAATTACATGGAAATGTGTTGTTTTATGAAAGCAGGGGCCTATTCAGCATTATACAATAGTGGCATGGAAATTAAAATGGAACATTTCAATAATGTTTATTTAATATAACAAAATGCATTTAGAACATCTACTTCAAAATTAAGTTTGTGTTGCATTTTTAAGAAAGATTGCTACAGGGCAGCCCAGGTGGCTCAGCAGTTTAGTGTTGCCTTCAGCCCAGGATGTGATCCTGGAGACCCCAGATGGAGTCCTACGTCAGGCTCCCTGCATGGAGCCTGCTTCTCCCTCTGCCTGTGTCTCTGCCTCTCTCTCTCTCTCTCTCTCTCTCTCTCATAAATAAATAAAATCTTTAAAAAAGAAAGATTGCGGGCAGCCCAGGTGGCTCAGCGGTTTAGCGCCGCCTACAGCCCAGGGCATGATCCTGGAGACCCCGGATAGAATCCCACGTCAGGCTCCCTGCATGGAGCCTGCTTCTCCCTCTGCCTGTGTCTCTGCCTCTATCTCTGTCTCTCTCTCTCTCTCGATTAAATAAATAAAACTTTTAAAAAAATAAAAATAAAAAAGAAAGATTGCTTTATTTTCTGTTAGATAGAGTCAAATTTTATTATGATTCAATTTTAATGAGCTTAAAGATAATTTTTTAACTCTGAGTACACTTAATGTGTATGATATTTTTTTAAAAAGACAAAGATCATTTGAACTTAATCATGAACTATGGCATTTACCTAGATGATGATTACTTGCATCAAATTATCTTAGAACTTCTGAGGATGAATCAGTCTTGGAAACTATATAGTTCTCTGTTTTATAAATGTGTAAACAGAGACACAGAGATGTTGCATGACTTGTTCAGGATCCCTCACCTCTTTAGCAGTTGGCTTTCTTTATTCTGTGCTGCTTCTTCCTCCTCATTCTGCACTTGACTTGGTCTCTTGTACTGAGAAGCTTTGCTTCTCAGAAAAAGAAAGGAAGAGAATACATTTCTCCCCTCTGAACCTTTCATTAAATGTTTATTTTGTTGCATTTCTCCATAAGCATTTTTATATTGCCATTTTCTCCTCTTATTAGAATACTTAATATAGTTCCAAATAGTGCATAATTGAAAACAGTTTATCATATCGATTTTTATTTATTAGTATAATAGTATCCCTGCGATCTGGTGGCAGAAAAGTACTACACTATTTTATTGTAATTTATCCCATTTTAAATGTTCATTTGGGTCTATGAAATTGCATAATACTTTTTAGAAATACACTTTCAGAGTATGTGTGGAAAAAACCTCAAACATCAGAACTGGTTTAGAAAATTTTGCAGAGATAATATTGTGAGATGTTCCAAATTCCAAAGTTAAATAGATCAATCAGCCAATCATTTCAAATATTTTGAAAGTGTGTGTGCATAAGACCTTGTCCATAGACTTTTGTCAATGACAAATAACAAAGGGGAGTACTAGCATTTATCATTATTGAAATTTTAGAGGAGCAGGGGAGCACTGGGTTAGTGGACCTATCAAGAAAAGCATCACAGAATATATTTAAGTGGATCTTGAGGAATAGGAAGAATTCAGATAATTAGGTAGCAGTTTATGGTGGGGGCACTCTAGGCAGAAAGGTTATTTTACTCTGGCACATAGTAATTAGAAATTTCCTGAGGGGAAAAAAAAAAAAGAAATTTCCTGAGAGATGGGGGAGGAGGGCTTATACTGTTAAATGATGACCTAAGAATGTTTAGTTCTTTCCCATATATAATGGAAAGCCATGGGTGCCTTTTGATTAAGAAAGTGATATGAATGAAGTGGCATTATGGTTGAAGATTATACAGACATATGTATTTTTGTGAAAATAACATAAAATGAAATATATGTGTGTTGATGATCCTTAACTGAACCATCTTTCTATTTTAGGCATGTTTTGATTTGCAAGTTTCACTGAATAAAGTATTTTTATTATTTTATATTTGTATTTGGTTAATTCCCTTTCATATTGGCCAGAAATAAGCAATGGAAAAATTGAGACTCAGCTTTTCAGTGGTTTATCTTTTCAACAGCACCAATCTGTAGGAAAACTGTCACCTCCCATGTGCAGATTTCTTTTAGAAATAAATAAGTAAAGCTTAGGGGTGGTTGCACATTAATGTGGTGGTAGAGTGCCTCATCCTTAGTATGCTTTACAGGTGGTGTTTAAAGGAGTTTAGTTAACTCAGTGTGGCCCTAGATAGGCCTCAAGTAGCAAAAGAAGAGCTTTCTCAAAAATGTCCCTGTGGTAGGCCAAATAAAGGCCCCTAAAGATGTTCATGTTCAGATCTCCAAAACCTGTGAATGTATTAGTTTATATGGCAAAAAAATTAAAGTAGAAGAGGGAATCAGTGTTATCATTTGATCTGAAAATAGGGGGATTATTCTGGATTATCTGCATGGGCCCAGTGTATGTACATGGATCCTTAAAAATGGAAGAGGGAAAGGAAATTGGAATGGTAACAATATGATAAGGACCCCACTCACCATTGCTGGCTTTGAAGACAGAGGTCACAAGTCAAGGAATGTGGGTGGCCTGGAGAAGCTGGAGAAGGCAAGAAAACAGACTCTTTCCTAGAAGCACTGCAGAAAGGAATAGAGCCCTTTGAGCACCTTGATTTAGACCCATTGAGACCTGTATTAGACTTCCCACTTACAGAATCATAACAAGATACCTTTTTGTTGTTTTAAGCTATTTTTATGGTAATTTGCTGTTGTAGCAGTAGAAGACTAATACAGCCACAACCAAAAAAACAAATAGTTATAGTGGTGGTAAAGATTATGATTATTTTCTTCCACTTCCTCTTTCTCCTCTTCCTTCTCATCATTATCACGGTCTGTAGTTACCCTTTGTAGAGGACTTGTTGTCTCTATTAAGTGCTTAGCATATATTTTCATCTGGTTCTTAACAGCACCTTGCTGGTAGGTATTACCTATTTGTGATGATAAACAAAGGCTCTGAGAGTTTTGGAGAGAAATTGGCCAGGCCCTTGCATTTATACGTGACAGAGACCAAATTTAAACTGTTATCTGAGGTCAAAGCTTCCTTCTCTTTCGTGTATGGGTGATGGGGAGGCAGTAGAAACTTGGAGCTGAACATGTTGGCTCTGAAGCTTGACAACCTGATTTGAATTTTGGCTGCTTGTGTTATTGGTTAGACTAGTCCCTGGGACATAGAAAATCTCAATACGTCTTGGCTATAATTATGATTAATTGTGATGATTATTATTATTCAAAGATGGTGCAACAAGAGTAGGCATTGTTATAGGAAAATTATTGTTAAAGTGATCACTACCACACTGGGCATACCCTGTTTTACTCTGTTAAGCCATGCCCCTTGCTGGACAATATCTTGAAATATTTACTCTAATTCCTACTTTTTTGACTAGCCCTAACTTTGTGCAGAGAGTTGTTCCCTTTCTGAAAATTACTTGGGTAGAGGAAAATAGGCATCTGACTGAAGAGAAAACAGTCCCTTGGGTGTAAGTGATGATCCATCTCTTTTTTTTTTTTTTTACCATTGTCAGTAGATGGCATTGTGATTTCACTGGACACCTGTGCAACTTGCACCATGCCATGCTTAAGCAAACCACAGTCAGGTTAGAAGATAGGTAGCAAGCGTGAAATTTGCACTAGGGCAAAATGAAGTCACTGGATCTCCACAGCAAATATTTGGTAATTTAAAATGACAGGATTTTTGGTTGTCCCAAGGTTCTGATTCCATTGGCTAGTATAAGACTATAATTCATCTCTGACCCTAGACCAGCACTGGAGTAGATGTTTCCTGGGCAGCCATTTCCAGATTGCATTGTATCTGACACTAAGTGAGGTTCCAACTTCTGGGACCAGCAGATGTCAGTTTCTCCCCAGTTGGCTTCTTGACCTTCCGTTTGCTCTTCAACTCATTTGATTTCTACAATACTCTTTGCTCCTTGATTTTATTTTATCTTTCATTTTTGCATTCCTTCATGGAAACAGTTCTAACATTAAAAGGTAGTTTTCTCCAGTTTTAAAACTTCCATCCTTTAATCTTTTTGTTTTATCTATTCTTCCCGGATGCTTATTATCACCTATATGTTGATGACTCCTCATACTATCTCACTAGCTCTAGAATTCTTCCCTGAGGTTTAAAATTCTAAATCCAGTGGCTTACCAACTGGAAGGTTCATTTTTATTTTTTTTTTATTTTTATTTTTTTAAAATTTTTATTTATTTATGATAGAGAGAGAGAGAGAGAGAGAGAGAGGCAGAGACATAGGCAGAGGGAGAGGGAGAAGCAGGCTCCATGCACGGGGAGCCCGACATGGGATTCGATCCCGCATCTCCAGGATCGCGCCCTGGGCCAAAGGCAGGCGCTAAACCGCTGCGCCACCCAGGGATCCCTATTTTTATTTTTTAAAAGATTATATTTATTTATTCATGATAGAGAGAGAGAGAGGCAGAGACACAGGCAGAAGGAGAAGCAGGCTCCATGCCGGGAGCCTGACGGACTCGATCCTGGGGCTCCAGGATCACGCCCTGGCCCAAAGGCAGGCGCTAAACTGCTGAGCCACCCAGGGATCCCCCAACTGGAAGGTTTAGATGAATCTTGAAATCAACAAGTGTGAATTTGAACTTCTCATCTTCCCTGTATGCCCCTGTATCATCTTAGTTAGGGCATCTTATCATTATTATCAAATAATAATAAACTTTTCCCTATGTTTATCTATTTTAATGTGTTTCTTGAATCTTTTCCCTCTCTTTCTTTACTATCACTGTCCTAGATTTGTCCTCTAAATTTTAATTTTGTGTTTGATAATTTGATGTATTGCTATAAATTTTATCATTAAATATATCCCTCATTTTTTTATTTTTAATTCCTTCCATTGTTTTAATCTCAGAAAATATACTATGTACCATGAAATGTTAAATATTCATATAGGCTTTCCTCTAGATT
The DNA here is from genome assembly GCF_048164855.1 of Canis lupus baileyi. NCBI lineage: Eukaryota > Metazoa > Chordata > Mammalia > Carnivora > Canidae > Canis > Canis lupus. The sequence continues at coordinate 61,866,157 of NC_132848.1, forward strand.
GTTATGGCTTCTTTTTTCATTAGTAATGAATTTTTAACACTGTTACAGTTTCTTTTTAATGTTAAAATGTCTTTCCCATTATTGTCATTACTTATTTAAGTTTTGGGTACTTGCATCTTCTTTCTTGATGGGATTTGTTGACTGTTTAATAAATTTTACAAAAATTGGCTCTTATAATTATTAATTTTAAGATATTTTTGGCATTTTAAGCATTTTTACTCTATCTTTAATATTTTCTTCTTTCTAATTTTCTTAGCTTTAGAATTATGAATTTGCCTCCAGTTTTCAGCTTCCTAAGCAATCCATAAATTATGATATGTGATACTTTTAAAGGTATTTATCTGATGTGGAATTTCACACATATGCAATGCAAGAACAGTTCCATCAACCTCTGTGTACATATCACCAAGCTTCAACAATTATCAACATTTTGCCACACTTGTTTCACCTGTGTCCCTAACTTTTTTCTCTTCCAGTATTTTTAAATCAAATCCTAGAAATTATTAAATGCAGTAATAGTAATATATTTTAGGATATATGTTTGTGTGGATATTTATGTGTTTGTGTGTATTTATGTACATACAACATGTATGTATATATACACACTCATGCATTTTAAAGCGATTGGGGAATCTTTTGGGCTTGATTAAAATATTTGCAGTTGCAGGACATGTAATCAAAATTTTTTATCTCTGTTATCTCTGCTTGTGATAATTCATTGAGCTTCCCCTCCCCCCCATGAGTTAGTATCATTAATTTTTAAATATATCCTACATGGATTCTTTAAAAGCAGATAAGCTCTATTTTTTTTTGAGTAGATGGCTGAATACATATCTTGTTATACTGTCTTATTATACTGTCCAATTTTTCATGTTACCTTTATTTTAATTATAATAGTCCAATTCTCCATCATCTCAAATTCTTCATGATTTGTCCAGGATGTATTAAAACCTATCATGACAATTTTGTTACTATTCTTCATTTAATATTTACATGCCAGTTTTAGCTTAATATATTAGAATGTTATATTATTTGACACATGAAAATTTTTGGCTGCTATATTTTCACTATCGTAACTTCTGTCAACATAAAACATCTTCCTTTTATCTCATTTATGCATTCTACCTTAAAACCTACATCGTCCAAAGTTAACATTGCCACCTCTACTGCCATTTAATTTATACTTGCTTGAAAAATCTTGACTCACTCTTATTTTTAACCTTTATATGTACTTCTACATTAGACATATCATAGTAATAGCACATAGAGTATATCTTTTGACTCAGTGAATTTTCCAGTTTTTCCAAAACTGATGAATAAAATCTCACTTCTCTTTTTTATGATTATCTTCCTTTTTGTGTTTTTTTTTTCATTTTCTTCAATTTTGGGGTTTTTACAATTTTTTTTTACCTTTCTTTTGCTTGTTATTGTTTTAATGGACTATACTTTCATCTTCTCTAGTGATTAGGAAAGTAGACATCTTGATATTATTCTACTCATTTTCCAAAATATCCAACTTCTGTTTTTCTGAATATTAAAGTCAAGAAAGAAATATCTTTTGTTTATCTACAAGGAATGCTTTTATATTCCCTTCCCCATCCCCTGCTTCCCTCTTGTTCATCTCAAGGAGTGCTGGACTTAGACTGATGTTATTAAATTATTACTTCAAATCTACTCTTTTATACGAATTATTTTTGATATTTGCATTCAGATTTGAAAGTATATTTGTAACAGCTATTCAGGGCTAACACTTCTGTTTAATTATTTCAGGGCTCGTTACTAGGGTTTATGTCCTAACTTTCCTATTCATGAGGTTTTTCATTTTAATTTAAGTCTTAGCCATCTTTTTATCCCAATCTATTTTCTGTTTAGCTCAGATTGTTTTTTTTTCCCCCCCTATGGTATATTGAGGATGGCAATTTTCTAAATTCTTTTCCTGGTTTCTATAAGAGCAAGAAATATCTAAAACTTCTGAATATTTTCTTTGCTCAATTTACCATATTTAAACTCAGGTCCCTTGTTATTTTATTTCTCTTACATTCACTCAAATGAGAACTTTTTTCCAGATGTATTATTTTCCATTTTTCCCTCTTACACCTTTCTCCACATCCTATAGCTGAATGTGTTCATTTTCCTTCCTAATTTCCAGTGACCAGGGCATTCATATAGTATGGGTCTTGGTCTAATTGAATGGAATCCTCTACTACCCCACCACCTACTGAAAATAATGGAATTACTTGAAACTATAACCTGCAGGATTCATTGAGAGCAAAACTCTTCCAGTTCTTCCTTCTACACTTCATATGTAGGTACAATATCTCCCAGGATGCAGTGTCTACCTTTCTTCTCCTCAATCATTATTTTCTGACGGTTTTTCTATCTGAATAGTGTAGAAATACAAGTGGATGGGAAGAGAGTATGATATTATGTTTGTCCAAAAATCAGCACTCATTTTGAACAGAATGGCTGCTCTATTTCCTGTTTATTAAAGGGTCCAAATCTCTGAGCTGAGCTTATGCAACAGACAATGGGAGGAGGAAAAAAAAGTGAACCTACTGCTCTTTGAAGGAGGTAGATTTTCTGTTTTATGAGGTGATGCTTGGATAGGCTACTGACTGTTTTCTCACTCTTGATGCATCAGCCTTATGCATAATCACTCTAAATTTTTCCCAGATTTCTGGCACTGAGTTTCCTGTCAGTCTTCGTTTTCTGTATTAGAGTTTTCCATTTTCATATGTATGTTATTGACGATTGGGAGAGGCAGTGCCAGGGGATGGTGGCCAGATGCCATTTTACACCAGAAGTCTTCTATTATCTACATTTAATGGTTATAAATAATGAGTGCATTTGGGAGTACTCTCACTTGTTCATTCCAACAAACCCAGGGACCCATTTTCTTAGGAATTAATTAATTCAACACCTACTATGTGCATTTAAAAAATAAATGTTCTAATTTAGTAGAATGAAAGAAATGGCTTCTGCTTCAGAGTATTATGATTGGAACTACCCAGTTAGGTTGAAAGGTCTGTGGTCCGTCCAACAGAGTCAAAACCACTTTATTCCTTGGGAAATAGCAAAGACTACAGAGAAAATTGATAAAAAGAAGTGAATCTTGAGGTATAAATAGATATTCAGAGGCTAGGTAAAGAGGTCAGGGCATCCTAGACAGAAGGAAAAGCTCAGTGACCTAGAAGTAGCATGAGATCAAAAAGTGGTGATAGGGTGTATGTGACTAAGCTAATGAGATTTATGAGACCCCCGTTTGTGTGAATGTTGGAATGGAATGAGGAAAGATGGAGGACAGGAAGATATTAGAGCAATTAGAATCAGCTAGACAAGTAAAGATGGAAGAACAAAGTCAAACAGCAGCAGCAGGGATAGAGGGGAAATGGCAGGTTAAAAGTCTAAAGTGCAGAGATAGAGGATGAGGAAGGAGGATGCATAATTGAAGACTGATTCTTTGGATCTACCAATCATGTACAGGAGCATGTCTGATACAATGGTCAGACTAACTGATATGTAAAAATAAGTAATTTCAGATTTCATCATTTGCAGATCATTCTTTTGCCTGCCTTAGATTATCACTCATGTATTTGGGTTGCAATCACATGTATCTAATTATTTTAACACACTCTTTTACAGTGGTACTAATATCTTTCTTATGGTGCCAAATCATATTTCTAGTGATGAAAAAAAAAACCTAAAGGATAAATCAGATTTGGCATAAATCCAAATAGGAATACCCAATAGGTCTAGTTTGGTAATTAATCCTATTTTTGATTTCCAAACAAGCACTCTTTTCACTATAATTATCTGCTTTCATGCTCAAGACAGTCATGTAACTATCTGAAAACTCATGATAATTCTCAAGTTAAAATGGAAGCCATTTTGTACCTTTGTTATCCTTGCAGCAAGTCCTAGTTCCAAGTAATATATTTCTGTTATCTATTTCATATAGGTGTGATTAAAATAAATCATAAGAGAGACAAAGTAGAATTATTTCCCTGAAGTTTTGGGGAAACTAATATTCTATTCAGAAAACCAAATGGTGTTATCCAAGTGAAAATATTATTTATCTCCCAAAGGAATTTCTACCTATTACCCACAATTCAGTTAGATATGCTTCTCATGTTTGAGTTTCTTTCCCAATATAATTTATCTTATATTTAAGTGAAAAAAAGTCTTAAGCTGTGTAAGAGAAGTTTTCTGTAGGGGGAAAGTAAATAGTAAAAAAAGTATTTTTAAAAAACGATTTTAGTTTTATTTATTTAAGAGAGAGTAAGCAAGAGCAGGGAGAGGAACAGAGGGAGAGGGACAAGCAGACCCTGCATGGAGCATGGAGCCTGAAATAGGGCCAATCCCAGCACTCTGAGATCAAGTCTTGAGCTCTGAACTGAGATCAAGAGTCAGAAGCTCAACCGACTGAGCCACCCATGTGCCCCAAAACAAAATTTCTTAATGTATACAAGAATTGTTTGAATGATTTAAAGTACTCATTTTATAAACTCATGATACATTTATAGGTTTCTGAAAATGAGAAAGAAATCTTCATTTGCTCTAGCCAATAATCTTTAAGGAGACACTAGAATTAAAAATGTAACGCATATCATATATAAATACAAATATAATAAATATATAAATACATATATTTCGGGCAGCCCTGGTGGTCAGCAGTTTAGTGCTGCCTTGGGCCCGGGGTGTGATCCTGGAGACCCGGGATCCAGTCCCACATCCGACTCCCTGCAATAGAGCCTGCTTCTCCCTCTGCCTGTGTCTCTGCCTCTCTCTCTCTCTCTGTCTCTCATGAATAAATAAATAAAATCTTAAAAAAATACATATATTCCCAGGTTTAATAATGTGGTGATGTGACATTCTTCTCACATTCTGACTTACAGGGGTAAAGATTTTTAGAGAATACTTAAGCCTGAACCTTGATACTCATTCTAGACATGAATGCTAAAATGGTTAGTGATGCATTTGTATTAATTTAAAAACATAACCTGTTACCCATTATATAGTTTTTGTTTTCAAATATTTAAAAACTCTAATAAAGATTCTGACACAATGTAATCGGCTACCATCAATATGCAGATGCTGGTTTTCATTTTCCACTTTGCATTGAGAGGCAGTCCTTAAAGTACTGAAGACCAAGCTGTACTTGAAAATGGCTGAGATTTACTTGTGCTTACATCTTTTCTATTCCTCCTCAACTTTCAAGACATGCTTTCATTTGATAAGGATGCTTTGGAATCTGAATTTTAACATGTAGCTGTGTGCATTTAGGCATGCAAATATACACACTGTATATTATTTTGCTTTTACAGTAATTATTTTCATTTATGAAATTCTAAATTTGATGTTAAATATTGAATATTTTGGTTAAGTGACAGCTTGTGCTAGCTTTAGGATATTCCTGCTTGATAATTATTCATGAGAAGAACAGCTGAAAACAAACTAGTTATACACCTTGGCAAATTACTGTGATTGTAATTCTGTGAAATTTCCCCATGGCCATGTGACTTTATTATAAGTACTCTAACAGTGCAGATGTCCAGAATGTTGTCATTGTCACAAATGTTATTCCTATATTCAAAGTTTTTGAATTACTCTTTACTGCTTCACAGAAAACGTGAGGAAGGAGATGAGACATGCAGAGTGGATGATAGAGCATATGCAACTCTTTTCGGTGCCTGCCCTCCCTTGGTTAGGAGTGGGCATGGTGCTTACATACATCATTTCTGTAAGATACAGAAGCACTGGCATTTTTGTGAAATCTAGATATGGTGAAAACATTTCCTATTAAATGTTAAGAAAAAGGAAAAATAGCCCCAATTTATCATCCTTCAAAAAAATTCAGCTGAAATCAAATGTTATTTCCCTACTCTCCTTCTCCCTTTCAGTTCCTTCCCCATATGGTTCCTGAAATGTTCCTCCATTTAAATGGATTTTAAAGCTCATTCCTTATAGTTCCTAGAGCATTCATTGCTTTTGAGAAAAAAAAGAAAAACATTTTAGCATGTGCTATTTTTGTTATTCTAATTAGCAAAAACAGCTGGTCCTGTGCAGCTCAGACTGTAGTCTTTTTCAACACATTGTTCAGATTTTTTTTCCTCCTCTTCTGTCAAGCTACAGGCTACCACCTCTCCTCTTCCCACACAAATCAACCCCCAAAACACCTGCACACACAACCTTAAATATCACCTACATCTGCCATGAAAGGAAAAGGGAAACAGCCTCTCCTTCCTGGTGTCTGGGCAGGGCACATGCACCAAATTTTGTAGAAGGTGAACAAAAGTCATTCTCAAGGTACTCACGACCTCATTGATTTTACATTCACCAAGCACTTTACTCTGTTGTCTCAAAAGTACAGCTATCTCATAGTTTTTTGTTTCTTTTTTTTTTTTTCTCAACTCCTTCTAGCAAATGGGAGTAGCCTCTTGTAGAATCAGAGATTGAAAAATTGGATAATCAAACCTAACTCACAATTTGGTATCTATCAAAGGCATGTGACTGCCAATGATCATTGAAGCTGATCAAAGTCACACTCTGTTGCCATGGCAACGAATCCCCATTTTGTTTATATGGAGGGGTACGCACCACAGGAGAATAATGCTGAGACGAATTAAATTTGTGTTGTTGAGAAATTAACATGCGGGATGCTTAGGAGTGGATTGAATGGGTGCTTATCAGTGTGATTTTTTTTTTTTTTAAACAAGGGAAGTGGTGGGGACAAAATGTAGTCTATGGAGGGTGTCATTATGGAAGAGTCCAGTAAAACTGAAATGTTTCAATAGTGCATTTCTAAGGTGGAGTCCAGATATGAGGTAATAGTTTTTATTGGGTTTTGTCACTTACACATTTTGTGATCTTAAGTATCTCCAAGTGCTTTGGCTCGTCTTCCCTTTTATAAATTTAAAAAGGATTACAAGAGGACACATCTTTTAAGTCTTATATTTGTTTTTCCTTGGAGCTGGAAATAATTCTTAACCCAGCACCACTAATCGGCTAGGTGAGATATAGTATGAATAGTGTATTTTAATTTTCAGTTATTCAGGATCTCCCTTAGCCAAATTTTGAGGTGGACTGAAATTCTTTGCATTTTTAGTTTGGAAGATATCAACTGGTCAGGAAGGTGGTAAGTCATTAAAATTTTTTTCCATGATTTTTTGGTACCACATGCTGTGTAAAATTTTTTATAACAAATTATAGTCTCTTTTTCAAAGAAACACAATAGAAATTTTTTTTTTGAAGATTTTATTTATTAAAAAAAAAAAAGATTTTATTTATTTACTCATGAGAGACACAGAGAGAGAGGCAGAGACATAGGCAGAGGGAGAAGCAGGCTCCCCACAGGGATCCTGGTGCGGGACTCGATCCCAGGATCCCAGGATCACGCCCTGAGCCAAAGGCAGATGCTCAACCGCTGAGCCACCCAGGTGTCCCATATTTTAACTTTTTATCACCTTCAAACACTAGCATTGATCGTCACCTTACCCATTCTTTGTCCATGCATGATTCTCTTGCCATTTTCTCTCTTGTCCTTCTACTTCATCCAGCCTTCATGTCAAATGCTGTGCTGTAATCCCTATCCACAAAGAACTATCATTTCCCTCTTCTTTTCTTGCACCTGCCAGGGATCATTTATTCACATTGTTTAAAGTAAACAAGACTATTGTATGTCCAGATACCTGTTTCTTTCAGTTGGACTTGTTATTTTGGCCTTCTACCTCTCCATACTTCTCTCATTATTATTCAAAATATGAATTCCACAAATATTTGAAGTGACTGCCTCTTTCAAGGCTGTGCTGACATGTAAGATGTGATCCCAGTCTGGGAGTTGATAATCTTGTTACGAGAAAGGGAGAGAAACAAATACTCACTGACAGTCTCCTTGGTGTCAGTGCTCCTGCTCAGCACTTGATGCCTTAATACCTTGTCAATTCTGTTTACACACCAGAGATGAGTGATATACTTCTATTATTCAAGTGAGGAAACTGAGGCATGGAGAGGTTAGGCAGCTTGCTTAAGAACTTGCAATGGCAGACCACTCCTAAGATCTGGAGTGCCTTACTCCAAGATCCATGGTTTTGTTGTTTTTGTTTTTTTGTTGTTGTTTTTCAACTTTTTGATTTTTTTTTTCTATTTGGGGTAATAAGACAGGTACACATAAACACATAAATACCACACAAGATGCAGTGAAATGAATGTTACATGAGTGTTAATGACAATTCCTGCTTCAGAAGAGGAAGAGAAGGAATAGGCCTCTTTTAACCAGGGTGGTTCAGGCTAATTTTGAGGAGAAGATAGCTTTAGGGTCCTGAAAAGTTAAGAAATTTTTAGGTGAAAACGGAGCAGAGAAGAGAAGTGACTGGCTCCCCATCACCTAGGTCCGCCACAAATGTTTATTGATAATTAGTAGAGTATTCAGGATGCATACTCAGAACAACAGTGATGAGATCTTCATGTTTTTTGTTTTTGTGTTTCTCTTAGCTTCCACATGAATCATGTTCACTCATAATTTCCAGCTGAAGGCTTGCTGCTTTAAAAAAATTTAATACCTGAATTGCTTATCAAAAATAACTATTCTAGAACAGGATATGGTATATTATATATTCCTACTTATTGAGCTATAAGACCCTTGGAACACACAACCTTTGTTAGTCAAATTAGGTTAAATCAATAAAGAACTCCTACAATTTTCTATCTGTGCTAATCAAGGATACTGATAAATGAAATTCCAACAGAATCCACTAACCACCACTTTACTGTTTACTTCAGCCCTTTCTCTTACCAAGATTTGTTGACATACTAAGATTACAGTGAGTCTTTTTTCTGACTGCTGGAGGTGTTCTTAAAAATCAAAGAAATAGAAGAGTCTAGAGAGGAAAACATGCTAAATTACCTAGCAGAGAGGATTGAGTTAGGAATGTAGGGATGATAGGTTTGTATACCAGCCACTAGTCATGTAACTCTTGTAAGGCAATGGTATTTTACTTCCTCATTTCCTCATTTCGACACTAAGAATGATGCTGCTATTATCGCTAGACTTGTTAGCAAAGAAGTATTGAGTAGTTCCTATGTCACCTTTAAGTGAGTTGATATAAATTCACTACAATAGCGTTATGGAGGTCATGTTCATGAGAAAATTATCTTGCCACCCAAGAGGTGACATCAGCATTCTTCTCTTTAGAGAAACAGAGGGCTGAACACTTCCTGTGCCCCTTGCCACTCAGCAGTGAATCCAGGTCTCCCTTGGGAGAGCTTTGTGCCTGTTGAGTCCTTGTCATCATGGTGGAAACCTGTGAGCAGGAGAGTGCTTCACACTGACCCTTTCTCCCACAGGAAAATTCTTTTAGCCCAAGACTTAAGGGAAATGCATACAGAATTTTTTTTTTCTTGAAATATTTCCTTGGAGACTTCTTCCCTCACTGCTGCCCCAACACTCCTCCCCCCACATGTCTCCTTCCTCTAATAATAAAAGCAAAACTACTAAATTTAGGGAATGAAATTTACTTCTTTAACCAAAAGTATTACATTATCTCATTATTTGTTCGTCGAATGTGTTTGAACCACTTAAATCATTTATTTGGTTAAGAGGAAAAGAAAATCTGGTTAGTGCCGTCCAGAAAGTGAGTTAATCAGTTGGCAAACAATGCCTGTGTTGTTACTATGGCTGACAGGTTATCTGACTAGTAAGAAAAGGTTTTCATGGTACATTCCAAACCACCACCTGAGCATTTCCAGGCTGTTGCGACCTTGTCTAAAGAAGCAGGAATAATGTTTCCTACTGCTTCAGTGTGCTTTTTGTACACATTGAGGAGTTTTGAAAATGTTCCTATCAGAATCTACAAGAGGCTGTTGCAGAGTGAGTCATTTAGAGACCACAGCTCTGTGGTTTCTGGCTAGCTCTATCCTCTTCCACTATTCCACCAGTGGACCCCATAGAGCTTTGGGGGCTTTTGAGGTTTTAAAATGGATCTTCTGTCTGAATGTCAAGGTGAGGAGTAAGGAAGAGGGAACTGTAGCTTGGCCTCCCTGTGTGTTATTTTGGCTTGAGGAACATGCAGTGGGTTAATAATAAAGTTGTAAACTTAGCACACAGCTTTGGCACTATGTTGTTTTTTCTACAATGGGTCTTGTAATTAACAAGGGCATCAGGCCTTCCTCTCTTCATACTAGGAGACCTGCCACAAATTTCAACTTAATCAACTTTCACTCACTTGGTGCACATCCAGACTATCGGACTTCAGTAATTGCTCAATTGTTAAGAAATTGTTAAATAGAATTTGTGTGGAAATGAAGTTTCTTGAAATACATTTGCATCATCAGAACCTAAGCTTATGTTCTTTGGCAATTCTGTCTACCCCTAAGTTTCTGAGTGGCTTTTTCACTCAGTGCTATTTTTATCCAGCACAGAGGAACAAATACATAAAAGAAATCTCAATTTGTTAAAGCCCAATATTATGGCGTAATGACTGGATTCAACAATGAACTGACTTTTGAATTTTAGTGAGTGAACTAAATGAACGGATTGGAAGCTGCTGCTTTTGGAAATGGGCTCCTTCTGTTCCTCTATTCTAAATTTTATACTAGAAGGAAAGTTATTTTGCAGGTATAGTCCTTTGCCTGGAGGTTGCTTTTAATTTACTTGAAATGGTGGTTTCTTTTCCCTCTTTTCATTAAAGCTTTCTTGCTATTCAAAGCTAGAGCATTGAGAAACTGTTGCAAGTATTTAGATCCTTTGTAATTTACAGATTTTATGTATATATTCAACCTGTAGTAAGCCAGCATGTATTCCCCTTTACAGGCAAGGAGAAATATGGTCTAAAAGTAAATGAGAATGTCAGGGGGGACTTAATGAATTTCATGAATCCTTGGGAAAACAAGAGGCCACAGACGACTTTCTCTTCTCTTCTTTCTTTTTTGAATGCAAGAAACCAGATAAAATATTGGATATATCAGAGACTAGGTAGAAGGTTCTGGTTTAACTAGTCAAGGCAACAAGGTAGACAGACACAACTGATAATAGGTAGAGAGAAGACAAAAAACAAAACCAAAAACTGGAAAAAAAAAAAAGGCCCCCACTAATTGTGATCCTATTCTACGAACTATATAGAGATGGCTCCTTTTTCATTGGTTTTCCTGTAGGATGGGAAGCAGAGAGGGTTAACTTCTCTCAGCCTTTTTGTGAAGTAATAATGGCCTCCCTTTGCCTTCATGACTGGAATTGGTAGGATGGAAGTCTCCTTCCTTGAGAAGAAGAAATGGTTCATATTGACCAATTTTATTTGACTTCTTATGAGAAAAATGAGAAAGTTCACATTCTTGTTTACATAGGATAACTATCATTCATCCTTCTATTGACAGGTAGTGTCATTAGAGATAGATCTTGCAATAAATAAAAGAAAGGGGCCTTGAATTTTAGTCCTCTTCTAGGAGTTTAAATAAGCTGATAAGATATGGAATTCCTCTGGCCTTCACTTGTCTGATCTATGTAATAGGAATAATATTTTATCAACCAGAAAATAGAAACTGGGAAAAGACAAGGCCTTATTTCTTCCAAATGTGTGTGCAGTTTTTATGATGGGCATGTACCACTAATATTCTCAGATTTTAACTAAGAATCAAGATTTCTGGGATCCCTGGGTGGCGCAGCGGTTTGGCGCCTGCCTTTGGCCCAGGGCGCGATCCTGGAGACCTGGGATCGAATCCCACGTCGGGCTCCCGGTGCATGGAGCCTGCTTCTCCCTCTGCCTATGTCTCTGCCTCTCTCTCTCTCTCTCTCTGTGTGACTATCATAAATAAATAAAGAAAAAAATATTAAAAAAAAAGAATCAAGATTTCTCATGTGCTGTAATAAAAGGAGGCTTCATGCTAGACAATTAAGAGGAAAGTGGAGAAAGCACTAATGCTTTTCCAACTTTATTTCAAAAAGCATTTCAAAACTCAGATAAAAATGGACTTTTCACACAGTTGCTAAATAACTGGGTACTGGATTAACTCTGCTTGTTGATAGTTTATTAGGTTGTTTATTGTCTGTTTGTCTATTGCTGGTTTCCTAGTAAATAGTAGGTAAAGCAAAACCCTGTTTATTTCTTCAATTAGTATACAGCTAACTTTTAACTATTCGAGGCCAGACTTGCCACATTTTTGACATGCTAATCAATTGTACTAAGAGTTTAAAATAACTTGTTCAACTCATCTGTTGTTTCCTTTCATTTTTCCCCTACTCATGAAACCTACAGTCCAGCTGGACACTTAAAAAACAACAAGATACCTAATTACTGTTCTAGTTACTATGGCTGCATAACAAATTATCCCCAAATTTGCCAGCATAAGACAATTATTTATTAGGCTTATTGATTCTGTGGGTCAGAAATTCCAGTCAGAGCATGGTGGGGACAGCTTGTCTCCCCTCCAAAATGTGTGAGGCCACAGCTGGAAGACTAGAAAGCTGGGAATCATTTGAAGTTTGCTCACTCACATTTCTGGCAGTTGATGCTGACTTAGACTGAAGGGTAGCTGGGCTTATTGGCCAGAAGGCCTAGCTGTGACCTCTCCATGTGATCTCAGTCTCTTTCTAACATGCTGAGAGAAACCTGGGCAGAAGCTGTAGCTTTCTGAGTTGGGCAGTCATTTAATGTTATGTCTATGCACTCTCTTGGTCTGAGCAGTCATAAGCCTGACATGTTGAAGGGAAAGGGAAAATAGACTACAGTTCTTCATGGGGAATGAAAAGATCCTGAGAGAGTATATAGAGCTTTGAATATTGTTGTAGTCATTTCAGGAAAGTACAATCTGCCACAATTACCTTCCCCTCAATATTGAGAACTTGTATAACCTATACAGCCAAGAAAACATCCAAACCAAAAAGTAGCTCCTATTAACAGGTGCCTTGCTTCTACTTATGGGGGAGAGAGGTATTTCTCTTGGGGAAAAAAAGGAAGAGGAAATAGTTATTAAGCAGAGAGTCATCTGTAACAATTTAATTAAGAGGGTTGTGAAAACATGAGAGACAACCTAACTCTGGGAAATGAACAAGGGGTAGTGGAAGGGGAGGTGGGCGGGGGGTTGGGGTGACTGGGTGATGGGCACTGAGTGGGGCACTTGGCGGGATGAGCACTGGGTGCTATATACTATATGTTGGCAAATTGAACTCCAATAAAAAATTTTAAAAAAGGGTTGTGAATTCTAAAATAATAAATATTCCTAAATTAAATACAAATATCAAAATCACATTGTAATAACAAATTTAAATGTTTTTGGATGGATTGCTCTTCTGGACTATTCAGGACCTCAACTTTACTCCATTGGACTGGATATATTCTAGTTGTTTACTAGGGTTAAAGATGGTAATAGTAGTGGTATTTTCAAAGGAAAGGAATGTGGTAACCACATTCCTCCTCTGGTCGGGCTTTAAGAATTTGCTAACTTTTGAGAGTATTCAGTGGGATCAGAAACAGAAATGATGTTCATTCATTGATTAATTCTTTCATTCAAACCACATTTGTTGAATACTCAGTCTATGCAAGGCATGCTAATTATATTTTCTCTGTCAAGCACAAAGATTGATAATAAACTGTGTGCACTTTCAATAGTAATAATAGCTATCATTTATTGAACACTTAGTATATGCCTGACATTGTGCTAGCACTACCTACAGGGTTATTCATCCTTATAGCATGAATTAAGACATGCATAATTTTCAACCGGTTAATAACTGAGCCAATAATTTAGGAAAGTTGATTCTTTGTTTAAGTTTGTATATCTAATTGGTAAAAGATCTTTGCTTGGTATCAAGCTTTGCTTTGTTGGGCTAAAAAGCTGGGTTTTTTCCCCAACTAGGCTAAACTGCTTCTTCCAAGAACTTGTCTTATTGGAAAGAAGGGAATGAAATAAGATATAGTTATAAATAAATGTAGTATAAGTTGAAATTTGTTAAGTATCCAAAAGGCTGGGAGCTAGGAAAGTCTACTTCTTTTTTTTTTTTTAATTCAAGTTAGATAACATATAAGTGTAGTATTGGTTTCAGGAGTAGAAGCCTACTTCTTTGTGGAATAATTAGAGGGAAGCTTCCTGGAAGTCGAAGCATGTGAGTTAGGACTTGGAGAACTGGCAGGGTTTTAATATACGGAGATGGGGATAAAGAAGGAAATCTAGATGTTGGAAGAAAGTAGCTGGAGTATGAAGAGCATGGAGATATTTGAGTAATAGCAAACCAGACCATTGAGAGGAATCCAAGTTTGAAAATTAGTGAGTTAGAAGGCTAGAAGTGCAGATTGAGTCCTTTTGGTAAAAGACCATATCTGGCAGCTAAAGGAAGTTCATCTAGGAGTTCTGTAAGTCATGGTGAATAGCTGAAGGTGTCCTCATGTGGACAGAATACGGCATCAGGAAGAGGAATCCTAGTGTTGCCTAGGATGGATCAAAAGGGTTTGAAGATAGCAATGCTAGGAGGTTTGCAATAATCTGGAAGATGGTGATGAGGACAGAGATGGGATTGGTGAGGGGAAGTATAAAGAGAAAGAATGAAATGTATTGCCATTTCCATGAAAAACTAACAGCAAAGGGTAGAGCCATTTGTTATTATATCTATATTTCTCACCAACTGACTAGTTGCTCAAGTAAAATACATTTGCCTCTTTCCTTTAATTATCTGTTTTTATTTTATTAAGTCATTGTCTCCAGGGACCCTACTGAGCACCTGCCTCTCATTTGGAAATGTGTTGTCATGGCTCCTGTAGAGGCTGTTCTGCATTTGGAAATTCCTTTTCTATTCCATTTATTTCGATTAAAAGCTTTGCTATTAGACTTCTTACAAGTCATATGCCCTGAATAAAAAGTCAGAAAATAATATGAGCAGCACCGAAAATGCTGAATTGCTGGTCAGTGTTGTTAGGAGCAAGAGGCACAAAGGGGTAACAGTGCACATTGCAAGCAATTTTGTAGAAAAGGTTTATCCAATTTTTGCCCCTGAAATAGTTCAGATTTTTTTAAAAAAAGAAATGATGTGCCTGGTTCATTCTGTTAACATTTCCCTGTCCCTATGCCCCTCAAGGTAGGTCTGTGCACATGGAGAGGTTAATATTAATATTGCCTTTTTACAGCTAAATTATCTGGCTCTAGAACCATTCACAGATTCTATTAAAGACCCCTATGGAGGATTGCTTCTTCAAATAGGCATTTTAATTCACCCGGGTACAATAAGGTGTTACCTTCCTTTCATTAATAAAATGGGAACTCATAAAGAAAACCAGATTATCTTGAATTTATGATCAAGTAATTTTGTTTCTCTTAGCCTGGATAATAATTGTGAAACATCATTTTCCCCCTTCTTTCCTTTTCCCTTCATACACTTCGACATTCTTAATTTCTCATGTTTATTTATCTTTTTTATTTTAATTTGACAGGGAAAGCTATCTAGGACCCCAGGAGGCAAATGCTGTGACTCAAGAATTGGTCCTTTCCATCTTCAATTTAATGAAATAATAAGCCAGTAATTGATTTATATTTATATTTACATTTGCCTTACAAATTCTGGGATTTTTGTCACCTTTATTGTAATTCCATAAGTAGTCACTAAATTACTTCTCTAATAAACTCTATTTTTCCTTACCTACCCAGTAACTGAAGTCTTTTATCGTAGTCTAGAGGCTTTGTTCTTCCATCTAGCTTCTCATGTCATTTTTCTTCGCCATAGAAAAGGTGAAGATTTATATTTCATTTTAAATTGTTAATGAATTTTTTTTTTGCCTCAAACTCTTTGTACCTTTATCAACAGATAATTTGTTCCAAATAATCTAGCTTTGTGCCTTTATACTTTCCACATGACCGCATCTATGGTAGTCTGAAGATGACAGTCCTCTGGTGTTATTAACAATGTAGGATACATACAATGTGGAATTGTAACACAATCAAGGTAAATTTCTGAGCATTCCATCTAGCTTTCACAAAACCTTTACATCCAAACTTTGATCTTCCTGGGCTTTCCTTCATTCAGACACTCGTTGCTTTATCCTTGCTTACTAAGGAGCATAGTAGCTTTTCCTAATAGCTAATTAGGGGTACCTGGGTAGATTAGATTGTTGGGCGTCTGCCTTCGGCTCAGTTCACAATCCCAGCATCCTGGGATCGAGCCCTGCATCAGGCTACCTGCTCAGTGGGGAATGTGCTTCTCCCTCTCCTTCTGCTGATCTTCTTATTCTTGTTCTCTCTCTCAAATAAATAAATAAAATCTTAAAAAAAAGGAATAGCTAATTAGAAGGAAGATTGAGGAAAGAAGGACCTTGAGATACAGACAAATGATATTTCAAATGACAGCTGGTGGCCTGATGTTTTTGGAAAATGTAAAACTGAAAAATTAATAATTGCACTGATATTAATATCAGTCTCCAGAGCATCTACTATGTGTCAGGTGCTTTTCCATATGTCATCTAACTTTATTCCACAATTTATGTTATCAATGTTCCCATTTTATAGATGAGCAAATTCAAGCTGAGATCCTAAATGACCAAAATTACTACAACTAGTAATTGGCAATACCAGAGTTTTCTCTGGGTCTGTGTGACTCTCAAAGCTATGATATCATTCTGTTGTACCATGCTGCTTCAGTGTGCTGTGGTAGATTTCTGTCACCTTTGGTCTTCCACAAAAACATTACCTTCTATGGCTCCTACTTAAGGAAGTAAAATAGCAATTTGTCTTAAAAGAATTTCATTGAAATTAAAAAAAAATACTTTTTGGTGTTAGGAAATGAACATCTGAGTTTATTTGAAAAACTAGTTACATGGAAGACCTGATACCACAATGAGATAAAATTAAGCAGTTTAATATAATCCTGGCATCACAATTTCAGGAAACTTGACTCCAGATTAGATTTTTCTTAAATTAAAGAGGTTCCCCATGATATATATGTATTCATTCATTCATCATTCAGTCAGTCACTTACTTCATTTGACAAACTTTGAATGACTATTGTGTCCACAGAAACACTCATGGCTCTTGAGAATCCCAGCAGATCAAGCAGACCAAACAAAATGAAACACAAAAAGCATTAAAAGCTCAGTTTCAGTATAGTTTGGGTAAAAATAAGTGCTGTAGTAGCCTTCCTTTCCCTTCACCTCATCCTGCACATTGCCAACAGTGTATTTTTTTCTAAAACCCTCATCCGATGATGTCACTTCCTGGTTTTAAACTTCTGACAACAGTCATTGCCTCTTAAGTAACTTTTGGCCCTTTAGAATCTGTTGCCACTTGCCTTTTCTGGCTCCTCTGGAGGTGCCCCCACCAGAGCTCAGCCATCCTATACCGCTCACTTTTCCTTCCAGATGCCAGGCACTCTCACATCTCTAGTCTGTGCTCTTACTGCTTCCTCCTGGGGTGTGTTGTGCCCTTTCTCCTTCAAGTGGTAAGTTTCTCTTCATCCTTCAGGATCCAACTCAAATTGTGCCCCTCCTCTGTTACTCGTCCTGACAACCTGCTCCTCTCTAGCAGGAAAGAAAAAGTTCTCTTCCCAGAGCACTTCAAGTCACAGTATTTTTTATAATAATAATTTAATATAAAAATATTTTGATTTTTCTCTGATAAGAACACAAATCCTTCCAGAACATGAGTCTGTTTTATTCATCTTCATATCTTCATCCCAAGACTCTGACACATACTTGGTCGTCTATAAAGATTGGAGAAAGAGAACAGAAGTGGATGAATAGGTAAATGCTACGGTAAGAGGGACTAATTTTTCATAAGTGGGTTAGTGGCAGCTTCCTCCAGGAGTGATATGTAAGTGGAGCTTGAAGAATGAGTAGGAACTCAGCAGATGTTATGAGCAGGGTTCAGGGTTGGTGGAGAGAGGGCACCACAGTACAGGGAACTGTGTATCTGAAGGCTTGAGAGAGCATAGCCTGGTTGGAAATAACAAATAAACTAATATCTTTAGAGATTAGCATACATAAAAATGGAGTAGAGTGGGCTCAGAGCATGGGGTGGCTTCATACAGTGATGAGCCTGTAGATGTGGGGATTTCATTCTTTCATGTAACTCTTTGGGGAGCCACTGAAGCTATGGCAGTCACCAGGTGAATGTGGTTGTATGGGCGATGAAGGGACTGGGAAGGAAGGGCTAATTGGGAGATTCTTGCATAGTTGGAAGGAGGGACAAAGGCCCATTTAAGGTGGGGTGACAAGAAAGCTCACATTTTGCTAGGACTTTTGTCCAGAAGTGTCTGGCTTAGTCAACTTTTTTTGACTCTGCCTGCTTGGATCTCCTATATTCTGAATATGTATACACACACACACACACACACACACACACATATAAATGTATACTAAAATACACTCCTATATTTTATCCTCTACACATTCTCCCTCATTCTCTCCACTTCAGCTTCACCCCAGATTCCTTGCCATTCTTTGCCACCAAGAAGATCCCTCCCTCAGGGACTATGAGTTTTCTGCTCCTACTGCCTGAACACACTCCCTGCCAGTCTCCCCCATTGACCTGCCTCAAATAGCACCCGTGGTGGTCAGTCTCACTTTTGACCCTGCTGTAGTTTCATTCTTGGTCCTTATCACTACCCTGCATTTCTTGTGTATGTCTTCACTGCCATATTTCCCATATTTCTCATGTAAACTCCATGAGATTACATATTTTGTATTGTTTTTTGCCGTATCTCAGAACCTGGGATTATGCCTGACACATAGTAGGTGCTTCATAAAAGTGTATAAATATGCCAATGTTTTCCAAACTTTTTTTTACCTTAGGATATAGAAAATATAACAACATTTGCATGGTATCAGGGTATATTAGAGGGAACTTGGAGGTGTCTATATGCTACTTGGTTAAAAAAGAAAAGTAATGACTCTTTTTTTTTTTTTTTTTTTTTTTTATTTTTATTTTTTTTAGTAATGACTCTTTTTGATGTTTAATTCTAGTAAGAAAAAGAAGATTAAGTGTTGAGAAAATACTGAACTTTGAATTTTCATTAAAGTTCCAAGCAAAAAATTTTTATTTTTACAAAATTCTATTGCCATTGTTAGCTTATATGTGGCACAGCTGTATCCTATTTGCCGCATACTGATGGATGCTGGCCCCCCATTGCCTTTTTCCTTTCTGCCTAGATTCAGGATTTTGCCCCTGGGGAAAGTTTGGCTGGCAAGACCATGTCCCTAGCTGCATCCCACACCTCCTCTTCCACATGTGAGCTGGCCTGATCTCGCAGGGCAGTCAACAGGACTGTGGCCCATGCTATTGTAACAAGGACGCTGAATGTGAATTGCCTGCTTTCACCAGCATGATAAAATAGTAAGTAAGTAATGTTTGTGAAAGTTTGGTGTGTTGGAGGGCTCCTTGCTTAACCGCAGCTGAGCAGCACCATCTGCTTGGGAACAGCCAATTTGTTGTTTGTTTTACACTGAGTTTATTAAAGTTACCCAAGGGAGAGTAGGAGGGACCTTATTTGGAAACTTGTTTCCTTGAAAACCCACATGATTTAGTGGAAGGAATACTAGAAAAAGCTTCCCAGACCCAGGTTCTAGTCCCACCTATTGTTTGAGCTATATGATCTTGTAAACTGCTGATTCCTCTGAGCTCTGGTAACTTCATATGCAGAGTAGGAATAATGCCTTTCCTGCTTATGTCTCAGAGCTGCTGTGACAATCACAGCAAATCCAGTAATGGCAAACTAGAAGTGTACTGTATAACTTAGGATGTTAAAAAAAAAAAAAAAAACTTTTAGGATGTTGTTTTTGCTAAGTATTGTTGTTAATACTAGCTTTAAGTTATTTAAGGGTTTCCACATCTGTAGAGCTCTGCTGAGTGAAAATTAGATTTCCCATCGTAGACCATCCCACTGGGGTGGTTGCCAGGGTAATTCTATGCATGTGAGTGCATACCGAGTCAGTCCCTAAAAGCTTCAATTGGCCCAGGCTTCCTTATCCGGAAGCTTCACAGAGCCACTACATCTCTTGTCCATTAAAAATGAAAAGACTCATGAGTAAGATTCATGTTCCTATTTTAAACCTGACAACTTGTTAAGTTATATATTCCTAAAATGAACTCATAAGCATCAAGACTTAGCTACAAGTGTTGAAATAAGGATATGGTTTTACATAGATGAACAAAGTTTTATTAAAAGGTTACTAATCCTTTATTGGTGCTATTTGCCCATTTCTCACTTCTTCTAAGGATTTAGAATATGTAATCCAAATTATTTATTATCTTGCTAAAAATAAAAACTCCAGAAACAAATGGATAGTTCCTGTTAGTTTCTCTCCTCAAACACTGATATATTCTAAAGGTAAATCCATGTACTTGGTGAAATGATCTTTAGTTCACTTCTCAATGGCAAGGTATGATGTTCCAGTTAATAAACACCCATAAGGAGCTTTGCTATAATTCTTGAATATCTTTGTTTTTTGTTTAGTTTGGTTTGGCATTTTTTTTGTGTTAAGGGGACATCAAAAGCATTAAAATATCTTTCCAAGTATTCCATGTATTGCTAATTCTGTTTTCACCATTTTGCTAATCCTGCTGTTGAGAAGTTTGTTCTGATTACTATTTTTAAAACGTGCTTAATGTCTCTGTGTGCTTCATGAACATTTTTCCCTCCTTTTTGTCTCAGTGAAACCTTTCTTGATCTACTGTGCAAGTATTGAGAGAAAAAAGGGTGTTTTAAGAAATTATTTTAAATTGCTCTCATTTTTTGAAAACACAGATATTTTCAATTTGGTGTTTTGAGTCTCAGGTGAAGAGTGTAAGAGAGACTGTAGAAAACATTACTTTGGAAAAAAGTTCCTATTTTGGTTCCACAGATTGAAAATCAGATTTTTCCAGGATTTTTACAGCATATGGAAATTGACATCCCCTGAAATTTGGAGACACCAAAATAGAAAGTAAGGCCAGATTTATTTTCACTTTTAGTAGTCTGGCTCTATTACCTTGAATAAACTAGTCTTTAGAGAACCATTTTTTTCTCATTCTAAGAGTTTAGTGAATTAAGTATAGAAAATATGGAAAATTTATAAATATGTAAATAAGAAAATAAAATATAATGAGTAATTCCACAACCCAGATATAATTAGTGTTGATGTTTTACTATATTCCCTGTTTTTTATCAGTGCATCTCAAATCAATATATTTTTTTAAAAATTAGGCTGTGATTTATTTATATTCTTGCATTTTGTTTTTTTCTTTTACCATTACATTATTAACATTTGTGGAAAGAATAAACTGAATAGAAGTCATTAAATATCAATAGTACATTAAAAGTCTGTATGTTATTCTTTATATAGACATATAATTAATTTTACTGTTCTCTTACCATTAGGTAGGGACAAAGTTTGTATTTTTATTAATAATTGTTGGATGAATATTCCCATAAACAGATTGTTTTCATTTCTAATTGTTTCTTTGGAACCATCAAATACTTTTTACATTCGTCCTATCAATTTGTATTTTTTTTCTATATCCAAGGTATTAATCCAAGGTATTGAGGCAAGTTTTTAATTAGAATGTTAGAAACATTAGTTTCATTCAGTTAGAAACATTAATTAGAATATTTTTCAAAATTTTCTTAGCTATCTTTCATTCAATAAATATTTATGGAGTTCCTCCTCTGGGCTAGGGATGCTAGGCAAGACATATATTCTCTGTTCTCACCAGACACATGGCATAAGTCTAGAGAAGGTCTTTTTAAACTGAACTCTAAAATCACTTGTAAGTTAAAAATAAAAAGTAGAGATTTTAATTGTAATAACACTAAGCCCATGAAATAAAGAAAAATTGACATTCTTACTAAATTTAGTCTGCTATATCTGAGACACAAAGGTCTATTTATGTATTCTTTTATGATTTTCAGCGAAAATCTGTATTTTTCCAGAGTACTTTTTTTTAAAATAAGTTTCTCTCTGGGGAAAATTTCATGGTTTTGTTGTACTTTGAGAAACATTTCTTTTTCCTAATCAGTTATTGTACATATAGAAGAAAATGATTTATATTTATATATTTAGTTTATATTTGACCATATTCTGGAACTCTTTTCAGTTCCTCTAAGAGACAAACATAGTTTGAAGTACATCTTTGACACTGCCAATTGTATAAAGTTGACAAATTATACCAGTCTTGGTCTTGTTCTCTCAGTGTGTGAACAGGACCATAAACCTACCTTATGGAGTTATTAACAGCTAATGAGCTACATGTTAAGGAGTTTAGCACAATACCTGGCACATAATAAGCATTCAGTAAATTATAGATTGTTATTACCATTTTCTGAAATTCTTTAAATCATTTACTTATTTATTTCAGTTTAGCATAGTGTCTCCCACTATAATTAACATTTTTCTTTATTAACTTAGATACTATATTATTCAGAGCATAAAATTTTATTGTTATCATAACTACATGACAGATTTTACTCACTGTATTTTGATTCTTTTTTGTTTCACATAAGTTTTTAATTTTAATTCTTCTATGTCTAATGTGATAGCTATGTCACCAGCTTTTTTTTTAATTGTATGTGATATTGACAGATACCCATTTCTTTTTCATCTTTGTCCTTTGTGTTAGCTGTATTTCCATTAGCAGCAATATCCAACAAAATGATTTACCCCATCTCAAATGTTTTGCTTGCTTTTAAAAATAGTTGTACTTACTAATATTTTCTGCTGTAATTGATATATTTGATATTATTTCTCATATTTGAAACAGTTTTTATGCTTCTTGTTTCTTCTGTTTTCTGTTTCTTTATAGATTGTTTTTTCTTTCTTCTTCCAGTTCGTTCCTTTCTTCTTTCTTTCTTTTGCTTTTTTTCTATCGACAGTTACTTATAAGGTATACATTTGCTTCTAACTCTAGTAACTACATTTATATTAAAATAAAACTTCTTAGGTCTGTATTTCTCCAATTACAGCATGGAGAAAAGAACTGCTTTTGATTAACCACTATGTAAGATGAGGAAATTGCCTCCTTTACTACTTTCTTTTCTTTAAATCAATTCCAAGTTTGTGTTAATATCATCTGAGGTGTTAGATCTGAATAATAAATAATGATTTTTTAATTTAAAAACAGTGAGCCAACATATAGTACATCCTTAGTTTCAGATATAGTGTTCAATAATTTATCAGTAGCATATAAATAATGATTTTTTAAACATTATGCTTCTCTCTTATAAGAACCATTTTTAAAATCCATTCATCTTAATTATTACATTTAAAAATTTTAGATTTAATATCCTATTTATCACCATTTATTTTATATTAATACTTTGTTATTTTCAATTTAGATATTTTTCTATATTCTCTCTTAGCTTAAGTATACCTTTGGGTACTTTCTTAAAGGTATATGGATCATATACTTCCTGAGCCCTTGTGTTTCTGAGAATAACTTGGAATTGCCTTTGTAGATTTATCACAGATTGTTTGTATATAAAATTCTTGGGTCACAAACTTTTCCCCACAAAATTCTGTATACATTGTATTTAATAAAGCCCAACAGGAGTGTGTAAAACCAGCTTGACTTTTTTTTTAACTTCTTTGTAAATAATTTATGTATTTTTTTTAGATACAAATAGGATATTGTTACATGTTTATACTCCCCCTCCCTTTTTTCCATTAATCCTTAGAAGGGCTCTCTGTTTCTTCTTCTATAGCCTTTGTCTCATGACTTGTTTTTCTGTTGTTCTTTATCTCTATGCTCTAGAAATGTACATTGTATTGACTTCAGTGTCAGTGAGCAAATTTTTTTCTGAACAGTTTGTGCATTGCCTCTTCAATGCACTTTCTCTTATAATAACAGAATTCTGGATTCCTTTCAATCTTTTCTATTCATTCAACTTCTTTATCACCTACACATGCATCTCAACTAATTCTTTTCAAACTAGTCTGTTTCTGGAACATTTTACCATTCATCCCTTGCTTTTGAGGGTACATTTTCTTAAATCTTACTGAGAACACTAAGGAGAGGGAATATTTTCCCTTTAGTTTTAGAAAAGCCTTTTTGTATTTTTGCTTTGTTCCTATTTCTTCTGTGCTGTTGTCCTCTGATTTTATGTTGGAGAATCTTTTTGCTAAACTGTTTTTTTGTTGTTTTGCTTATCCAGGAATGAGGTATAATCTGTCCAGGCCAGGCTTTAACCATATCATGCTGGGTAGGTGGACCCATCTTAGAACATCTTACTATTTTCCTTGTTATTAGAATTCCTCTCAGATCTTAAGCTGATGATCGAATGTCCATTGTCAAGCAATCATGTACCTTGCAACATCCTTTTGAACAGGGGAGGAATTTTCTGTTCTGTTTTGATCAGCTTAATTTGTATATTTTTAAGCATCATTCAGATTTTTTTATTCCAGAAGTAATACATAAAATCTCTAATGCCCTAGGAGCATCTTTTCCACAGTTTCCTTGATTCAGATACATTTGTCTCAGATTCAGTGTGTCACTGGCCATTCCACCCTTTATATATGCCTTACTAAAATTGAAGTCTATAAAAGATCAAAGAAAAGGAGAGACTGATAGGGGTTGAGGATGGGGTGGCACGGTGAAGATGGACTAGCACTGGTTATCTCATAAAGCAGTGCCTACTCAGTTCCTGGTTTTATGATTAGCAGAGCCACCATGTTGCTAGAGAGAGGTATGCAGGGGAGGTGGCTAGAAATCTTGAACTTTCATTTCTTCTGACCTCCTTGTCTTATTTCAGAGCTCTATCCACTCTTTGATTATATGAAATTTCTCCTGTTATATTTCACATTGTTTATTTAGTATATCAAGTTCCACTAGTATGGCAATTTATCCTTTTTATCCCTTGTGTTTCAAGTGTATGAACATAAGGATGCATTAGATGCCCCTAAGTAATCCCAATCCTAACACAGAGCATGGTATGATCCATAAAAAGAAGCACCCCACAAGCTGACAGTAAAACAGTGACCAGCAGATATACCTTCTATATAAAGTAGTTAATAAGAGGATCAGACCTAAGGCTTTTCTGAGGAGCCAAAGGTGATGGCCTCACCATCTTTCATGTAAGGATATTGGATACAAATATTGTGTTCACATTAAAGAATCAAGAGGACTTATCATGATTATGAATGAAAGGAATATGTAGAAGGGAATTGGCAGGGACCTGTTAAAAAGCTGAGGATCTGGGAGTTTGGGTCAGGTGATGATATTTAGAAGATATTTGCAATTCTGTTTATTAACCTGCAATTCTGTTTATTCCCTAAATTAAATAATCTGTTCTCTGAGGTCTCAGTTGTGTGCCGAGAATAGCATTTCAGGAAAACCGTCTTTAGACTCTCAAGTTTTGAGCATCCCAAGGGAGCCATTTTTAAAGATACCTCTCATTCACATATGTAGCTTTTTAATTCACATTCTTGTCCCTGTTCAGAATAGAGCAGCTGCTTCTGCAACTGTAAGAGACTTTCTGACTTAGATTGAGGTCTGTCACTGTCATTTTATGGCAGGCTGAATGTAGTGTTGGTTGTCAGTTAAAGAAAGAATTAAATATTGCCTGCTGTTGTACATCTTAGTCTAGGATTCCTTTTCCAGGTACAGTTGGGGCCCCTGCTCTGGTCTCCCTCCTCTTATTTCTTGGACTTGGAAGAAGTCCAAAGGTAATTTCATGTCTTCCAACCTTGATATGGCCACCCGTAAAAGATGGGAAACATGAAGCCATATCTAGAACCAGGATGAATATTTGGAGAGTGATGTATAAATAAGAGTTGGTAACCAGAACCAAAGAGGCAAGGGGTACATCATCTCATTTTACCTGTCTTCACACAGGTGACTTCCTGGAACTCAGGGGCTGATTTATGATTGAAGGACATAAAAGGTTAGAAGGACTGCTCAGTATTCACCCAGAAAGCTGAGCCCAGAGAGCAGGATGGGTGGCCCAGCACACTTTAAGAAGAGAAATCTGGTCAAGATAGGCCATCTCAGTCTGTGACAGACTATTAAATCCTGTGGAAAGTAAGACTTACAGATGAGTCCTTTTATAAGTTCTGTATTTGGCAGAAACATTTTGCTTTGCAGTCAATAACCTTATGATTAAAATAAGGTCTTTGTTCACTAAGAGAGCTGGCTGAACACTTTATCGTTCCAAATGCCCTCCCATTTATTCTGAATTAGCTTGTTCACACTTTAATGGATAAAAATTTCCATTTTAGGTTTTTATATATGATTATGCATTGCAGTTAAAGCCTCTTTTTTTGGAAAGGTTTTACAATGTGATTTTATTTGTTTGCTAGTAAAATTTATTACCGTAATACTTTTACCATCCTCATTTAATCTTCAGACTTCTCTTTAAAAAAAGTCAATTCACCATTATGTTAGCTACTTACACTGAAGTGTGTTGGGGTGTGGGGGGGTGTCCCATTTCACAGTGTATACATTCTTACTGGCTTTGTCTTGAATATTTTATTCTGAGGACAGTGAAATCAGTTTTTATAGAAATAAATCATTTAGCCATATTAAGATTTGAAAGGGTTATAAATGGTTTATTTTCAGCCATTATTGTGAAAATAGAAAAAGGGGAAAAAAAACACCCCACACTATCATTTAAACATGTCAATTCTTCAAAATAGTGCAGAGGCAAAGCTTCTTTTTATTATTTTGAAACAACAAGATTGGATGAATAACTTACATTTGGTTTATTTCCTTTTGAGCTTTTTTCTCAGTCACTTTTAATATGAATATACATTTCTAAAACAATAATTGTTATTTTAGGGCACATATGAAGAAATAAATACTTTCTGAATATGTTTAATAAATGTAACATAAATATTCCTTTTATATAGATTTTATATGTAGATTTCATGTATATTTTTCTCTGAATTTATTTTAAAGTTTAATTAATTTCTGTGGATTCCAGGAATAAATTTATAATCCATTTCCCTTTTTTATAACACCTTATATTAAGATCTATTTAGTTATTGGCGCCCTTGTCTATTGGCATATCTTCATTCAAATATGTAGGAAAATTTATTTAACACTCCTTGCATGACAGCTTAAGCCCTCCAGTGTCATTGAACTTTATGTTGACGAAATGCTTCCCATAGAACTCAAGTGCTTCTAAGAACCCCTGCCTCACAATGAGATAAACATGATCTAGCAAAAATGGACCCATTACTCTGGACTCTGGTCACTGATATTTTTAGGACAATTTAAATTAATGTAAACCTGTAATTTTTAAATTTTTTTCCTGACGTGGTTGATTAATCTGATTATGTCACAGAATTGTCCTTAAAAAGATAAGGAATAGTATTTTAACTAATGCTCAATCTCTGGACACAGTGCCTTCTTTCACCCAATAAAAGTCAAAAAACTTAAAAGTTTAAGTTCTTAATAGATGCTGAATTTTTATTTTCAAGGTGTTAATATGCAGCAGGTATATTAAACTTGAGTTTGTATGGTTGTGCTTGAAGATATCATTAATATGAAAGGTACTATAAAAAATAAAATAAAATTCTATGTACTACTTTTTATACACACACACACAAATCATCAGTACAAATTCATATTCCTCTAAAAATATTTGTAAATGTTACTCCAAATACACATTTGGTAGATTCATTATTGAATCTTTATATAAAATTCATCTTCTATAAGCTATTCAGAATCTTTAGAATTCTTCAACATGTCTTAATAATTGTGTTTGAGCAATGTTTTACATTTATAGGAGTTTTAAAAAGGCAGGTGCAATGTGACATATCAGAAGAAGCAAATTAAACTCTTGTAAAGCACAGCTGGAATGCTAAAAATGTGTATTTGTAATTTAAATATGTGACACCATCACACTGTAAAATCAGTTCATAATTAGAAAACATCTGTTTTTTCCAATATGATGCCTAATAGTATATTTAAATAATTTAGAATGCAATAAGAAAAAAAAATCAAGGAACAATAAGTGATTCATGGACATTTATTTCCTTTTGTTTTAATGCCCTACAGGAGATTCTCTAGTAACCTATCATATTGAGGGTACTTTCTGGATACAGCATAATCATTAATGATGAAATGCATATGCCAGACATATGTGCTGTTATGACCTTATTGTGTTAGTCAAATAAATAAATAAATAAATAAATAAAACCAGGTTCTGTAGGTTGTGGTGTTAAGAAGGATTTACACACTGTTATTTCTCTCTCACCCCACTTTTGTTGTTTGTTTTAATCAAAAGACATTGAAACAAATAGAAGTTGATTATTTTAACAGGAAATTTATGTGAATGTATTGCAAATAAAGGGAAGCTGTTGAGTTGTATGAATTCTGGAAATATACTTGAACCAAGTAAAATATTGAGTTAAAACTTAACAGGATCAATTCGAGTTTAGCTAATAAAGTTTGAACAAAACCACAATTTCTCAAATGAAGTTAACATGGTAGATTAGCCACACATCTGTCATCAGTGTTCACATAGGAAGGTATTTATATATGTGTGATGAAAACTCAAATGGGTATTTTTATTCTAACTGAAGTATGCACGCTGAATAGTCTCTTGGTTTATTGGCAGTAAATTGTGTAACTTTTTTTTTTTAAAACCACAGTCCAAGTATTTGTTT
Organism: Canis lupus baileyi; assembly: GCF_048164855.1. Taxonomy (NCBI): domain Eukaryota; kingdom Metazoa; phylum Chordata; class Mammalia; order Carnivora; family Canidae; genus Canis; species Canis lupus. The sequence goes on from NC_132848.1 coordinate 61,894,704, forward strand.
CAGATATGGACAAACCAAATGTGTTTTGGGAGGTTCTGTTTTTGATATTACAAGCCTATGTCTGGAAAGGTTTTCCTCAAATCCAAAAAAAAAAAAAAAAAAAAAAAAAAAAAAGAAGAAAAATTAAAAAAAAATAAAGATAAGGTATTTGCAGCAGCTAACAAACTGAATAAAAGCAGTTAGTAGTGCAGGTCAAGAGTACTTAAGCTCAGCCACCAAGCTGTGGTGAGTAAATTAAATGCAGCAAGGCCTGGCTGACAATGAACTTTGCTGTTGGAAGGGGGTGTATTAAAATGCACAGACTTACCTTTCTATTTTAAATGCAGTTTTATCACTTTAATTCTTGGGTGGGGGATGGAGGCGAAGACTCACTTTTTTGCTGGGTTAGAGTACACAAAGTTAATCTGCTACTATTTATATTCATCTACTTTGAATCGCCTTTTATCCACCTTTGCTGCTGCAGCCCACCACTCGCCATTCATCAGTTTATACATTGTGCGCCAGGGCAAATAATGACAGAATATCTAGCTAAAGAAGGGGTACTTAATCAGCAATCAAGATTCAATTTGTTTTAATTTTAGCAGGTGTTTGTGAGGTACATTGATGGGAGAGATAATATGTGCTGCTTTCATTAGCTCTCTTGTTTTTGTGCTTGAACATTTAAGAGCCAGATGTTCGGAGGTGAGCTGATCAGAATATTAAGTCTCCAGAGGTTGGTTTCCATAGTGTTTTACATTCCTTTCTTTATCTCCCTCGATTCACCCTGAGCTCTGAGGTGCAAGTGCTTGCTATGACAGACTCTATCTCAGCGTCCTGTTCAACTAAGGCTTTAAATTAGTGGCTAATTCTCGGTATAAAATACTTTAGTTTAATAATCTGTCATTAATTCTTGGACTCTGGGTCATCCCTCTTCTCATTCAAAACTCTTTCCACTGATAATCTATTTTAGAATTATTTGTGTAGCAGCTGGTATTTCATCAGGATATTTTCTCGAAGCAAAAACACGAGAATCACATAAGCTACAAAGGTAATGACCCCATCATCTTGTTAAATCCATACCCAAACTTGATCAGTGCTCTGTCATCAACTAGTCAAAACATGACAGTGACGACAGCATCCTGGCCTAAACAACAATAACATGGCCATTTGAAATTGGTAGCTTTGCTGACTTTGAAAGTTATTACCTCTTGCAAGGAAGTGTGAATATTCTTACATGAAATTATTTTATAATGTAATATAAGATTACTGCGTTACAGTTTGCAATAAAGCATTAATAGGACTTGGAGAAGATCTAATCAGTAGTTAGGCTTTGTTTTACAATTTTAACTCAATGGTAACTGAATTTAGCTTTTATTTAATAGCTTTGCTACATTACATTATGATAAGCTGCACATCTTTTTTTTTTTTTTTTCCTTCTTTTTCTTTTGGTCGTCCCTTTCTGCTGAAAAACAAACCTACCAATAAAGAGTTAATTGAATTGGCATTGGCAAGAAGATGTTTTCTCCCACTATTAATTGTTCTCTGTTTACTTTGATATTCAAGGATTGTACTGTTTTATAAGCATATTTTCTTAATTGTGTCACCTTGTACCATAAGTATGTCAGAGGGGAAACATTTGCAAGTGATTAGATATGGACCTATGTGTCACCAAATGTATGAGGTACATACCCTTATAGGATATAATTGTGATCTTTTAATATGCAGCCATTGACCCAGACTTGTTATTATCTATTATAGTTTATAATAATGTATCTCTTTATGATTAAATGATGATGCCCGGCAGAACACTATGATTAGCATTTCAGTTATTTATAGATTATGTCAGAGCAGTAATAAACATAAAATGCTGTTAATGTGTGGCTAATGAAATCTGGACATGAACAAGTTTATGAATTGATATAATTCATTTGAGTGTTCTAACTGAGCTGCTGGTTCTTGTCATAATTCAAAAGCTTAGCAGGGTTCACCGATTAGGTGGTAGACTAATTTGCTACAAAAAGTCAATGGGTTTTCATCGTCTTGGGCCATCATACCCAGCATGGCTGATTGCATAAGGACTATACAAAGTAATTCTCATAAATATGTTTATTAAGCTTAATATGTTTTGTAAGGATAGGACGGAATCAACTATTACACAACATATGTAGAACAAAAATCACAGTGTTAATTAGATAGCCAAAAAGATATGTAGAGCAAAATCATGAAAGCCTAGAGAATTATTTGATTATTAAGGGAGGAAAAAACCACAGTGATTCAGGAGCAAATGTTGATAAAGACTGCAAACTGAGGGTGCCTTTTGTCCCCCCTTGAGATATTCATCAAGTACACATTAAATTCCATTTGACTAGTATGACCGGAAGCTGCAAGTTGCATTTCTCAGGCTGTTAGTACGAACTTCACATCTGTAGCTCAATTCAAATCTCCAAGGAAAGATATCAGTTTATGCTTTGTTCTAGTGGTGTTAATATACTAATTAGAAAGGTCTGTTTTTAAGACCAAATCTGAAATGATGATTTCTTCTCAGTAAGCAAAATCCAAAGACATCTCTGAGGTTCATAGAGATCGATCTTTATGGCCAAAGAACACTCACTCCTAACTCTCAGGCAGTAGTGGCTGACTCCTAGACATGCCACACTTGCATAGAACACCATTACAGAGCCATAACTGATACATTAAAAATAAAGTCCGTTTTGGAAGTCATAATGTAAGGAGAAAAAATACATTTATTTTCCAGCTTCAATTTGTATGTAAAATATTTGGTTACTTCACTGTGTTAGTCTATCTAATTTAGGCACTGCTTCCATAATCAAATCTGTCTTTTTACTATTCATCACAGATCTATAGATGGCAGAAGTAGGACAAAGAAAAGGATGATTCAAGGTGGCAGATTTTGGATGATGATGATGATGATGATGATAATAATAATAATAATAATAATAATAATAATAATAATAAACAACCAGCACTACCCACAACAGCAACTTTCCAACAGTAATGACTAATGCCTCTTGGATATTAAGTAAGCCTGTGGTGGGTTATCCTGGGGATATCCTAGTTGAGGCTGGATAATCAGATGGATGATGAGACTGGATCAACATTTCTCAAAGAGTGTTCCATGGAATATCAGTACTGTAAGGTGTTCTATTTTTTAAAAACATGTTTTCAAAATAAATAAATAAGTCTTTTTTAAAAAGTGGGGTAGAGTACTTGGGTGGCTCAGTTGGTTAAGTGTCTGACTCTTGGTTTCTGCTCAGGCCATGATCATGTGAATCAAGCCCCATGTTGGGCTCCACACTTGTCAGGGAGTCTGCTTGAGGATTCCTACCTTTGCCCCTCACCCCACTCATGCTCTCTCTCTCTCTCAAAATAAATAAGCAAATCTTTAAAAAAAAGTTTTCAGATTAGTATGATAAACATTATTTATTCCACTCTGTAGTATCTATTCTGATTTAAAATTGATTATTTAATCCATGCATCAGGCAAGAAATAGTTTAGAGATATAGTAGATGTTCAATAATTTGTGGACTGAATGTAACCATTAATTACAATTTTCTAGAAAATTCCTTATTACTGGGATTGAAGCAGTTTTAAGGTAAGCCACGCATCTATATGTCTAATATGGTTGATTTTGTAGTTTGTCCTGCAGTTGTGGCATAAGGGTAAGTGTTTTCTTCTGTCTATCTAAAAAGAGGAACTGGGAAAATAATCAGGAGAATGGAATCTTTTGCTCCTTTTTGATAGTTTTTTCCCCTTAAGGGTGTTCTGTCCTCAAAGTGGACATTTACCCCAAAATTTTTGGGGGCAGGATACATAGGCCCTTGCCAAACACTGTGGGTGGAGAGTGGAGGGCTCCTTGGGGTAAAGCTTTCATCACTGTCTCTGAGAATATTTCTCAGGTTGGTATTCTTTCTTTATCTTTTAAGTTTTTATTTAAATTCCAGTTAGTTAACATACAGTACAATATTAGTTTCAGGTGTACACTTAGTGATTCAATAATTCCATATAAGACCCAATGCTCACCACATCAAGTACACTTCTTAATCTCCATCACCTATTTAACCTGTCCTCTCCCCACCTCCCCTCTGATAACCATCAGTTTGTTCTCTATAGTTAAGAGTTTGTTTCTTGATTTGTCTCTCTCTCCTTTTTCACTATGCTCATTTGTTTTGTTTCTTAAATTCCACATATGAGTGAAATCATATATTTGTCTTTCTTTGACTAACTTATGTTACTTAGCCTAATCCTCCCTACCTCCATCCATGTCATTGCAAATGGCAATATTTCATTCTTTTTTATATCTGAGTAATATTCCATTGTATGTATATACCACATCTTCTTTATCCTTTCATCGGTTGATGGACACTTGGGCTGTTTCTATAGTCTACTATTACTATTACTATTACTGTTTCCATAGTTACTATTGTAGATAATGCTGCTATAAACACTGGGCTGCATGTGTATAATATAAATAATAATTCAAATTATTATTTTTGTATTCTTTGGGTAAATATCTAGTACTGTGATTGCTGGATCATAGGGTAGTTCTATTTTTAACTTTTTGAGGAACCTCCATACTGTTTTCCAGAGTGGCTGTACCAGTTTGCATTCCTACTAGCAGAGCGTGAGGGTTCATCTTTCCCCACATCCTCACCAACACCTGTTTTTTTTTGTGTGTGTGTTGTTGAGTTTAGCCATTCTGACAGGTATGAGGTGATATCTTAGTGTGGTTTTGATTTGTTTTTCCCTGATATTGAGTGATGTTGAGCATCTTTTCATGGGTCTGTTGGCCATCTGTATGTCTTCTTTAGAAAAATGCCTATTCATGTCTTCTGCCTATTTTTAATTGGATTTTTCATTTTTGGTGTGTAGAGCTTGATAAGTTCTTTATAGATTTTGTATACTAACCCTTTGTCAGATATGTCATTTTTGCAAATATCTTCTCCCATTCCATAGATTGCCTTGTATTCTTTTTTTTTTTTTAAGATTTTATTTATTTACTCATGAGACAGAGAGAGGAAGAGAGAGTGAGAAAGAGAGAGAGAGGCAGAGACACAGGCAGAGGGAGAAGCAGGCTCCATTCAGGGAGCCCGACGTGGACTCGATCCCAGGTCTCCAGGATCATGCCCTGGGCTGAAGGCAGTGCTAAACTACTGAGCCACCCGGACTGCCCTGCATTCTTATCCTGTAACATTGTATACCTACCTCTACTACTTGACTAGTCATATTGTATTGGAAGTTGTTTATCTATATAAATATTGCTTGGATTTATCAAAATCAGTATTGTGTCTAATTTTGCTTTATATGTGTTTCTGTGCCTGTCAAAAATGCCTAGTTAGGGTAATCTACATAGTAAGCCTGGAAAGAAAGCAAGACCACAGGGAAACATTTAACCAAGATGCTATCCTTGGAATTATGAGCCCTAATCTTGAGAGCATAAAATTCCCTAGAGCTTTAAAAAAATATGAGGTTAAACTCCACTTGCAGAGAGTTTGTTCATTTCAACAAGATAAGGCTAACAAGCTTGCATTTGGAAAATAAACAAAAAGAAGGAGAATAAAACACCCCCCCCACCCCAGTGAATTGAGTACCCTATTTTAGGCCCAGGAGGCATCAAACATTAAGACCCAGTGTGTCACCAAAACATGTAGTCCTGAGAAATACATGGAAACTTAAGCGGGGGGCAACAGGCTCACCCAGAATTGAGGTTTTGCTTCTATTCAACTGTAGATGGAAAATCTTACTAATCCCTTAAAAAAAGAAATGATCAATAGAGAAATATACTTGGGAAGGATATATATATATACACACATATATAAGATATGGTATGTGTATATGTGTGTGTTTATATATGTATGTATAATATATATAATGTTTATATACAAATGTATCTTTGTTTATTGCTTGATAAAACTATACAAATTTTACCCACTGTTTTGCTATGCTAAATTAGTAGAGCCAAAACAGGAAATTCTCTAGTGCCAAACTATAGAATTTTATAGAACATCAAAAGTAATAGTAGAGATTCTTTATGTATTTATAATATTTCCAAAAACTTAATTTAAATTGTAAATTCACCTGTGATAAGAATGCATAGGCTGACTTAAAATGACAAACATTTCTTGCTTTTGTTTTTAATGAAATAAACTTAATGTGGTACTTCTGATTTGCTCATGATGTTCTACACTGAAGACAAAATTATCTATCTATCTATCTATCTATCTATCTATCTATCTATCTATCTACCTACCTATTGTAAATGTCTTTTACCTGACTCATTTGGGGCTGGTAGTTGTTCAAATTATTGGAAAAGTTGATAAAATCAAGAGTCATAAAAATAATACCCTTATATATTTTATTTTAACCTAAAGCTTTGAAAATGGGTCCAAAGACTGAGATTCCGTGTAGTCTTCTCTGCAAAAAGTATGCCAATGATCTTGCCTTTATGATTTTTATTTCTAGTTTCTTTACGGTAGAGTGAAAAAATTGTAGATGCTTCTGAAAAAAAATTGAAGGAATCCTTCAGTTGTTTTTAAATGATTTTTTAGGTCTATGGTGTCTTTCCACAAACCTAGTACTACACAACCTTTGTGTGTGTGTGTGTGTGTATGTGTGTGCATGGTGGTGGTGGATGTAGTGGTGGTGTGGGTGGTATGGTAGCTCAACTTAATTCATTTATCCGAAGCATTGAATGTAATTTTAGAGACACAATAATTCTTTATTTTTCCCTCATGTCTCATTGGTTTGTGGATGAATAAGAGAGCTTTTATATATATGTGTGTGTGTGTGTGTGTGTGTGTGTGTGTATTTGGTTTACAAAGTATTTAAAAGTAATTATGGTTTAATATAACTTGTTTAGTTGATAGACTCTTTGAAGAAAAACCAGGAGTCAATAAATCCTCTTTGGCTAAAAAAAATTAAAATTAAAATTATTTTTTAATGAATCCCTTGATTCCAAAGTCCTAGCTTAAAGAAACATGTTCTTAGGTTAAGTGGAAATGGCTGACCAGCAGGTCATGATGTAGGTATATATGTGAGTGTAAACTCTCCTCCAGCATTCAAATTCCTTGTTAGAAAGAAACTCCTAATGCAGATAATTTTACAGGAAAAGTCTTTCTTCAGTTGGGTGGGATAGACAGAAATTCAGGTCTCACAAAATTGTGTCTCAGTGAATGCTCCCTCATACCAACATTTTGCATTTACAGAATAAAATGCTTCCAACTTTTTATCAGGTTCTTCATAAAATTCTCTCTCTTTTTTTCTCATAGCATCTGTTAGAGAGGGACTGAGGTCTTTTACTAAAGGTTGTTTTTCTTTTTTTAATTGAAGGTCTTTTTTGTATCCTAGAATCAACTCATGAAAATATTTCAATTCTGTATTTTTTTTTTATTGAAAATCATCTATTTGCCGTAGGTAGGACCAAACACTGAGGTCTCGGTGAGCCATGAGTCTCCTCACTCCTTGTAGTTCAGGGATTTTTAAACTACAAATCTAGTAGTGAGGGTTGTAACACCTAAGAGAATGTTAGTTCACAGCTATTCACATTTCTTTTCATTTCCAGCCTTTGTCCCTGTAGGTGTCTATACATAACTAATTATTATTGATGGAATGTGAATGAAGTGCTATGTCACCTTCTAGTCTGAGGTAGTTAAAAGCGGGTGGGCCTTGTACATCGGTACTCTATCTCTTGCTCCCTGCCTGTCCTCTTCTTCCTTTTCCTTTCTCCCTCCTTCCCTTGCTCTCTCCATTTGTGTATTAGAAGTTAGGGAAGTGAAGTTGATGATTGCAAGATACAAGTGGCTCAAGTTCCTGAGTTGTCCAGGAGACGATTATCCAAACCACAAAGAGGGAACAAGGTTAAGCCACTGAATTCCAGGGTTTATTTGTACCATAGAATATATTGGTCTGTTCTGAATGATACAGTGAGTTCACTGTAGCATAAAGTTGATTAAAGGAACTGGAAGAATTTCAGTTGAGTATGTTCTCATCTATAACATGTTTTTTTTATAATACTACTAACTACACTGATAAATCAGATCCAACAAAAATAATCACAAATAGCTATCTATTTTTGCATCTGCAAAGACTTATTGTGAGTATACAGATAACCAAAGAAGACATTTAAAATGGATCAGTTATAATAGGGCCAGCAAACAATAGCAGTGGCCCTGACCTCATCCTCCCCTTCTCCTCAGTCCTGGTGTTTATTAGGTACTTACTAGCTTCTGGGTGTTTTCTAAGAGCTTTACTTGGAAAATCTAAATTAATCCTCACAATAACCCAGTGAGGTAGGTAGTATAATTTTCCTTATTTTACAGATCAGGAAACTGAAGCCCAAGAGGTACATTGCCCAAGGTCACATTGCTGGTAAGTGAGAGGATGAGATATGAAACCCAGAGAGTCTGCTGCGAGAGCCCATGTGCTTAACCCCTACGTTATGTTACATAAGCCAGTTTCTTAAATGATACTCACAAGTGTGGATTTGTAGATTTATAAGCATAGTGCTGGGCATGAAGCCAATACTCCAAAAATACATTGGTTAATTTCTTGGTGCGGGGCTTCTGGAAACCCACTCTTTTTGGTTAGGAAAAGGGTCGTGAGCAACACTGCCTCATTCAGGGCTACTGAAGCCCCTCCATTTTCAGCACATCATTTGGCCTTTTCTTCCTTGCTCATCAGTTCTGGTAGCCCCTTAAACTCAGAAATACCAAATGTTCAGAGCTCCTTTGGGAGAGGACGATTATGCATAGACTAGATTTGAAGAGCCCTGTACCACAGAAAAGGGCTCAGCTTGTGGCATACAAATTATCTTAAAATACCTCATGCCCATCTCCAAAGCTTCAGTGTATTCTTTTGCCCTGTTTGTAAGATTGTCCTGATGTAACCTTGTTTTCTACTGTCTTTGGATCACAGACTGTAAAACAAAGAACTGGTATAAATGATGTCTAAGATGCTTTACTTTGCCAGCCAGGTAGATCATCTAACTGTCTCTACCATCCATATTTCTTATTCCACCTACTATTTTGTAGTGAGGAGTGTTCAAACACTGGGTCAGACAGACCTGGATTTGAATACAAGCTATATCACTTAGTAGAGGTTTGTCCCTGGGAAACTTATAACTAAATCTCTCTAAATCTCTCCCAGTACTATATCTCTCAACTATGAAATGAGTATAATCACATTGACTTAGTACAGCTTGGCCCATAATTGTTTTCAGTGAACCCTCACCTTTTAGTTTCTGTCTGTCTGTACATGTATCATTTTTCAAAGCCTAACTTTTGCTCCATCTCCTCCTCGAAACTTTCTCTGATGAATTCAACCCACACTGTATATTTCTCCTCAAATTGCTTTTGCACTTATTTTCCTGTGCTCCAGAAATGATCCTTCATTATACTTGGCATCTGAGCTGACATCCATAATCAAATCTCATTTAGTCTTTCTTCTTTGTCTTGATTATTCAACTAGTATGCAGGTTGAGGGTAAGGAGCTTTTTAGCCTGCATTTCTCCTAGAGCTGAGCACACAACAGACAGCCAGTACACACTTCTTTTAATTATCAGCCCATATACCTTTGCTATAAACCAGCAGGAGAAGGGAACAACTCAATTTAATGATTGCTTAATTCATTTTGGTAATACACTGCATATGGAGACATGGGGAGCCCCCAAGTGAGGGAAAAGTTGTGATACAGGAAAAAAATGAGTGCAAAATGCTATAATGCAACTTGAGAAATAGATATATGGGACATCCAAAAGATGGTTAAAAAAAATACATCTGGTTTGGAAAATTAGAAAGGATGAATGACATGGTTTCCATTACAATGGGTACTATCTGTTACATTGTACCCATCTCTAGTCCAATTGCTTCATCATCAGATGCAACTGAAAAACTGTACCAAGTTCATCAGGAAGCAGAGGGATGTGCCTCAGTCATGAGTGCATTAGCGTGGCATTCCTTCTGTCCCACTTGTTAACCAGTACTTATTCTAATGGTCCTTAATGACATGGGTGGAATTCCCTCCATCCAGTTTATTTCTTTAAAAGTAAATCTCATAATGCAAGGATATTTATATATAAATTTGGAAGTGCATATGTTTTAATTTTTAAAAAGCTAACAGATGTGTAGAGTGGAAAAGTAAAGAGTGCACTTATAAAAAATCATCTGTGATCATTCCAGGGCCTGTGCAGAAGCATTTAACATTGTTCCCTCCACATGGCTCTGACTCAACACATGACTCTATGGGCATTTGCTCCCTTATCTCTCATATCAGCCTCTGTTCAGTTACCTTTCAGTATCATTCACACTACACACATTCTTTTCCTGTGGAACATAAATCTTTTTCCTGTCTCAACAAAAAAGTGCTGGATGTAATCATACACCACCAGCTTTAGCCATATTCTGCTGATCCTTTCATTCCCCCCCCCCTTTTTTTTTAATTTTAAACTTCAGGGATTAAATTAGTTTTTGCCATATTGTTCCCACGAATCATTTTGCCTTGCCTTTGAAGATAAACCATACCTTCTTCCTTTTCTTTATTGAGTTAAGGAGGAAAAAAGATTTGAAAAGATTTGTAATTAAACTTGCTTCAATAAAGTAATCTATCATGAATCACTCTAACAAATTTGACATCTGTAATAAAACTTCACTTTTACATATACCCCTTTATGTCAACCCAGATCTTTTAATATTCTTAGGAAGGGAACCAAAATAATCATAGAGTCTTTGTCAGTACAATTAGCATAAATGCTGTGAATAATTTGACAACATCTACACCTTAAACTTCCCTATGGTCTACCGTGTCTTAGCATTTCGATCTTTATTTTTGGTGGGGGGAAATAAGCCAGTGTGTTACCCTTTTCTTGATCCTAATGTGAAATTCTTTTTCTGCATATCTAAATACATATCTGACTCAACCCCTTAGCAACCTTACCCACTTCTTTATCTCCTTCTCCATTCACTAGCTTCCCCACTCTGTAAAGTTAAAAAGAATTATGAGTGTAAGCCAAGAGAATGCTGGGCTCGGAAGTGTGTGATTTGAAGATGTTGATGATAAGCATGGAGAATTACAACTACCCTCTTTAACTAGAATGTCATGTGTTTTCCTCACCACCCACAAAATCCCACAGGCAACTTAGAGGAACAGTATTTTGCTTGTGTCTGTATCTTACTGTTGCAGTATATTGTAATGAAGCAAGCATTAGAGAACTAATTAAGAGTCTGGATAGCAGGGGTTATTAGGAGACAGATCATCTGAAATACAGGTGAGCTAAACTTCTTTAATAATTTTCAGGATACTTGGACTATAGGAAGCCTTTGTACAAGTAAATATAAGTGTTACTTTACATAATAGGTAGTTATTATATAGAACACAGTACCCCAAATAAAGGAAAAATAGCTTCACCAATTTGTTCACCAGTGTGAAGTTGATGCCATTTGAGGACCACTATTTACCTGTAAAAATATCTCCCTGCCCTCCCTCTCCCAATGTATTGTGAGAAAGAGGATACTGACAGTGGTTAAATCTTGAAGTTTATATTTTCTATTCTCAGTTATTACAAGATTTGCTAATTCTTGCCCCATTTTTCTCTTTATGGAATATTCTATAGAGTAAGAATAGGTGTTTAATTCTTCATAAGATTCTTTGAATTCATGGGCAAAACATTTTTAAGATCCCTGTAAAATTAGGATGGCTTTAAATTCTGTAATGGCTATATAATATCAGTCTGGGCGTCTATAAACAAAGTGTGCCATTTAGAGTTCAGGTTCTTCAGTGAACATGGGTGATACCTGATTTTTCCTTCTTGCTTCATTGTGTAATGGAAATGGTCAGCATCTATGCACCAAGCACGCTGCTAGATGAGTAGGGGCATAGAAAATGATTGGAAGATATAATTCCTCCCCATAAGAGTTTCCAGTCTACTTTGAGAGAAGACTCAGAGCATATGTGGATGATGATCCTTCTATAGATCATACATCCAAACAATTAGGGTTGGCGGGGGAAGAATATTCTGATTCAAAGTAGTTAAACATTCTAGAGGAGGTAGAATGTGGAGCAGGTTAGGAGGAAGGGCAGGGAGGCGACATTGTACAGCAGAGTAGGAGGAGGAGGTCTGTGAGCAGCATAAGGAGAAGCCTATAGCATGGGTTACCAAGAATATGGAAATGGTGACAAGAGCCCTGGACTAAAAGCTAAAGGATGTATGAAATATTTAATGTTTCTGACATTCTGCTTCTTCATCTATAAAATGGAATAATTATACCTACTTTGCATATCTTACAGAGGAGTTGATGGTTCAAAAAATAATACTTGTGAAAGTGCCTTGAAAGTTATAAATCCAAGTGTTACTTGTGACTGTATGTGGGGGCATTTGGAGAGAAGCAGAAGAGGAGACCTAACCAGGCTGCTGCTCATGGAAAGGTTAGACTTGTTTCAGGAGATAGAACTAGCCACAGGAGAAATCATGCAATTCAATTAAATTTTAAAAATATTTCCTGATATTGTAATAGATGATAATGATAGGGATTAAATGATGTAGAAGACAATCATAGGCTCTTGATCTTATGATCCTCTTCTCCCCAGAACTCTGTCCTTGTGCCAAACCTACAGGATCTCATCATGACCACAGTATTACCCTTTTCAAAAATATTGTCTTAATTATGGCTTCTTGAAGACTTACATGTTATTGGGGGAAAAAATGACTAAATGTTAAGTCACATAAAAATGCCAGGTGCTGGGAAAATATTCCTGAGCATTTCACTGAGGAAGGAACATGATAAAAATAGTCTTTGAGGAATGTTAGTTTGTTGTGGGTGTGAAGAGCATGTTATTGAGAAGTGTGGCAAAGACAGTTACTGCTTCCTGAACACCTGATGCTCCTGGGCCTTCCACAATTAGCAGAGCCATGTGACTAATTCTGGCCCAAGGGCTGTGAACAGATGCTGTTTGGCTTCCAGGCAATGCATTTAGTAGTCATCTATGACCCTCCAGCTCTCTTTTCCTGTGTGTGGCAACCCTGGAGGTCTTTTGTTGAGATGGCAGAGACCCAAAATGGAAACAACTTATATCTCGGAGTTCCTTTGTGTTGCGAACTGCTTTGGAGAGGTGCTTGGAAGAGTAGCAGCCTTTGTGTGAGCACAAAATAAACTCTTTTGGCTTAAACCACCGAGTCCTATCCTGACACTTACAGTGAGATAGGCTGGTAACAATAAGATCTGCCAAATGGCAGGAATATTATTCTAGGGATGAGATGATTGAGATAGAGTTGGGAAATGCCCTGAATGTTCTGCTTGCAGTTCCTGGCTCTTATGTAATGTCATTCCATTCAACCTCTCATCCATTAACAGGAGACTAGATTGAAAGCCAGTAAAATGCATTTTTGTTAAACTTTTAAATATTATATGCAAAAGCAAAAACCTGAGGACTAAATCCCAAGGATGGTAGTTTAATGCATAAGATCATGTTCACTGAGGGGAGAAATAAGTGCTGGATAATACCTGTGTGGAATTACTCCACTGCAATTTTCTCACGTCCAGGTTCCTTTCCGATGACAGAACAAGCCAGAAATGACTCCACATCTACTCTCATGTCGTGTGGGCTTTGTTTACTATATGGGCAGTTTCTCAATGAAGAGAGGCATTTCAATTATTCCCAGTAGCGGTGTTCCTGTTGACACCTTGATGCCATATAGGAAAGAGTTAGTGAGCTTTAGCCTCTGGAGCTAAATACATTTTATCAGGAAACAATTTCAGCAATTGACTCTCATCTGGTCATGTTACTTATATCTTGTTATTTCTCAAGGGCCCTGTAATTAAAGCAGGTGTGTGTCCTCTTAAATTAGAGTTGTGGCAACTGTAGATATTGCACTAAGTTCTAACAGGAGACCCTAATAACCCTTAGATTCCATAATTAAAATGAGGCTGGTGGGAGTGTTTGGCCAGGGAAAGTGTCAAAATGGGCAAATATTTCCCAAAGTGATGGGCTTATAGGATACATCATAAGTGAATCAGAAAACATTTCAAACAAAATCACAGACCCCTTCTTCCCTCCCTCCCTCCCACCCTCCCTCCCTCCTTCCTTCCCTCTCCCATCCTCTCACCCACCGTTCCTCCTTCTTTGTCCTCCTTTTCTTCCTTCCTTCCTTCCTTCCTTCCTTCCTTCCTTCCTTCCTTCCCTGCCCCTTATTCCTCTCTATAAATAGACCAAAGCATAATTGCAATATAGATGTTTTTCTAATATTCAGTGTAAAATGTAAGACAAACCTTTTTGCTATTTTAATAGCTAATATTCTAGTAAGCAAGTGACCCAAAATTGTTAAATGGCAATCTTGGGGCTACTTTTTATGTCTTAATTGGGTATTGAGCATGTTCTACAACCCTTGAAGATTGTGGAAAAGTAAAGGCAATTGAGGAGGAAGAAAAACTATTGAGGTAAGTGAGAAGAAAATGTGATAAAGTGGACCTAAAAAAGAAAAATAAAGATGAAAACAGAAGGAGAGAAACCATAAAACACTCAACTACAGGAAAGAAACTCAGGGTTGTTGGAGGGGAGGAGCAGGAGGGATAGGGTAACCTGGTGATGGGCATTAAGGAGGGCACGTGATATAATAAGCACTGGATGTTATATGCAACTGATGAATCACTAACTTCTATCCCTGAAACTAATAATACAGTATATGTTAATTAAATTGAATTTAAATTAAACATTTTTTTTAAAGACCTAAAAGAAGAGAACCAGGGGAGGAGAGTGGCAGGATTTGTCTTGAGGCAAATGGGCAAGGGGGGGATTAAAAGAATTTCCTCCGAATATATGTGTGTTTTGCAAAAGTAATTCCACATAAATAATATGTGGTGTTAATTACAATGCTCAGTGCTCCTATATTGCCTTTCTTTTGTTGACTATTTTTTAGAGGAGTTTTAGGTTCATAGAAAAATTGAGAAGGTAGAAATTACCTATATTCCATATGTCCCATGCCCCCACACATGCAGAGCCTCCACTACTACCAATGTTCCCCACCAGGGTGGTGCATTTGTTACAAGTGATGACCCTTCTTCGGCACATACTAATCATCCAACCTACCTTGACACTACATTATGGTTCACTCTCGGTGTACATTCTGTGGATTTGGACAAATATAAAATGACATATATCCATCAGTATAATATCATACAGAGTATTTTCTCTGCCCTAAAAATCTTCTGTGTTCCTCCTATTCATCCCCCCCCATCCCAGCCTCTGGCCAACCTTTAATCTTTTTACTCTCTCCAGAATGTCATCTGGTTAGGATCACACAGCGTTTTCAGACCAGCCTCTTAAACTTAATAATATGCATTTAAGATTCCTCCATGACTTTTCATGGCTTGCTAGCTTATACTTCTTGAGAGGAACATAAACTGATCTTCAGTTCTTCTAGAGCAAGAAATGCATAGTAGATGATTATCAGTCCCCTCACCGACACTCCCTTGGCTCCCTCAGCCCCAGTAAGCAATCCCTGTGCATGTTGATGTCTTCACGTCTCTCAGCTTCTCTACTTCAGGCCTTCCTTAGCTAGGTCAGCCCTGATTAGGTGTAGCCTTGAGGGAAGGGAACTTGATGTCCCTCAGGGTTTAGTGCAATTCTCTCTCATGGACTGGATCAGAGAAGAAATGCCCCAGGCTTCTAATACTGCAGTGGTACAATTCTGAGGTTCATGTCTTCTCAGTTCCCAAGGGACCTGAGAGGCACTAGGCCTCTGGTGTGTTCACAGTAATAATGGCCTCACAACTTGCCCTTACCTGCTCCCCATCCTTCCCTGACTTGCTTTCCCTGTTCCTTGACTCTAGCTTCACTGAGTCCTTGTCACCATTTTTGCTTTTGTAGGAATTTAAATACACTATTTCCACTGTAAAGTGTTTTTCAAACTCAACTCCTCTGTTCATTTAATCTGATTTTCAACTATTTTTGGAATAAGTTGAATTGAAATATGTTTACCTGGACACACAGCTCCTAAAAGGATAAAAAACAGAATTATGGGACTATCTCTTCTCTCCCATCTCAAAAATGTTTTTATTGGTCAGGCTAGGTGATTACTAGTGCTTTCAGGGTTATTATCAGAAGTGCTAATTGGTTAGTATACAACACAGCTTATTATAGTATTATAAGAGAAAAATGCTAAAAGTAATGTATTATTTTTATTTCCCTTCCCTCAGCCCCCAACAACTATTGAGAACCGTTTAACCTCTAAGTTATTAAGGAATTTTTTTTTCTTTAGAGATGACAATGCGTGATGATTTCTATGTCCTTAGGGCAAGGGTAAATCTTGGTGTGCAGCCTGAACCAAACAGATAAATATAATTATTATTTCTGTATATTTGATGATGAAAGGGTTTCAGGCTCCACAGACTGATCTTTCTGTCGCCAACTGCGTACTGCCGAAATTTTGATTAAAGGCTCACTGAAGTAGTTTATCAGTATTTGTTTGGTTTCAGGAAGTAAAATATGTGAGCTCAATATGAATGACAGACTACATCCAAAGAGAGCATTTGTTTCATCAGCCTGGGAAACTCAGAATCCTTGCTGTAGATAATGTATGAGGGAGATATTTTCCCTTCTCAGATTTGCATAGAGCTCAATAGTTCCCTGATTCTAGACGTATTATGTTCTGTGGTAGCTTTCCTCGCCTCCATCTTCCTCTTGCAAATGTGAACGTGCTAGAATACAGACATCATTTAAAAAAATAATTTAAACCCTTCAAATTCCCCTGTCTGGAAAATGTTTATACAATTTGTAACAGAGAAGCCCAAAGTGCAGCTGAAGACAGCCAAAATATTTTGCTGACTTTTTGAAGGGATCATTTCTAGGCAGGGAGGAAAAAAATACTGATCTTGATAGAAGGGAAAGAAGGAGGGAAAAAGCAGGTTCTGATTTTTAAACTTTTGGGAAATAGTAAGAAAATATTTTAAGAAATTCCTTTAAAAAATACTAAAATGGGTGAGTAGGTGGAGATAGGCTATGAAATGCCCTTGAGTCTCTTGAGTCAAAGCAAACTCATGTTAGGTGCACTATAATTTTTTTGTATATACTTTTTTATTGGAGTTCGATATGCCAACATATAGCATAACACCCAGTGCTCATCTCATCAAGAAGGTGCACTATGATTAATCTGACGTTTTCTTGTGTGTCTGAGAGAAAGAAGAAAAGATTGAGAGAGAGAGATGGAAAAAGAGAGACGGGGAGAAGGAGAAAGAAAGAGAACACACACACACACACACACACACACACACATACACACACATACCCCTTGGTGAGGGGATAGGAAAACAATACAAACAAAACCATCATATGAACATTTCCAGAATTCACTTGATAATCGTAGAATGGTTATTTTATTCTTAGTGTATACTCTTGTATCCATAAATGGAAAGCACTAGTAAATACAAATAAACTTTTGATAAATCTCAGCTATTTACATCTCTCTATGAAATATGGGATATTTATCCTAATCCAGCCTTTTAACATTAAGAATTTTGAATCTTTTCATTTTTTCATTATTCTCCTGAACCTGAGCCTTTATCACTCTGTATGAACACATCATGTACACGAGTGATTGCAAACAAAAAAAACAAAACAGACATCAAAGGAGGATGCCTTGATTTCTTTCCATGGAGCAAAACTGAAGGAAGCAGAGATATTCACCATTTATTGTAACTTTGGTGTTTTTCCAAATTGCCTGCAATACATCAAGCTCTTTGTTCAGACCTTTTAAAATAACATAAAGAGACAACATGCAGAACATTTAGAGTGAAGGCTGACAGTGTCTTTTCAGTTGATGGGACTTGGAGTAAAAAATAGTAATAATGATATAATAATAATAATAATAATAATAATAATAATCAACTTACACAATGTGAATTAGAAAGAAAATACCTGTTCTCTACCTTTTAGATTTTGGGGTTTCTCTACACTTGTAATATAATCTTTATATTTTGAAATGGTGGCTTATGCCCTCTTTTTTTTCCTTTTATTTTCCCTCTTTTTCTCTCTTTTTTAAACACTAAAGTCCCTTCTATGTGTGGGATAAGTACACAGTGAGGCATATGATAGGCACTACAGTAATTTTGAAAATGTGTATTATTTGGCAAAATAGTCTATAATGATTTGAGCCCATTGTGTACATCTGTATTTGGACACTTCTTTAAAAGTGAATTTTTGATCTGATAGACCGTAATAACTTCTTCCACAGCAAATCCCTCTCAGATGCTGAATTATTGGGCCTCCACTGCAGTTATGGTTTATTGGGTAAATAATAGTCTGACTGTACCAAGGCAAAAGATATGGATGGCCTGATGTGCATGTTAGCTGCCTACAAATCTTGCCATACTTTCATTGAAAACAATTACCAGAGTATACAGGCCAATGGGAGGGTTAGAGATTCCTTTTGCATAATTATAATGGTATGCCCGCTACCCTTTCCAAGGCCTTTTGTTCTGCATTTTTCATTGGAATATGACAGAAGTCTGAGAGGTCAGTGTTGGGAGCTTGTAGCCAACAAGAAAGCTGAATCTTAGTGTGTTAAGTGACTCATCCAGATCCTTAGAACTCTAGATGGAGAATGTGGCCATGAAGGTGGGTCTCCCTCTGTCTGCTGGGCAGCTGCCTTGTTCTCCACAGACTCTGTGGCAGGTGTAAAGTGATGAGGTTAGGTTTAGCAGTTATCTTGAAGAAAAAGGGGTCTACTATGATGTTTAAATGTCAGCTGTATTCAAGTTTGATTACATTTGAGACCAGAAAAGAGAAAAACATTTTAAAGCATTAACAGGGAAAGAGTGATAGTGTTGAAAAAAAAGAATTAGTAATTTTATTTAAGAGCTGCAGTTCTGAGTTTGGAAATGTGGGTGGCAGGGGTGTTCATTGCAACCACAGGTATAGAATTAGGTGCTGCTTCAGCAGTGTTACCAGGAGTGTTTTTCAGCAAATGGCTATGATTGTATTTCTTAAAATAAGTTTCTCAAAAGATAAAATAAATTTTCAGAATTGAGTTTGTTCTAGGGACTTAAACTCAGGATTTTCAGTATGTGCTAGGTCACTTACATTCTATCTAGCATTTTTAAGAGTTAATAAATTAAGAATTTTCAAAATTCTCCCTAACTAAAGACATAAAATATTCAACCTGTTTGTCTTTTATTTTGCCTATTTCTTCTTGCTAACAAGATTACATCTCCAATATTTTTTATGCAGTTGGAAGTTAAATATTTATTGATATGCTTCTGTATGCCAGACACTCAGTTTGGCATTGCTGGGTCTAATAATCTGAGTAAGATTAACCTGTATTAGTTTTTTAAATTCATCAGCTTGAATCAATACTCATTATTTAATAGGTCAGAAGTTTAGCAAAAAAATGACTGGGTTCTCTACTCAGAGTTTCACCAGGATAAAATCAAGGTATCATTTGGGCTATTTTTATCTGGAGGTCCTGGGAAGAATCTACTTCTGAGGTCATTCCTGGTGGAATTCAGTTCTTTGTGGTTGTACAACTGAGATTCCCATTTTTTAGATGGCTTTCTTGGTGGAGGCTGCTCACAACTCCTAGAAACTGCCATCATTCCTTGTCTTGTGGCCCCTTCTCTCTTCAAATATGCAGTGAGAACCTCTCATGCCTCAAATCCCCTTTGTGCTTTGATTCTCTGATCTTTCTTTCTTTCTTTCTTTCTTTCTTTCTTTCTTTCTTTCTTTCTTTCTTTTCTTTCTTCTTTCTTTTCTTCCTTTCCTTTCCTTTCCTCTTTTCTTTTCTTTTCTTTCTTTTCTTTCTCTCCTTTTTTTTCTTTCTTTATTTGAGAGAGAGGGGGTTGGGGAGGGGCAGAGGAAGAGGGAGAGAGAATCTCAAGATTTCTTTCTTTCTTTCTTAAAAATTTTATTTATTTATTCATGAAAGACAGAGAGAGGGAGACAGCGACAGAGGGAGAAGCAGGCTCCCCTCAGAACAGGGAATCCGATGTGGGACTCAGTCTCAGGACCCTGGGATCATGACCTGAGCTGAAGGCAAATGCTTAACTGACTGAGCCACCCAGGCACCCCTGACTTGTCTTTCTGATGGAGAAAATTTTCTGTATTTAAAGGCTTATGTGATTAGGTCAGGCTCACACTGACAATCTTTATATCATCTTAATGTCAACTGATTTGGGACCTTAATTCAGTTTGTAAAATCTTTTCACAGCAGTAGTTAGATTAATGCTTGATTGAGTAACTCAGAGAAGGTGTTTGTACACCAGAGACTGGGAATCTTGGGGGTCTATTTTGTAATTTGCTTACCACACCTGCCATAAGGGAGATTAAAAGTCCTTTAAGATGGATAAAGCAAAGATATGTAGAGATAGATGCAGGATGAACTATAAGAGCCACAGGAGAGGGATAAACCAGATGTTATAGGGGCTTTAAAAAAGGAGAAACCGGTTTTACATAGGAAAATCTAGAGGGGTTTCATGAAAAGGAACTTGAAGTGTGGGCAGTATTTTT
Organism: Canis lupus baileyi; assembly: GCF_048164855.1. Lineage (NCBI taxonomy): Eukaryota > Metazoa > Chordata > Mammalia > Carnivora > Canidae > Canis > Canis lupus. The sequence goes on from NC_132848.1 coordinate 61,915,188, forward strand.
ATTCCTTGAGTTTAGGAAAAGATGCTCCAGGCAGAGATAACCACACAAACACAATGACACAGGTATGGGAAAGTGAAGCATGTTGGGGGAAATGGTTAGCAGCACTATATAGAGATAGTTGAAATGGATTTGGAATGGTGAGAAATGGAACTACAGAGGTAATTTCAATTTGGGAAGAACTTTGAATATCAGGCAGATTAGTTTGCCTCTAAATTGGTGGGAATGTACCATAACTGAAAGTCATTGAATGTGGGAAAGATGTGATTGGAACTCTGCTTTAGAAATATTGATAGTCCAATAGGGAGAGGTAGGGTTTGGGAGGTGGGCATCCAAAGAGACTCTCTATCATACCTTGGAAGGTAATGAGGACCTCAACTCTGCTAGGGAAAGTAAGAATGAAAGGAGGGTAAAGGATGAATGTGGTGATGGACCCTGTAAACTAGAAAACGGATTACAAATATGGAGGGAAAGAAAGGGAAAGCTGACACCACTTTGAGCCCTCATAAGCAAAGGCAGACACATCAGAATGATTTGCTTTGGAAAGAAAATGCAAAGAGATAGGTTGTACATAGCATGATTCAGATAGAATCAATGAAACCCCCAAGAATGAGGCAACCAAAGCCATACTGGACAAGGGACCAGTGAAGTAGAACTAACTGGGCTTTATCTAAGGTTACCATGAATAGGCCAAATGTGGAATTAAAATAAATCCAGTCATGGAAGCTGAAGTATGCTGAACACCTGGTAGTGGAGATCCTGGGATCTCAAACAATCATTTTAGAGAATTCAGTGGCCATAGACATGGGGTATATGGTCTAGTCCCCAAGTGGAAGGGGTTAGCAAAACATAGTTAAGATATTAGGGACCTATTCACCTCTTGGAAAACTGATGCACTATTCAGAAACTGTTCATACAGATTGTGTGATCACGTAGGTGACATGAGTTAGGGGAGGGCTTAATGGTTGGCAACCCACAGCTTCCAAGGGCTTGGTAGACACACTGGGAATAGAGCTAATATCAGTTCAATGGGCTAGATTGTGTCAATATAGTGAAATATATTAGCCATCTTAGAAATGAATGGCGCAGTCTAGAAGGTGAGATGTTACTATCATATTTAGAATTGAAGGGGAATAGACAAGGCTAAGACTACTGTTTATTTTATTTTATTTTTAGGTTTTATTTATTTATTCATGAGAGACACACAGAGAGAAGCAGAGACGTAGGAAGAAGGAGCAGCAGGCTCCATGCAGGTAGCCCAATGTGGGACTCGATCCTGGAACCGTGGGATCATGCCCTGAGCCAAAGGCAGACACTCAACCACTGAGCCACCCAGGCGTCCCAAGACTACTATTTATTATTCTGACTTTTAGAGGATAGTCACTCCAGACTTTCTGGCAGGCAGGTGGAAATGTGGTCTGTCCCTTGGATAAGTGATAGTAATTCTATGTTCCACAGAATTTTGGTGGAGAGCAGCAGTGACATTTTAGATATATGGAAAAAGGGGTAAGGAAATTATTAAATACTCTTCAATAAATTTTTAGTGGAAGGAGATTATTCATGAAAAGGATCATTTGCTTATTTTAAGAATCTGGTAGTTCTATGTTTGTTTATGGATGGAGGAGAAGGAACCAGTAGAAGTACTGATGATGAGGATTGAGGAGCAATCAGATGGTGTGAGATCCAGGAAGAAAGAGGCAAATGTATGGGATAGGCAGTCATAGTAAAGTTAGTGGGATCCTCTTTTTCTGGCAGGAAGAAAAGCTTAGGTTCTTTATAAAAAAATGTAGAATACATCCTCCTCAAAACAGTGATGTTACCCATCTAAAAATAATATCATCTTCATAAAACCTATTTTTGAAAATACTTACATGAAAGATCTGCTTTTATTCTCTCATACTTATTCTTCCTATTAGGATTTAAGTTTCCAAACTTTTCCTTAAAGTTTTCCATTGACAAGCCCTTTACTTTCAGGAGGCTGGATAATGAGGGTAGGAGTGTCCTTGAATTCCTGCTTGTACCTTCTTGACTGCTGCATGGAATAGAGTAAGACAGAGGGCCCTGACACCAAGCCAAGTAGATCAGAATCCTGAATAGTGAGTGTTGATCAAGAGGGTGAAGATAAGGTGCTAGATGGAAGATGAAGTAGAAGGTCAGGAGACCACAGGAGACTACAAAGCTGGAGAATGGAGTGAGTGGAAAGGAGAGAATAAATCTGGGAGTGAAGCATCTGAGTAAAGCTACAGAAGTGAAATCGGCATGGCTGAAATGCTGGATTAGTTTAAAACAATCTTGCAAATGAGGACTTAATCATAGAATGAAACCACCCCCCACCCCCCACCCCCACTGAGCAGGACATCAAAGATATTCCTGCTATGCTGCAAAAAGCATCAAAGTAGCAGCAGGCTCTTAGAACGTTCTAAGAGCAGGGCCTTTCATGCCTCTTTTTCTTTGAGCGTCTTTGCCTATTCAACCAAAAAATACCACTTTTACCTAACTTTTTCACATAGCTTTATTTTTGCTTGAAATAGCCTCTTGATACCATCTTCCAAAACTCTCCCTTTAGGCCACAAGTTTCTTTTTTCTTTTCTTTTCTTTCTTTTTTTTTTTGGCCACAAGTTTCTGAAATCCCACCTCTTTTCAAATGAAAACTGTACTGGCACAATTGTAGAACTTCCTCTGGCTTGCTCCTCCAATCTAAACAAGAGACCATGGCATCTCTTCCATCCTGCATCCTCCAACAGGCATAGTACCTTTTCTTGTACCTGATACTGAAAGAGCTTTTCTGAATATAACTTTTAAAAATATGTTTTCAGTTTTCCGTATCCTCATCAAATGTGTAACTGCTTGGAGCACATTTAAATCTCTGAATCTCGGATTACAGTACAATGTAGTATTTTATTTAACATACATTTCTTGAGTGTTCACTGTCTTCCCAGGATGGTGATGGTGGTGGTGGTGATGTGTGTAGTGGATGGAGATCCAGGTAGAGGAAATAATGGTTACCAAAACAGAGGCATGTCTGGTGGAATTGCAGTGGATGCAGCACAAGATGTAAGGATGCATGAAACCATGGTCATGTGGGCAATTAATCTAGCAGTGTCTTTTGAAAAGAAGTGAAGATGTTGTTTGAGGTATCTGGAGTGGATTCCAAAGGCAGTGGGGAAAGCGCAAGTCTCCAAGCAGGGGAGGAAAATGACTGTGATCTCTGTAAAGACAGGGTTTGATATTTTCCCCCAGCAGTTTCCCACAGTCTCTAACACCCTGGAGCTAATCAGTAAACATTTTTGCTGAATTAAATTATGTTTCATCCATGTGACATGAATGTAATGCAGGGGCAATATTGTGACTACACTGCAGTGGGGAGAGGCTGGAGTCTGGAAGAATCATTAGGCCACTGCATGTATTCAGGTAAGAGATAGTAGCGATCATAGTATTATGGGTGATTTTTATTTTTGTCTTTTTGAATTTCTGATTATCTTGCAGATTTCTTAAAATGAACATGAGTTATATTTATCATTTTAAAAGCCTCTTAGTCCTTATTATGAAAGGAAATGGAAATGACAGACTTAGAGGCCTTTGGAGTGCTCATGGAGCAAAGAGGACAGAGTTGAGAGACATTTTGAAAATACTAGACATGGATGAAGAAATGACCTCCTGCCACCACATGTGCACATTTCATATTCCTTAAATTTATTGAGAGCTTTTTATTGCTGAGCTCTTTTTAAGGCTCTAAGTTAACCTCAGACCTCTGTGAGTTTAGGGACTGAGGTGGTCTCCCTTACCAACTTTGGGAAATTGAGGTCCTCATGTGGAGAAATGAAGTTCATAGGAAATACCTCAATCAGGCTAGAAGAAGACCAGCGTCTTTGACCTCATTCTTTCAGGCCAGCCATTTTATGGGAGGCAGTGGTGCCAGAGCTTTGCTCTGTACACTCTTCAGGGGTAGTAGAAGACCACCTACCGCTGGCAGCAGTTTGAGAGCTAGGCAAGAGCAATCCTGAGCTGAATTTTATACATTAGACTGTCTAGTTACTTGTTATTCTCTGTGTTTATTTCCTAGGTCTATTATCCTATTTTGGTGGAATCTTGTTTCCATTTTGTTTGAGCTAGGCTTTAGAGAATTGAAGAAAAGTTGTGTTCCCATGCAGTGGGGGCCCCCCCTGTGTGATCTTGGCATTAGTAATTAGCATGAGTTCCCAAAGGGAAGGTAAATCTCAGGGTATAGGTGGGAGACTGTCAGTTCCAGGCATCTCTCCCTAATGGTGATTCTCTCCCTAATTGTGAAGGACTAGGGTCTGATCCTTTTAAAGATATCTGCATACAACTTGATGCCTGTTTTAAGTATGAGGGTAAAACTAGAGAAGAGAGAGGGTTTGAGTATGACTTGATGTTTCAGTTTGCCAAATTAGGTAACAGTGTCATGGACAGATGAAGCACTGATGAAGACAGGTTTTATGAAGAATGATTGTACTTGACATGCTGAGGTCAGGAGCTAGAGCTCAAAAAGTCATATCCAAACAGCAGATGATAATACCAGTTATACTACCTCATAGCATTGCCATAAGAACAAAATCAATCACCACAAGGCTGTGGATTGATTCTGGAAGTAGCATGAGATAATACATGCCAAAGTACCATAATATATGTTACTAATATTCAAAATAATAACCAGTAGCTCGGTGTGTTTTCCCATCTGTCACCTTCACATTCCTGTGGTATATTACTATGTTTTCTGTTCTTAGAAGCACTTTTAATTTTATTATTGTCAGACTTAGAGCAAAGACTTATTTGGAGAACTGCTTTGTCCTTGAGTAAGGAAGGTTTTAGTTTTCCTGGGAAAGTTGCATTTAGGATATAATGATTAAAGCTTAAATATAGCCTGATCTCAATCTGACTATATGGTTTAATGTTTTAAAAAATCATTGTTCCTCAGAAACTGCTAATTTTTGGTTTCATTCAGCCAGGACTGAGAAAGATACTCACATTTGGAATTGGAGGAAGCAAATAATTTCCTTTTAAACACCACAAAAATCCCTGAATATTACTAATACTATAAGGCTTTTTTCCTACTCAATTTATCTGGAGAAACCCTGATTTGCATATGTTTGCATCTATTTGCATGTGAAATTCAAGTGACTCCCAACTCCAAGTATATAAGTTGAAACAAATTAACTCTTTGTATTAACCTGCTGTGATTCTTGTCTAACACTATGTGGTAAATTTATAAATTTAAGTGCCTTTTTAATGGGAGAAGAATTTAGGAAGTGTCGAGGTGGCATTCAGGGTTCCATCTTGGCTTCAGCAGGGAGGATGGGAAGTCACAAGAAGCCTGGGAGAGTCAGTATGAGCAAGTATGTCGCCAAGTGTGGACTTCCAGAACATCCTTTTTTGAGCAGGGGAGATCCCGAGGAAGGTTTTGAGAGACTTCCATCTATAAACAGGGACTTACAGCTAGTAGAAGCAAAGCTTACCTTTGATCCCCTGCACTTCCCCACTACTGCTATCCTCCTAGCACACCCCTGCCTTCCTTCCAAGGGTCTTCTGGGTCTGTCTTAATTTTATGCAAATATGTATTATAAGGGGATTGTATATTTTCATGTTACACTTCACTAGATATGTTTTAGAAACAAAAAAATCTCCCTAAATACCTCTCTCCATTATGTATATACATATACATATGCATATACATATACAGTATATCCATTCAGCCTTAAGAAATAAAATACTAGGGGATCCCTGGGTGGCGCAGCGGTTTGGCGCCTGCCTTTGGCCCAGGGCGTGATCCTGGAGACCCGGGATCGAATCCCACATCGGGCTCCTGGTGCATGGAGCCTGCTTCTCCCTCTGCCTTTGTTTCTGGCTCTCTCTGTCTCTCAGTCTTTCATGAATAAATAAATAAATAAAATCTTTAAAAAAAAAAAAAAAAAAAAAAAAAAAAAGAAATAAAATACTAGAGGAGATTTTTTGCTCCTGGAAAACCAGTAATTATATATTTATATTTATATTTATATTTATATTTATATTTATATTTATATATCCATCCGCCACCCCCGGAGGAGTAGGTGGTCTTTAAAGCCATACAATTAAACATTAAAGGCAGCTGCTGCTTTGCCTTCTTTTTGGGCCAATTTCTAAGACTTCATTACCCAATCAGGCCATTCACCACATGTGGTCATTGGGCACATGAAATGTAGCTGAACTAAGGTATGCTGTAGGTGTAAAATATACATCGATTTTGAAGGCTTCCCATGAGGGAAAAAAATGCAAAGCTTTTCATTCATAATTTTAAAAAAATACTGACTCGATGTTGAAATGATGTTTTGGATATATTGGGTTAAGTAAAATATATTATTAAAATTAATTCTCTGTTTCTTCATGTTTGTAAAATGTAGCTGGTGGAAAAATTTAAATGACACATGTGGCTCATATTTATGGCTCACACACTATTTCTGTTGTTGGGCTGTGCTGCTCCAAGAGAATCTTTTCACTTTTAATCCTAAAGGAAAACCTGTAACAAAAGCTGAGTCAGGACTGGGCTGTGGTTGGGAGCGCTTGCTACCCATTACTGATGCTCTCGATTATTACTGTTTGTGATTTGAATATCAAATGTTTTAAAATCATTCTAATGTGAGTCTTGTTTGCCTTACCTTTCTTTCTATCCTGACCATGTTTCTACTCTGATTTGATGCAGAAATAGAAAGCCAGGGTCCTCAGCTTCAGTCCCATATAAATGGATTTTAGTTGAAACCCAGCTTCTTCTGATGACTAGTAAGAACTAATTAGGTTTTGTCATTTATTCACTTGGAATTTTGTCTCATTGAAACCTTGCTACTCTGTTTAACCTTCTTCTAGTTGGCAAATATCTGCTGCCATGTTAGGTTATGCTTTTTTTGCTTAAAGTAACTCTTAAATAATCTAGCATAGCAGATACAGAAGAATGGGTGGGGAGAAAAAGTTTTCACTTTTTTTTTTTTTAATACAAGAACTGATTTTATTATATTACCAGGGAAATAAGTTAGATTGCTCTGGCAGTCTCAATAAATCACACATGAAGTCGTCTTTTTTTTTCCTAAATTAAATTTTTATTTAAATAAAAGTGTTATGTTTGTATTTGAGCTGACAGCTAAATCTGATAATTAGAGTGCATGAAGTTGGCTTTGATTGGCATTGTAATTGGATTGTCATTGGGCTGAGAACCTATTATCTTTGGATCATGCCCCATGAAATCTGTTGAAGAAACTTTGCTGCCAGTCATTAGAGCCACCATCTTGGCTTACAAATTAGGTTTGAAAGGCTTCTTACCACTGGGAATGTAATTTAAACCACTGCAATTGCACTCCCATTAATTAAAATTATATTAAAATTATGGTTCATTTTCTAAATATTTTTTTTGTATTTTATTAGACATACTTATTACTAAATGCTTAACAAATTACATAGCAGTGCTTAGTAAAATTATGTTTCAGAGATAATCCATCTCTTCAGCACATGCTATTCAGTATCAGTAGAATTAGTCAATGTTAATCATTAAAAGATATACTATTTGTGTTTTTCATTACGGCTTTCACAAGGAAACATTCCCATTATTTCAACATAAAATGCAGGACCAGCAATGTCTACTGTAAATTAAGATCAGTCCTGCCGATAATGAAATATGCAGCTTTGCTATAAGGAGATGTCATCTGTTATGGTCCCAGTTCTTCCTGCCTTAATTTTTTTTTTTCTTTTCTAAAACAATAGAAGCCTGTAAAAGAGAGAGGACTTTTTTTTTTTTCTTTTTCTTTTTTGGATAGAAGATTAAGGGGGGGGGGGAAGCACACACATGCCAAAATCTATGCTGCTCTTTATTCCTATTATTGTCTGCTAAAAGCAGATCAGAGCTGATTAAGACAGAAAAGGAGCTTGTGAGGACTGAGAATAAGAATGAGGCAGGAGTTGGGGGGTAGGCTAGTCTGTCCTGGCTGGTGGGGATGGGGATGTGTGTACCAAGGCCCACAATGCATCCTTCTTTTGCCCTGGCCCTTCTCTCTGGCCACAGAACCCCAGATCCCCATGGGCAGATGCCATTATCAAGTAAGAGGATGTGAAGAACTCAGAGGCATACTTTCTGATACACAGAACAAGGCAGAGATTCTTATGTTAATTTCTCTTGTTATTTCTTTCCTTTTCCTTTTTGTGATTGATTTTGTGATTGTGCAGGAATATCTCCTTATCACTCAACTTCTTACCTGCAGATATCTTGGAGGTGATAGTTTCATAACCTGAATAAAAACAAACAAAAACTTTGATACGATTAAAAAAATATAAAACAAAGTTTTCGAATTTGTACTGATTTTTTTTTTTTAGATTGTATTAAATATCTATACCCTCCCCTGCCTTCTGAGGATTCTGTTTCAGGTACATTTTTACATGGCATGGTACCTATTTCCACTGTTGTCTCTGTCTCTAGCTTCAGTGTTTTGCTCAGCATATGACACATAATAGATGTTCAGTAAATATTAAATTGAAATGAATTAGAACTCTATTATTTCTAGAGATAATAGGGGTATTTAGAGCTCAATCCCAGATAGACTAAAGTACTTCACATGTGGGTGACAAGGCATAGTTAATAAGGTACCTTTATGACCTACTTTATTTACTCTACCATATAGTGTTTTAGGATGAATACTACTACTGGTTTTCCCAACCCCCTTTTCTTAATAGATGAAGACACTGGGACTCAGAGAATTGAGAGTTTAAGGCCACATGGTTACTGAATAAATAGCAAAGGTGGGAGTAGACCACAGAATTTCTGTCTCCAAGCTCAGGGCCCTTTCTTTCTCCCATTCTACCTTCTGTAAAAAAGGACTTTGTCCCAAATAAGGGAGAATGTGGGGAGGCAGTTTTCATTTCCACTCATACTCACTGGTGGGAGAAGAAATTGTAAGACAATCAGCAATATGGATAAAAATCCTGAGGAATGTGGGTCCTGGGGCCTTTGATTCCGTTTCTAGGAATAGGTTCTAAGGAAGTAATCACATGATGATGAGTTATTTAATTATAGCCAACTTCTACTGGCTGCTTAAGATGAGCCAGGCACCATGCTTATGTTCTTTACATATATCTTTTTGCTTAAGACTCAGAACAGTCTGACAAGGTATGTTCTTACAATTACTTTCCCCTGAAACAGATGGTGAAACAAGGCACGGGAGGATTTTATGAAATATGTCCAAGTGTCCATGTTGCATGGCTATTTAGGATTTGGACCCACATATGAACTTAGAGCTCTTCCTCTCCGCTGATCTGTGATCTGCTCATTGCTCAGTCATTGCAGTGATGTTAAAGCAGGGAAGCTCAGAAGCAATATAAAAGCTTAGCAATAGAGAATACATTCAGGGAAAAAAATCCTACAGACTCTACAGATGATGCTTTAGATGTATATAATGGATATTGAAAGATGATTACAATACAATTGAAATCTATAAAATACTATTATCACACTTTGTAAGCATATGTCCGTGGAAAAATACCTAGAGGGATTATAGCTTATTTTTTTCTTGTTCTTCATCTGTATTTTCTATTTTTTATTACAATGAACATGCCTAATTGTGTACTGTTTTTAGCTAAAGTATATAATTGGGGAGTAGTTTAGAACTTTTGAAGCGTTCAAGTAGCATCAACAAATTTTCAAGAGGTATGTCCCAAACAAAGAATGAGTTTCCCGGGGATCTCTGAGTGGCTCAGTGGTTTAGCACCTGCCATCGGCCCAGGGTGTGATCCTGGAGACCCGGGATCGAGTCCCACGTCAGGCTCCCTGCATGGAGTCTGCTTCCCCCTCTGCTTGTGTCTGCCTCTCTCTGTGTCTCTCATGAATAAATAAATTTTTTAAAAAATCTTGAAAAAAAAAAGAATGAGTTTCCCTTCAAAAGGATTGTTTTTTTTTTTTTGTTTTTTTTTTTTCCTATTCCTCCTGAATAGGACCCTCCTGGTTTCCTACTCACTGTCCCTACATTGGGTCTTTGGGCTCAACAGGATGTCAGGAAAGAGTAGGCGCATCATGGGACCAGACTTGGAATGTTTACTGCTGCTCATGTGGTAGAACTGTATGGGAGTTACCCCTCCTCCTTTTTTGGGGAGGGGGCATGGCTTTAGGAAAGGAAACATGACTGCCAGATGCTGGGTAGCTTTGCACAACATTGAGTTTGTACGGCTTGAGATGCAGCAAGAATAGCAGAAAGGAAGCTAAGGGTCTAAGCTCTGGTAAATGAGAGGAGAGAAGAAAGATGCCCTCATCCTGAGGGGTAGAGAGTCCCTTACTGTCCTTGTTTGGTTCTGTTGCTGGTAAACTCTAAGTCAAAGCAAAAGGCACAGCAGAGAGGGGTCAGGACAACAGGGCTAAGGCAGGACAGAACTCTCTGGGCTGGAGTCAGCTATATGCAGGCTTTTCTTTGGGACATACCTCACATACCCATGCATGTGCCATGGTTGAATTGCCACCCCCCTTTTTTGTGTCATTTCTTTGGATCTAAGAAGTGGCTTAGGGTCTGTTCAGGTTCTTAGACACTTGTAAGGGCAAGTAGGGGGAAGGAGTTCAGCAAAGCGACACCAGGTTCCCTGTACTTCTATTCATACATTTGAGATTTGAGGCATCCCATTAAATCTCACTTAAAAAAATGTTCCAGAGCTAAAACATCATCTACAAAAATTGAGAGTATTTGGGGGATGAGACACATGACATGTAATTTCTCTTGTATTGTAGGATTGAAGATGAAGGGTTGCCCAGAAAATGCAGGCCAGAATGAGACAGCTGGGCATGACGAGGACAAGAGTTGTGTACTAGAAGAAAGAGCAAAGGGGGAAACAAAAGAAACACCACATTTTCACAACTTTTATCCTCAACTGGTTATGTGTTTGCAGTTGAGAAATGTCTAGAAATGTTGCCAAAAATTTACTGGCCAAATAGATTCTAAAGTTTTGAAGGATTAAATTTTCTCAGGGAATATCAGTCATTTTAAACTAACTGTTGTTATAGTATAGCTGCCAAAAAATTACACATAATCATCATAAATTCCTGTGTGTGTGTGTGTGTGTGTGTGTGTGTGTGTGTATGTATGTGTGTGTTTAATTTTTTGGTATTCCTAGAATTTAGGTGTGATGTTTCCAATTTCGTCTGAGCTCACATTTCCAGTCTGAGACAGTAGAATTCAGCTTCTCAAAATTTGGCAATTCTGTCCAGCAGTTCTTATGCTGTACAATAAGAGGCAGTTTAGCATTAAAGTTAAGAGGTTGAGCTCTGGAGCTAGAGCCACTGAATGTGAATCCCATTCTGCCATTAACTAGTTTTGTGACCTCAATCAAGTTTCATAAACTCTCCATGCCTTAGTTTCCTCATCTGTATAATGGGGATGATGATAGGGATCACTGACAGGATCTTTTTTGAGGATAACATGAATTGAAATCTGTGAAGTACTTATAACCGTGCCTGGCACATAGAATGTTCCATCAATGTTTGGTGTCATTGTGATTACCAGTGTTCTTCAACACTTACCAAATACCAAGTATTGGGAAGATGAAAGGATGAAAAAGATGTATTCCTCTTCTTAAAAAAATCATAAATCTTATATTCCTATTTTTCTCTATTTTCTCCATTGTATTAGGCCATATTACTGCTGTCACCACTATCTTTCTATCAGAATTTCTGAGTTTCAAAGTTGTATTATTGAAAAAAACATGGAATTCTCTTTATGGATTTTTTTTATTCCCTAGGAGAGATAGTTACCTCCTTCCTACGCAAGTCAAGACCTAGCAATTCACTGCCTTGAAGGTGAAGCAGCCCCTACCTAGATAACCACAGTGGTATTGCAGTGAAATCCTTTGAGTATAGTAAAGGCCCTATGCTCCCCTCTTGGTAAATGAAATCATTGATCTGCTTTTAAAACGAACTTATCTAGGGGTTATCTACATCAACATTCATATCGAGATAGGTAAGGATGCACAGCAAAATGTACATCCGCTGTGTAGGCACACATTTACAGAATCCCCCCACACAGCTGGGACCTCACATTCAAATTTGAATGTTTTTTACTTAATTAGTGTATTCTTTCTTGAAACCAAGAAAGAGCGTGGAATCTTTGCATTTTTTTTCTTTTCAATTTGTGTTAATATAGACATGAGCCTTTATTGGGAAAAGTAGAAAGCAATGTGTATGAAATTTGGACTATATCCAATCGAAAAAAAAATGAGTTCAGATGCTTTCTGTGTTGGTTTCGCCTCACATGCAGATTGTGCTATTTGGTGAGAGAAATAATTAGTCATTTACAGGTTCATTACATAGTATGGTTAAACCTGACCTTCTCTTCCCTTTGGCTGGCTGGTGAGGGACCTTTCTCAGTAGGTCCAGCTGGCTAATATGGCCCTTATATGTACAAACCTATGTAGTACAGTCTGTTTCCTCCAACTCTAATGCCACTCTCTTTGAGATCCCGATTTTACATATGGCAAGGAAGAGCTTACATGTCATTCGTTTTTCAATTCTTTGTACAAGATTTCTAAATGGGACGTCCATCCTCCATTCCACCTCCTACAACAAAAACGGCACATTGTTATTTAAAGCAAAAGCTTTATAGATTAGTTGTTGAATGCGATATTCATCTCATGAATAACTAATAACATAAAATAAAGAACAATGAAAATGCAAATTATCTGCACATATACAGTGGCAGTTAGCAGTACGAATAGCCCTCCTGAGTTCGTGCAAGGTAGGCAAAAGCCAGTCAAATTTCTGATCGTACCTAGTCCTTTGAGTTGCTGAGACAATATCAGAATTCATCGCTTTTAGGACTCATTATTGAGGCATGAAAAAAAAAGAGATTGAAATCTGGTAGAATTTCAATTCTTTCGTTAGCATTATTAATAAACAGGAATTGGCAGGAGCTAAACTGATTGGCACATACATCTGGAATAACAGAAATAAATAAAGTTTCAGAATGGAAGGAAGGTTTCCTGCTAGAGGGATTTGGGTAGAAAAATAGAACGCTTATGAGGACAGCTTCAAATCTAACCCAACCTCAAAAAAATCTAAGTAGCACTTTTAGGATGGAAGAGAGGGACAGGTGAGTACCTCTCTCCATGGAAGACATTCCTTGCTCTTATTTTAGGGGAGAGTATGCAAAGAGTGGTAGAGAAATAGAAGTGGAGAGTAGGTTCCTACAGCTATGAAAAACCAGCCTTAGGAGACTCACTAGGGAAAGATTTTATTGTTCTAAGTATCAAACTGATCCCAGGCACTATTTTCTGGAATGGCTCTTAAGAAGACATTAATGATAAAAGATCTTCAGCCCTTGAAAGATTTATATTAATACACAGAGCCAAGATTTTATTTTATGTGTGCACAGTGAAGTAGCCTATCACTTGATAAAGAACCAACACCTACCAGAAACACTGAAATTTTCTTTCCCTTACTCACCTGCTGCTTTTATCCAGTTTATGTCCTCATCATGTACACTCTGCATTTGGAAAATATATTCAGAATAAGTTGATGCAAAAAGGCTGGATTTTATTTTCTTGACAGTCTGACACCAGAAGAGGACTCTTTGCCTTGGATTTTAGTGGCAGGTTGCCTTGTATCAGTCTTGGTAAGGATCTATCATGCAATGAGATGTGAGCAATGGACATATGAACTTAGGATCTGTCTTTTTATAAGATGTTAAATTACATTTGATTCTTTTCTTTCCCTGTTGTAAGAGAAAGATGAAAGCCAAAGGTTCAAGAGGACCATTTAAAAGCAACAGGCCCCACAGATGGCTGACCCAGATAACTGATAGCATGACATTACAGCCCCACTCTGTGTGGTGAGCTCTGACAACCCAGAGTCTCTGGCTACCCGCCACTAACTGCCAGCCTAAACTGTGCTTCCTGTAACCACTTCAAAGTCATCGTTAGCCTAATAGAGGACCTCACCAACATCCCTACCCACAGATCAAGTTCCTATATTTCCTTCTGAATCAACTCTTGAGAGGTTCACTATATTCAAAAAATTTGTAGCACTCATGAAACTTCTATCTTGACTCCTACATGGCTTATACCAGTTCTCTTCAACCATTTGTATGCAAGTATCCTTTATGACATAGGTGAGTTAGACTCTTAGTTCATGCCTAGTCAGCCCACAGCAAACTAGCATTTCTTAACATTTCTTTTTTTATTTAAAAAATGCAGGGAAAATTTATATTATACTCCATAATGTGTATGTGTTTTAATTTATTACGGTATTTAACCATCCCCTGCTACCGTGACTGTTAAATTTTTGAGAAAAACTGATATACAAATGTAGCCCACAAACCAGCAGTATCAATAGCATCTAGGAACTTCCTAGAAATTCCTAGATTTTCAGGCACACCCACTTAATTTGGTGTTGGGGCCTAGCTATCTGATTTTGAACTAGTTCTGTAGGTGATTCAGACACATGATACAGTTCAAGAGTCATTAAGTCAAAATATTGTGCTATGTTAACCCTGAGGCTTTGAGCATTCTCTGTTGTGGTACTCTCAGGCGTATCAATCCTAAATTGGAGAAGTGTAAGATAGTTGCTTAGAGTATAAATTCTCTAGATCTTTTAATTTGAAAAATTTTTTAAGATTTATTTATTTATGAGAGACACAGAAAGAGAGGCAGAGACATAGGCAGAGGGAGAAGCAGGCTCACTGTGGGGAACCTGATGCAGAACTTGATCCCAGAACCTGGGGATCAGACCTGAGCAGAAGGCAGATGCTCAGCCATTGAGCCACCCAGGTGCTCCTTTCCAGATTTTTTTAAAGGTATGTTTATATGTGGGAAACACTTACTTATATGTATCTAAAGTTCAATCAATTGGCCATTCCACAAATATTTACTGAGCACTTACTGTGCAGACATTCTTTTGTGAATTGGAGATAAAACAGTGGACAAAACCATCATAGAATGTGTGTTCCACTCAGGGAAATAGCCAACAAACAGGTATAGTATAAAGTCCTGAGACAATATATGGTATAGAGAAAAATAAAGCAGAGTATAGGGATCGAGAGTGTCTGAGTTGGGACTTTTTAGATAGGGTAGTCAGGCAGCTTTTGAGCAGAGATCTCAATGAAGGAAGAGAAAAGATTATGAGACTATCTAGGAGGAAGGTGTTTATCGGCAGAATGAGGTAATATCATTGTCATGTTCAACTTAGAGTATGTACACCTAGACACTTGGAGTATTTCTTGGCTTCTCCATCTGGGCTTAGGTCACTGATTTACTCCCCTTTTTCCAGACTAACTCCATGCTAAAGATTCCCTTTATTAGGAAAAGATGGTTTAGCTTTTCTGGTATATATTCCTCCTAATTATGTCTTCGAGCCAAGAATAAGTCATTAAATAAGCAAGGGCACCAACTATAACTCCCTGCTTTTACTTTCTTCTCCCAAAACAAAAACCCAGAATGAAATTTACAGTGTTATTTCTATTTTTTTAAGATTTTTTTTAAAGGATTCATTTATTTTAGAGAGAGAGAAAGAGTATGACCTGGGGAAGGAGCTGAGGGAAAGAGTATCCAAGCAGACTCCCACTAAGTGCGGAGCCAGACTCAGGGCTCGATACCACAAGCCATGCATTCAGGACCTGAGCTGAAACCAAGAGTTGGACACTCAACCGACTAAGTCACCCAGGCACCTTAAGATTTATTTATTTGAGAGAAAGAGAGAGATGGGGGAGGAGAGGCAAAAGGAGAGGAAAAGAGCAAATCTCAAGCAGACTTCCTGCTTAGTGCCAAGCCCAACGGGGGGTGCTTTGTCTCACAACACTGAGATCATTCCCTGAGTTGGAATCAAGAATCAGAGGCTTAACTGCCTAAGCCACCCAGCTTCCCTGCAGTTTGCAATGTTTCTATTTCATGGATAATTTTGAAGCTACTCTGATTTGTGTATATAGTGAAGAAAATCACTCCCAAACTTTTGTACTTTAATGATAGTAGAACACATTACTTTTGACCTTACCTTGCAAGTATTCTAGACATAGCACTGTGCCAAGACAAGGTGGTAAATCCTGGATTGAAATTACCATGGTAGAGGTCAAGGTGATGAATTCAATCCTTATTTGTGGCAGTTAACTATTACTCCAGAGACTCACAACCCTTCCTAGCGTGAGTCTTTTTAAATAAATGTCATTAGTTGCAGGGGCCATGGGGCAGGGAAGTACACAAACCATTCTGACCAAAGGAAAATCATGCCATTTATTTATTTTATTTTTTTAAAAAAAATGTCATTTAATAAAAGCACTATTGACAGCAGATGAAGATGGAAATCATAGTCTTGTTTGTTGCAAGATGTAAAGGAAGGAGTCTGTGATTCAGATTGGAGGAGAAAGATCATTGCTCTTTCCTCAATCCCTAGCTTTTTTTTTTTTTTTAAAGCAAATGTTCAATGTAAGTACTATTCATCAGTAGTTTACTATCCCGAAGAGTCCCCAAAGGGCTTTCCTCTTCATCCTGTTGGAAATACACAGGGACATTCACAGGAGGGATTCACTGAACAGTAGTGGTGGTAGCACAGCCTTGGATTTACCTGCCTTTGAAGGCAAACAGATGAATATCCATTGTCCATGAGACCCACTGTGTTACCAAAAGTGTAAAGACAGTCATAAGTGCAGTCTTCTAATTCCCACATGTATTTCTAATGGTTTCCAGAAAAAGAGCAAAAAGGGAGTCATAATTGTACTCTCACTTGAGACAGAAAAGGCATTCTCACCGAGATCTATGGCCAGATTCACTTTCTTCTCTTTCCCTTTTTCATTCATGTGCTTCCCTTCTCACTGCTTTACTTTCCCTGCCTTTTGTTTCTCTGATTTATCACTGGATCTCTTATCCTCCCATCCTTTGATACAATATGAAGTTTGAAACCTCCAACAGTCGTTTCTGTCAAAGAAAGCATATAACCTCCACGTTGGAATGTCTTTGGAGCTGTGTGAATAAATGTGTTGAGAAGGAGGAGATGCTTCCCAGGTAATTCTTGCAGACAGAACTGCAATCCAATTCTGGATCTGCAGTCAAACCATCGACAGAGATAAACATCAGAAGCAAATTTGTATTTATGGGGCAAATTGTCCTTTGCCCTCAACCCAACATTGAATTTGAAAAATTTCCAAGCTTTATTACATGTAGAATTGGTTTTTAATGTTTCAAGGTGTGCGTAGGTGAGTGGGAATGTAGTGACATTCTCGCATCCATTGGTGACCCAATTTTCTACAAAGTCACTTTGCATGTAGAAAAAAAGAATCATGATGAGGGAATGAAATAGTTACTGTCATGAAAATGTTTAAAATAATCTGGCAAGTCTCAAAATTTGGGAGAGATTTGAGGCCAAGAAAGACTCTATCAAAAAGACTTTAAATACTATCTCCAATTTTTCTATATCTTGGTAATAAGAATATAACATTTTTCAATCTAAAATGATTTTCTTTGTTTATGGTGGTCCAGGAGCCAAGGATGCAAGACTGTTCTTTCTGGTTTATCTTCAGATGAAATTCAGCCAAGGGGTTCAGGTGGAGGGCATCTGAAATGTTCTGAGGAAGCGGCAGCATGGAAATCTCTCATTGCACCAGGAACTGACTTTTCCACAGACACAGAGGTAGAAAATTACAATTCCTCTCCACCCCATCCTGCACTCTTACGGGATTTAAGGAATTCCTGCTCCACTTTCCACACAGACCCAGTGTCGTTCATGCTGGTGCCAAATTGGACACAAGGGGGCACCGAAGTGCCACAAATTTTGCCCTGGGACCTTTCTCCACTTGCAAATTCCCATCAACAAGAGAAGGCCAGGAAACTCTGGGCCTTCAGGAGCATTCTTCCCAGTTTACTTAGTAGAGGCATTGCCATGGTTGTTGGAATCATAAAAGATTGCCTACAGTTTGTATTTGCCCTAGTGTCCATCTTGGTGGCAGTTTGAAAGTACTCTACCATGGTGGTTGAAGCTCCCCCCACCCTTTAACTAATTCAATACTGCATGGTTTGTTTGTTTTTTTTTTTTTAAAGAGAAAGTGCTAAAAAATCCATTTGAAAGGAAACACTCTCCATTTAAAAAATGATGTTCTCTTCTAACAATACGTTTCAAGTATTAGTGTCCTGATATATTCTTATCAAGGAAATTATTTTCCTTTGTAATCCATTCGTTTGCCAAAAGAGACAGTCATTTGTTGACTTATTTCCTGTGCTTTGTTTTTTTTCTTTACCTGAAAAGTGAAGAATTGGCAGGGTTCTTGCCACAACGTGAAAAACCATGGGATAATTCATGGAGCAACAATAAAGTTATATGTTAGTTTCTCTCACTTAAAAGAAGATGGGGAATTTGACTATTGATTTCACATTTTCTCTGTCTGGGCAGGAGAGCTTGCATTTTATTAAATGCAGTCAATTTGTGGTGAAATATTCTTTTTATTTTTCAAGATAGATTGCTGATTTACTTTAGAATGGTGGGAAAATAAGGCTGTACCTGCTGAGTGCTGAAGAGAAGCGTTTATTTGCTTTATTGATTTGGTCCATTTTTGTGAGATGTTTTCTGTGTATTTTTCATTTGGCTACAAAATGTACCCACAAATGGTCCTGGCTGCTGTACTACTTTAGTGTTCTGGAGAATAGCTCCAAAAGGAAAGTTTGGAATTTGCAAATGGTTCTTTTGTTGGAGAAGCCTTTTGTCCAGGGAGCTCTCTGTCCCTTAGATATGGACAGGCATGACTGCAACCTCTATATTTTCAGTGATCTTGATTGGTTAAGTTCTCTTAAGTTTGACAATATGAACGGAATGGAAAGTTTGGGCTTCCAAACTGGTACCCCCAATTCACTGTTAAGCAGGAAACCTGTTTGATCGTGGGTACTGACATCAGTGCAAGGGATATTAAGCTTTCAGAAATGATCCTTCTGGCTTTGACTTCTTACTTTCTATAAGAGGATAAAAGCTTCCTCTTTAAAAACAAAATGACAGTACTGCTTCCAATTGAAAAACTATTCATTTATTTAAAAGACGTCTCTTTAAATACCATTCAGATATCCTAAGCAGGAAAAATGCCCATTCCATAGTGTTAAGTGGAAAGGTATAATGCACATGTTATCTACACAATGTAAAAGGTATGTATGGTTAGGAAGCGAAAGACACGGAATAAATGATACAGATTATTTTGTATGAGTTGGGATAAAAGGTGACTTTTAAAAAATTTTGATTCTTAATTTTATAGCATTGTTTATAAGAAAAAAGGACATTGGCTACTTTTGCAAAATGCTGAGTCCTTTAGGTGACTGGAACCGGTTATCTCATCATTTTTTGGCTTTCTGAATTAAAATCTTTTAAGTGTTAGATTTTTTTCAAGGGATACCTGATTCAATTGGAGATGACCACTTCCACTTTCTTTAAAAAGAAAGAGTGAGATTTTTAGATCTACACTGAAAAAGTGAAATACAACTTTTGCTGAAACTTAAATTATGTATGCTATCCTTCTGATTTTGACAAAATATTCAGGGTCCATTGGCACTTTTGCCTCCTTGGATAATTAGGTGGAGGAAATAAACTTGATAATTTCTAAATTATAGTAAAAAATAGTATATTCACCTATACTAAAAATAATATAGTTTAGGCTATAGAATAAAATTCCTTTAACAGAAGTACCTGTTGCCATGAAATATATATATATTTCAAAACCTTATGTTTACATGTCAGTATTAAAAACCATATATATATGCATTATGTATACTTAACAAAAATAAAATATATATGTAGTTTCTTAGGAGAAAGCAGTTTTATTATACAATTAGTTCATATACATATGAGGTCAGTTAACTCTCTTCAGCTTTTAGTCATGCATAGAAGAATAGCTAAAGATAGCATATCCAACCCACTTCATTTCCTATGTGTGCCTAAAGGCACTGATGCTGGATTTTGGCAGAGAAAATAAATTCAAATATAAGAGGATGTAGGCATGTTGATTTCCAGACCAGAGGAAGAAGTTAAAGAAGTAACTTTGTTTTGTATAGAGGTGGGTGGGAAGGACGCTCTCTTTGAAGTAATGTTGGGAGCTTAAATCATTTTCTAGGAGCCATTCCAAATTTAATTATTTTTGTGCTCAGTGTTTCAAATTTCAAATAATTCCAGTTATCTAGGTTTCAATGCAGGCATATGGTCCCCCAATTTCCTGCAACTTACAACTGTATTTGTTTGGGGGAAGGAAGTTTCAAGGTGGGATTCATTTTTGTGGTGGTTGTGGTTGTTTTCATTGTGCATGTTTCTAGGCAGGGTTTATGAGAGCAGCCAGGGAATTTTGCTTACCATTGGCTAAAAGGCAATACTTAAAGGTAAGCTTTTGGGCGGCAGAGTAGGAAGTGGTAAAAGAAATATATAGGAAAGTAACCATGGAACAAAAGCTTTGCCAATTTGTCAATTCTTGTGTTGTCAAAAAAAAAAAAAAAAAAAGAAAAAAATAAAGATTTGATAATCCCAGGTTCCGAGAGCAACACATTTTCATTTCCATCACAGTATTTCATCCTGGAAGAGCAATTTGTCTATCTCCATTATGTTTCTTATTTATATTCACGTATGGATAAGTATTTCTTTACATTCAGCTGTCTCTTATTATCTACTGAAGCCATAATATACTTTTCCAGTCCTGCTGCATTGATGTTGGTTTGGGAAATCCCCACGTTTTAATAAAAATATAACTAGTATAGGATTTTTGTTCCCATTTAATTTAATTTTTCCTGATGCAGCTTATCATAGATGCTACTTTAAGGTCATGTTGTCTTCTGTTTATGGCCTCTTTTTCTTTCAAATTCTTAAGAAACAGGTTTAAAATGTTTGTAAAACATTTTGTTTTATGTTTACATGGTCTTGCAAGCATTTCTTTGAAATTAACTCATTTTAGCTACCTAGAAAGTGTGTTTTTTTAAGTAACTCAGCATCACTTCTATTTTTTTTTCTTGTTTAAAAGGTTTTTTTTTTTTTAATGAAAATTCTCATCGATGAGAGAATAGTGAGTCCCCTTTCCCAAATATGCAGATGAAAAGGGGAAATGAAATGAATGATTGAACTTTTCAACTCCATCCAGATGTCTTGGCATTCTGCTGGCAGAACCTGAATGTGTGTGTGTGTTTCTGTGTCTGTGTCTATTTGTCTACAGGCCTATGTTGCAACCCTTTAGTCTCAGGTGGAAATTGGGAAAGCCAATTCTGTGGTAGTGGGTGAGTGGGCATGTGGTGGCTTCCACCAGTCAGCATGACACTTAGTTTTCTTTACAGGTGCAGGTGTGTTGGGATGGAACATAGGGTGGCCTATGCAGGTGGCCCCTGCCTACAAATGCAAATGAATTAAAGAAATGGCTGCTCTTCAGAGACTGTACTTGTAGCCTTGTAACTGATCTGACATTATCCCATGCTTTTTAGAAAAGAGACTCAGTTTGTGTCAATTCAATAAATTATTCTTCATATCTCTTCCAGAGAAGTTTGTTGTGTAGTATTCCTGGAGATATTTCTATTTGGCCTGCAGCACTGACTGCCTTTAAGCAGTAAGGAAAAGTGAACCCCACACAAAGAAGTTAGTAAACCAAAGGTATTTGGAACTATAGTATAAATGTGTTATTAAAACTCATTTCTTATATAGTGAGACATGACTAGTTTCAGAAATTGATTTTATCACCCAGAATCAGCAATATCTTTCTGTCTGCAGTCCACTGCCAAATGGACACATTCTCTTTTAAATAGATTTTTCTCTTAATACTGAGAATATTATCTGATGTCCAAATGTGACTGACATACTCCAAATCCCATCCGTTGATCTTCCTTGCAAATATCCTGGTGTCCTCCTTGTTTCCCATTTTTTACTGTTCAGGCCCTCCACAGAACATGATTGTCCCAGCAGACCTTTTATCCAAGGACTGTTGATCACAGCCCAAGAGCTGTCATCCTATTTGCATTCTGTGGATGCATCATTATTCACAACATTTGATGTCCATAAAAACACATTAAAACTATTTCCTTGAGCAAAAATAATCAGCTCTCTGCTGTACATATCATTTGTATACTCAAATTGTAAAATGTAAATTGATATATAAGAAAATGGCCCATTAACTTTTTCATTAATGACAATAATACATTTTGTACACCAGCAGCAGGAGGATCTTGCCTTTACTTTGGCAACCTGAAGGGTAAATGGGGCCTTCCTTTTTCCTTTTTAATTTCATAAAAATGATGGGTGTCATCAAACAGATTCTTTTATGTATTCTTATATGTCTTAAAATATGGAACTTTTGATTTATTCTAAAATTGAAACTACCCTGATATGCAGGTTAAGTACTTTTTTTTATGAAAATAAATTGTTTGCTATTTGAATTTGCCCAAGAAGACAAATTTTTACCCTGGATAGTATATTATCTTAAAATGTTTAGTATTTACAGTGCATAGATAGATGCTTCCAGATTACATTTAAAATGTTGCCAAAATATTAAAATACTTAAACAGGGCATCTTTTGTGGCCAGATGTACAATAAATTTGAAAATACTTTTTATTGTAGAATGTGGACATTTTTATTAAATTTTATTAGGGTTTACTTTGATTACTTTTTGTTAGAATTTAGTGCAAGCTCTTGATGTAAGTGAATGTTGAATTAATCACCTGTGTTTTTTGCGGTATTAATAATAGTCAGATTCTTCTAGGTGTTAACTCCTAGAGTGCCTACATGACTAGTTATCAAGCTGCAGCATTTGATTAAAACATAGATTAATAATTTGTCTATCACGGATACATCATGCACTAACAGATAAAGAGCATCTGATATTAACTGAGAAATAAAATCTGCCTTCAGTAAATTGCGTAGAAAAATTACACAGTACATTTAAATTACCATTTGCTTAGCAACATGCCCTTGTAGCCATTCCAGTGGGGCTATAAAATGATCGATTTACTTTAATTTTCTACTGAATCCTGAAAAAAAATGGCTATCAGTAACCTATCCCTTCATCATAGCATGCTGATTCACTCTGTGTATTAAATTTACTGGCAAGGAGCAAGACGTTAACAAAAAGTAACAGATAATGTGAACATTTCATGCATAATCTGTAATATGAGATATGTATTAATAGGGAAATTATGATGCATTCAATTATTCTGAAATGCCTTCCAGAGATGTTTTGATTTGGCTGCGCTCTGATAGTAGCGGCACAGCGGGAAGCATCTCAAGTGATGAATAACCTAATCTCCTAATCTCAAAATGGGCACTATTCACAGCTAGCCTGGGAGAGGCTGGTGGAAGAAACCACACTTCACAGCCACGGCCACTAAGAAAAATGTAACAAAAACAACAACCCAAACAACAACAACAAAACAACCAGCAGCCAAGCCTGCCACCCTGCCACCCAGCCTTTTAAAAATAAAGAAATGAAATGCACATCTCTAATGAATGCTATTTTGTCCCTTGTGATGGCACAGGGCTAGATTCTAATCTGAGAGGCACCTTCTACTCTTCTCAGCAAAACTTAAAAGACAAAAGGCTATAAAAATGATCGCACTTGCATTAGTGCTTTAGGACTCCGGTAGTTATGAGACATTATGTATGCACAAGAACCCTTACTAATTTGCCACGTTTCATGCACACCTGGAATGATCTGCCCCATGTATACATTTTTTTTTCCTTCTCCTTAATTTCCAAAGAAAACCTATCACAACAGGAAACTGATCATTTTGTATCATAAGCCCCATGTTCTGTAAAGCTTGCCTGGGTGTAATTAAGCGTCTACGTTTACTTCTTCGTGTGGGAAACAATGGTCTGGCTCCTTGGAGAGGTCAAGCAGGATTTATTTTATTGTGTACAGAGTCGGAGCGATGGGGGAGGCTGTGAAGATAGTACCTGGTCATTCCCTTGCATTTATGTGGCCCTCTCTGTGTAAGAACAGGGCTGTATCCTCCCCCCTTTGATTTACTTCCCTTTTTTTTCATGGGATCATTGCTACAAAACTATTAGTTAATACCCTGCTGTAAGGAAAATAAGTCCTGAAGAAAATATGCTATGCATGTACGCCTTCCCCACCCCCAAATTACTTGATTGCAGCAGGCTCACTTTTTGATTAATGCAATTTTGCATAAGGTAATATTACACGAGTGTATTACTTTTCAGTAATTATTCAATGGAGTTAATATGGCAGACTTCTTGAAGAAAAATTAGAACCGTGGCGTCTCATTTCTCTAAATCCCCAGCACTGTTCAGTAGGGTAACAATAATAATTATGTATAAATAAATAAATTTCTTTTATCAATGTTCACTTGGGCTGGAAATAACGGGCAGCCTCATCCCCAATCAGAGCACTAACGGTTGTACTTTTTAATTAGCAGCGTTCCGAGGGGCAGAAATGATTTTATGTGCAGTTTTGTTATGCTGCAGTTTGAGAGAGTGGCACAGTGATTTGTTAGAACACGGATCTTTGCAGTTTAATCATCGTGTGAAATTATGTGTGCTCTTTTGCTTTCGCTTTTCCCTGTACCTTTGGGTTTGAGCCACTCCAAAACGGAGGACAGCAAGGCATGTGGACTCCCTTTCCTCAAGCAATTTTCTCTCTTCTAGGTCTGATTTCACGTGAGCATCATTTTAAACTCCAGCAAGATGTGGTTCTATTTAACTAGCCCTTGCTTACAGAGGTCCCATGCCTACTATTACATTTCCTTACCATGATACATACTTTGCAGTGCATTTTTCTCACTAATCATGGTTTAGCAAACAAGGAAGGAGAGGGCCCCGTTTGATGAAACTTTCTGATGAGTGATGTTCAGTTTATTTCAGTCTTTAGTATACTAGAATGTACAATTGCTCTGAAGATAAATAAAAGATTCAGCCGGGTGCCACTGGAGAGCAGAGCAGCATGTCTTTGGCATTGCTTGAGACTTATCTGATTTGGATTTGTATACCTCATGGGGAATGGCAAAATATTGGAACAGACGGCTTGATATTTCCGAAGAATATAGTGGGCTTTATTAGCACCAGTTTCGCTCCCTGACTGACGGCTTTTTCAAATTTTTTATCTTATTAATCCGTGCTACTGTATGTAAATGTTATTCCTCTCTGCATAAGGGAGGCAACCAGCGATTTGTAATAAATGCTTATGAGTGCCTGAGGCTGCACTTAAACTTTAAAACATCTATTATTAAGTTGCAAAAAAACACTGTAATGGCCAATAGTGACCTCATAGGAATTTTAAACTGTGGTCTGCTCTTCTGCATTAAAAACAAAAAAATTGCCTCAAGTTAGAATTATGAGCAATGCTATTTTAACAGCTGCATTTTGATTATTAAAGTGTGTTTTACAACTGAATTACAATGCTTTTATGGACTCTAGGTATAAGATTTAAAAAGGTCATTAAACATAGTCGGGTTTTGTCACAGTAGGTGTCATTGTATACAATGGACACTATACAATCTATTTTATGTCACCGCACTTAGGATTTGAAATAGCATGCAGGAGCATTTTAGTTTATTTAACCATGTAGATTACTATAGATCTCTGAAGGATTTTTGACAGTTTGCAGTCTGAAATGACTACTTTCATTATTATTTTATTAATTTGACAAGAAGCCCTACAGATTTTCTGTGTATCACTGATCCATTTGTCCCAGAAATAATTAAAAATGCCAGCCTGGAGCAACAGACAACAGATACACTTCTGGCAAATCAATGTTCAAAAATGCATTGCTTGTACTGTAGCCAACTCTTTAGTCCTGAAACATTTCTACATTTTCTCAATCTGATTGTATATAGGCTCATTGACAATAGGTATTGACCTATGGTGTAGGTTTTCCAAATGCAGGACCTTTAAATTGATTTATCCATTATGTCATATGCTGGCTACTATATGTAATGTTTACATCTCATGCTACACAAATACAAGGTGAAGTTGCTTTTCCCAGGGCTGTCTGTCATACACAGCTCAGCAAGGCGGTAAATGTAAACTTGAGTTTGCCTTGCTTGTGCCCTGCCTGTTAGCCACTAGTATGTAAATCTTTAATTTTCTTTTCATTAATTTGGCATGGTGTTATGCTTGTGACTAGCTAGAGCCTGTGCCATCCGTGGAACTGATTTCTGGGTGCCTGATTGTTGATGAGGACATGGGGATGGAGGTGTGATAAGGAGTATAGAATCCTCAAAATATTTGACAAAATGTCACAAAGGATTGTATTTGCATGTAGTACCGTGGGTAGGACATAATGATTAGTGTGCAGTGCGTCGCTGGCACTGCATATCCGAGCTCATGCAGATAACATGTCTGCTGTACAGCTTTGAATATTGTATATGTACTTTGAACATATCTATGACTAGCAAAGCTGTCATTCTGTTGAAAAATGTAGCTGCATGAATGACAATCTTGGTTTAATTTTTTTTAAAAGAGGACATCTTCTAAATAATTATTATCATGCTAATAACATTTGTATTCTTTTGTGTATAATTAAGATCTGCCTGTCTAAGCATGAAATAGGGTTGAAATCGTGAATAAGTATGCTATCCTTAACCTATTTAGTAAATCAGTTTTAATTTGGCTTTCTTTAGGTTAAATCATAACAATAGCATGCTGTATACAAAAATCCACAATTCTTGGCTGTAAACAATCTTAGAAATATTTAATACTCATCAAAGCCTCCCACAAAATTGAAGAAGCGCCTCTTATGAATGTTAAGTGCTGAATCAAAAATAATGATTCAACAATTATAGAAGTCATATATTTTTAAAAGTTAATGTTAAGTCTTTATATTTCAGGGTGATAAATACTCAAGCAATTTTATATTTTGACCTCTTTGGCATGTTATTTTTTTTCTCTTATGTAATAAAAAAAAATAATTTAAGATTTCCTATTCCACCTACTTCTGAGAGAACTCAAGGCAGCAAACAGGGTAAAACACAATGAAAAATAAGCCATTTAGGGATAAAACATAACAGGTTATGTAATTTAATGATCACAAACTGTTTTGGAATACATCATGCCTTTTTGTTCTCTTAAAATAGGAATATGTGTTGTTGGTGTTTGTTTTTTTTTTTTTTTCCTTCTGTAATTTCATGGCTAATACCTAGCCAGGCAATGATACTAAAAGAAATTATCTTTGTCATTTTGCAAGGGTTATTCTTTATTTCCAAGGTACTCATGGCTTCTAGAACCTAGCAGATTCTTCTTCCTCATCCCGACTGTAACCATTTACATGCTGTGATTTATAAGGTTATTGGAAAACACCTCCATTTATCAATTATGAGAGAGCACAGACTGCTCGGGAGCAGTTCAGGCTGCATCGTTGGCAAGTGAGATGTCTAAGGGGGTGGGAGGGGAAAAGAAGGAAAAGAAAAGAACATGGCAACAGGAGGAAAGTGGGAGTGCAAAGAGCTGGTGGTCAGTGATGCTTCTCCCTTTGTTTTCCTGCTGAGCACTAGCTGCCCTTCTTCCACAGCTTTCTTGGTATTGTGCCCACAGGCCCCTGCCATTTGATTTCTCCAACCATATTTTTGGTCCTGTTTTTCTATGAATGTGTATTTTTCAGTCGTCAGCAAATATGTTCTGGGTGTGTATACTCTGTGCATGCTGTGCTTGAGAGCCTAGAGTTGGGCACAGCCCCATGAGGAGTATGAAAGAAAAAAAGATTGTGGGACCTACTGCGGCCACTGTCATGGGCCAAACAAGATTATCTACAAGTGCTAATTAAAGATAAAAAGAAAAGGCAATGTGAAATGAGTGCTAAATGAAATTGTAAAATGGTTTGCATCATAGTGTCTGACACATCATAATTGTTTGATAAATAATAGTCAGTAATAGTAATAACAATATCTTGATGACCATCATCATGATAACTGATGCCGATAAGGACTTTAGCAGTTGCCGTAGTGAAAGAGATGAGAACATGGCAAGTGTTCCTACCACTTCTGAAACTTTCAGCATTTGAATGAGTCTACCAAAGTGGAAGCTGCTTTGGTGGGACCGCTTCTAACACTTACCACTTGCCCCACACCCCCACTCTTCTGCCTCCCCTATTTTTGTTCCTTCAACACAACATTTAGTATATTCTAATCAATACCTAATCTGCTGTTTGCTATTTTTTGTTTATCTCCCCCTACCTAAATGCAAGCTCTGCAAGGACAGGGATCTTTGTCTCTTTTGTTTGTTGATGAATCTGAAGCTCTTTAAGAGTGTCTGGCACAGGGTAGTCCTAATAACTAATAGTCCTAATAACTATTTCTTGAATGTCAAATGATTGACTGATGGCTTCTCTAACTTGCCTGCCTCCTTCTACTGTTTCCTTAATCTCATGACTGAACTTCTCCCATCTTATATACCCTTCTAACAGCATACTCAGTGGCCATTGTGGCCATGCTTTTTATAACAAGTCCACTCTGCTGGGAAAGGAGAAGAGAAGATTTCCAGTGCCAGCTGTGTGACTGATGATAACTGTATGCCGTGCTAAGCTTCTGGGAACAGCTGGAAAATCCAGTTATGGGCTACTGATCTGTTTGCACATTGAAGCCAGTTTTTCTGGGCAGGCTATTTCCTGAGATACCCACTTCTCTGAACAATTCCCTCTAATGAGCAAGTGGCTAAGTGAAGAGGCTTTAGAATCAGGCAGACCTGGGTTTGATCCTTCTCCCCAAACTCCATGCCAGACTAACTGAAGACACGTTCTTAGCCTCCCTAAGCTCCACTTTATTTATAGAACTGAGCTAATAAAAGTACCTGCTTCCTGGGTGATTGTGGGGCATTAAGTGAAATGCTGTATGAATTCTGCACAATGCTGAGCAATCCACAGCTCAGTAGATGGTGGCCGATGAAATAACACTGCTACTAATTGTTATTAGTTTATGCTTGTTGTTGTTATTGTTTACTTTGGCAGCAGTCCATTCAGTTGTGTCAAATATTATCTCACATGTTGTGATCTGTATTTCATGCAGTTCTCTCTTCCTTCTTTCTTTTCTCACTTCTCCTTTAGGTTATTTCTCTTTCAGGAATTTAGGTTATTAGGATTTATTTTTCTAGGACTTCAGTAAGTAGTTTAGAGGATTATACTGAGGTTCAAAATTATACTTACTTTGGAATTATTTAATAATTATATATTCTATATTATTTATTTATTTATTTTGTTATTTATTATTTTTCCTCAAGGCATAATTATTAATAGGAAGAAGAGTAAAGGTATAGGATATGGATGAAGGACAATGCAGAGAGGAAGATAAAGGGAGATGTAGTACCATAAAATCAAGAGACCCCGTGGAGGCCATGAGAAGGGTACAGAGGTACCCATGAGAGGGTAGGAATAGAACAAGTGAATGAAATGAAATAGATATAAAGAAAGTGATAAAAAGGGTCCGAAAGAAAATGGTAGTAATAGAAAACATGGAAAAGAGACCTACTATGTTTGTTTGAAATCCTTTTGAAAGAAAACACTAATGAAATGGAACAACTATTTAGAGATACAATTTGAGAAAATTTTCCTGAAAGGAAAGAATGAATTTACCTACTGAATGGGCAACAGTGCCAGGAAAATTGACCCATTCTAGTCAACACCAAGAACATTATGGTAACGTTATAGGACTTGAGCAGCCAGGCAAAAAAAGAGTATTTAAAAAGTCATTTTCGGACAGCCCTGGTGGCCCAGGGGTTTAGCGCCGCCTTTAGCCCAGAGTGTGATACTGGAGACCAGGGATCAAGTCCCATGTCGGGCTCCCTGCATGGAGCCTGCTTCTCCCTCTGCCTGTGTCTGCCTCTTTCTCTCTCTCTCTCTCTCTCTCTCTCTGTTGTGTGTGTCATGAATAAATAAATAAAAATCTTTTAAAAAAAAGTCCTTTTTTGGGATTAAAAGTCAGGCTGGCCTCAGATTTCTCTACAGCAACCTGCAATCCTCAAAGACAACAGTGAAAATCTACAAGGTACTTAAGGAAAGAAAATATGAACGAAGTATTTTATAGCTAGTCACATTCTCCTTTTAGTATAAAGACTGTAAGCCAACTGTTTTGAACACATATAAGAAGTCAAGGTGTCTTCTTACAATGAGCTTTTCTAGAGGAAATTACTAGAAAGTGATTTTTAAGAAAACAAAAGGCAACTTGGAGAAACAGAGCAAAAGGACTGCCAGTGAACATTCCATATATTTAATAGAATCAACTAACACTAAAACTAACATGGCAAGTAGAGAAACAGACAGAAAGCAAATTTTATAGGCTAGTGATTCTCAAATTTAGGGTACATAAAAATCACCTAGGAATCTTGTTAAAATGCAAATTCTGAAAAATTAGGTCTGGGTGAGGCCTGTGATTCTATCTTTCTAACCAGCTTTCAGCTGCTGCCGCTGCTGCTGGTCCCTGTACCATGCTTTGAGTAGCAAGTACCTCATAGTAAAAATAAACAAACAAATAAAATTAGGAGGGGACAGTAGATGGAAAACAAATGATTATTTGTTAATCTGTAGTTAGTGTATTACTGAATGTTTATCTACCACTGAAATCAACTAATAGAAATATAACTACTTAGTACAAAGGTAAATATTAAGAAATGTAATAGTATTGACAAAAATCAAGCGGTGGAGGAATAGGATAAGATGCCAACGAAGAGAAAACGTGATACTTTTTTCATTCCTCATAGTAGGAAACTATTTGGTACAGCCCCCAAAATCAGAGGACCACAAATATTATATAAGTATATAGCTATACAGGTAATGGCTAAAAGAAATTAAAAACCATGGTCTTAAATATTAGAACACCTAAACATGCATAAGGAAACATACCACAGTTAAAAATTTTTTTTAAAAAAAGTAACTACAGAGAAATACCAAATAATATGACAAAACTAAGACCAAATATATTTATCATGGGAATAGTGTAAGTCAATGAATTACTAACAGTCTAATGATTTCAGTTTGGACCACAGAACAAACTCATTCTTAATATCAGAATTTCTCTTTCTCACTGTTAAGATTTTAGGCTGGATAATTCTTTGGGGGAGTGTGTGGATGGGGGGCTGCCCTGTGTGTTTTAGGATGTTTAGCAACATCCTTAGATTGCTCGCACTAGATGCCAGTAGCACCCTGCCCCCTTCAGTTATGTCAACCAAATTGTCTTAGACATTGCCAAATATCCCTTGGAATACCAAATCATCCAATTGAGAACCACTGTTGTATATAGCCCATTACCATGCTGTCTGAGAAAACATTAGAAGCATTCCTACTTATGATAGAAATAAGGAAAAGATACATATATCAAAATGATTCAGAAAAATTAAAAGGATAGACAAAGACATACCATGTAAATGTAAACAAAAAAGACAGACAACATGGTATTAATATCAAACAAAAATTCAGGCCATAGGCATTATATAAATAAGATGAAGAAAGTCCCTTTGTAATGCTGAAGGAAGAAAATTGCAATGAAGGTATAATTGTTACAGTTTTCTATGCATCAATATCATAGCATCAACATACGAAATATATAGTACATGCAAAGAAAAACAATAATAGTTCACCTCTTATAGACCATGATTAGATGAAGAAGACTGAAATAATAATGCACATTTATGTGTTCTGTATTAAGTTCTATTCCATTAAAATAGAGGGGAACGTTGTTTTCCAATTACCATGAACCCTTACCCTGCTCACGTCCTAAGCAACCAAGGAAACCACAATTGTCTCCAGATGTATAAATAGCAAAGTGAACAATTTCTGATCACAAAACAATGAAAGTAAATTTGTGAACAAAATCAGAAAATAAAATTTCCTGCCTCCTGGAGGAAAATGTCTCAAACTCTGGGGACACAGCAGAATATAAACTGAAATTTCAGAATATCTCAATAATCATCATTACCCTGTAATACCTATAATGATAGGATATAGCTAAAGCAATGTTCAAAGAAAATTCATAGCCTTAAATTCTATATAAATAAATAATGAAGACTGTAAGAATTAATTATCTGATGTAAGAAGGAACAATAAAATGAATAAGAAATAAGAAGGAACAGCAGAAACCAATGAGTTATAAAAATAGACAGGAACAAAGTGATATAGTTAAGCTCTTAACTAAATTACTAAAGGGTAAGAGGCTAAATTAAAATTTACGAAATAAGAAAATAGAATATTCACAAAATTGGAGAAAATAAAATATCAGAGGAAACTACTTGACTACTCAATTATTTTGCAAATAAATTTGACATTTCAGGTGCAGTAACATACTTAAGTTGACTCTAAAAGAAATTTAAAGTGTAAACAGATATTTTTCCATAGAAGAAATAGAAAAACCTCTTCAGTTCTCCATACCTCTCTCTTTACCCCAGCCTCCCTCCCCAAAAAAACAACCAACCAGCTCTTCTGGTTTCACAAGGGAATTATATTACCACCAAATCTCTAAAAAGCAGATGATTCCAATGCTGTTGAAACTATTTCAGATCATAGATAGTAAGGAAAAATTCCAAAATATTTTTAAAAAGTGAGCATAACACTGATTTTT
Organism: Canis lupus baileyi; assembly: GCF_048164855.1. NCBI lineage: Eukaryota > Metazoa > Chordata > Mammalia > Carnivora > Canidae > Canis > Canis lupus. The sequence continues at coordinate 61,947,658 of NC_132848.1, forward strand.
AAAGAGCAACAACATTATAAAATAAAAAAGAGCAACAACATTTGAATGTATACAAAAAGGAACGATATACTTATGTTTTCAGAACCACCCTTGCACTAGCTTCTCCAGATGCCTGGGCTGCACCTTCATAGGATCTGATGTGATTGGTTGATGCATGGTGGAAGTGGGTCATTGCTTTGTCATTGTTTCTGTTTTTGTTTTTAAAGGTCACTATTCATCGTAATGTGTAGTAAGATAGGATAATCACAATTCTAGATCAGTATCTTTTTTTTTCCTAGATCAGTATCTAGATATCAGTACAAGAATCCTAAATAAATATTAGCACTTGGAATCCAGCAGTATATTGAAAGAATAATACCATGTGACCAGGAAGGTTCAATATGAGAGTATCTTAATAATATCATATTAAGAAAAATTATACAACCATTTTCCACAGGTGTTAAAATGTCATATTACAAAATTTGACATTCATGCTCATTTTTTTAACTCAATAAAAAACTATGGCCATCTCAAACCAAAACCCATCACCATGCTTTCTGGGACACAGAAGCATTCCTACTTTTGTTAGAAATAAGGAAAGTTGGAGTGTGTGGATGGCTTCATCAGTTGAGCATCCGACTCTTGATTTCAGCTTAGGTCATGATTTCAGGGTCCTTGGATGGAGCGCCAAGTTGGCACTGTGCTCAGTGGGGAGTCTGCTTGAGGATTCTCTCCCCTTCCTTCTTGCCCCATTCCTTACTCTCTCTCTCTTTCCAAAATAAATAAATTAATCTTAAAAAAAAAGAAAAGAAATAAGGAAAGGATGTCCACCATCAATGTTTATTATTGTACTAGGTAAGCTGGCAAACAAAAATAGATGAGGAAGAAATAAAAAGAATCAAAATTGGAAATGAGAAGGTAAAAGTATTATTATGCAAATGATATAATTAAATATTTTGAAAACCAGGAAAATCAGCTAAAATTACTACAACAATAAAATCATTCAAGCATCAGGATACTCAATTAATATACAGATGTCAATAGTGTTCACATTTATAAACAACAACTTAGAAGATAGGAGGGAAAAAAATACCATAAATAAATAAGTTATATTCATAGGAATGAGCTTAACAAGACATATAAGACTTATATGAAGAAAAATTTAAAATACTTTTGAAGGCCACAAAAGATTGTATGAACAAATGGAAAAGCATAGCATGTTCTTGGATAGAACGACTGAACATCATTAAGATGCTAATCCTTCCTGAGTTTACTTATAAATTTAACATGATCCTGATAAAAATACCAAGCCTTTTTTTTCCCCCAAAACTAGACAAGTTGATTTTATAATTCATATGAGAATCAACAAGAATATCTAGGAAATTTCTGAAAAAGAAGACCAATGGGCAGGAATTACACAGACTAGAAAAATGTGTATGGTATGATATGATTTGTGTAAAAGAAAAAGAAAAAATATATTTATATACACACCATATATATACGTGTGTGTATGTGTGTATATGCGTGTGTTTTGGCTTTCATGTGCATACTATTGTCCTCTGGCAATATAAAAAACAAAGAAGAGTGATAACCTCGTTGAAGATAAAGACACTTACCTAACGTGGGATAGAGATGGTAAAGGGAGGCTTCAATGAGTACATTTTTACAAATTTTGATGTTTCAATCAAGCAATTGTATTTATGTATTCTGAAATACATAAATAAGCAAAATATTATAAACCCATTTATAGAAAAATAGGAAAAGGACAATTTGAAGCAAAGAAATTTTGAATATCGCTAATCACGGCATACAAATAAAAGCAGTGATAATAATGAAACTTTACTGACCCTTACAATATGTTAGCTACAGTGACAAATACTTTATATGCATTGTTTAACTTAATCAGCAGACATAACCCTACAACAGATGTACACATATGATTTTAGACAATTTTTAGTTTTTGTTCCCTGTCATTTCCAATGTCCTAAAATTATCATTTTTATTTTTAATTTTCAGTGGAGAAATAGTAAATATTTAAAAAGAAATCTAGTGTTTTTAACCATCTTGTCACTTAAGCGTACTACATTATTTGCCTGAATACTTCTAAGCTTTGCTTTGCTTTCCCTGCTTGCTTGTTTTCTCTTTTCTCTTTTCTTTTTTCTTTCTTTTCTTTTCTTTTCTTTTCTTTTCTTTTCTTTTCTTTTCTTTTCTTTTCTTTTCTTTCTTTCTTTCTTTCTTTTCTTTTCTTTTCTTTCTTTTCTTTCTTTTCTTTCTTTTCTTTTTCTTTTGTTAAAGTACCTATTGGTGCCTGGCTATGCCTGGAAGGATAATATTGTAGACAAAAGATTGATTAGCTCATTGGTAAAAAGTTCAAGTGAAAGAACTATCCTGTTCCCCAAATCAAACATTTCTCAGAGTCAATCAATGATTAATTAAAATTGGTGAAAAACACTTAATAATCTTTACTAGTAAATTTGGACAAACATTTGGCTTTATTAAAAACTAAATAAATACCTAAAACTTTTTAATCCATCAACAAGTTAAATTGTTCTTAAACTTCTGAGCTTTTCTTATGAGGCCCTTCTTTTTGTGTCGCTTAAAAAGATTTAATGGCTTTTTGTTGGTTCATTATGCAGGTTATCAAATTAATTCAGAGACATTATAACAAAATTATTTGCATGTGATAAACTTTGTTATTTCAAAACCAGCACTAGAGCCATCAGTAGATTAACAAATACCTTTGGCATCATCCACTATGTTCAAGACGATTACTAGGTGCAGATGGTGATAAACTTCAGGAGGATGACTGAAAATATAGATCAGGATGCCATCAAGGGCAGGTTCAGTGGTTTTCTGAACTCATGACATGTGCATTTAAAGAAACCGACCCAATTTAATAAGAGCAGTAGTCAAGATGATAACAATGAGGCTTGGTTAGCTAGGAGAGAAACTATCACAAACTTCAAATAAACGATGACACATCAGTGACAGCATAACCATAAAAGCACATGAGAACTACTTAAACTATTCAGCCACTTACTAGCCGGATGACTCAAAGAAAACTAATTAAACTAACCAATCTATATTTCAGTGGCCTCATCAATAAAATGAGATGATCATGGCACCTAACGCACAAGGTTATGGTACAGATACATACATCTGTATATATACATATATAGCTCTTGGAACATTGCTGAACACACAGTAAATTCTCAATAAGTGAGAGCTATTATCACTGTTATTGTAGTAAAATCTCAGTTCTCTTAGACAATTTGTGGAACACCACTGACACTGGAGATATTTCATATAAACAGAGGTGATTATAGAAGATCAGCCATTTTCTGCAACAGTTGACAAATGTGGTTGAGATAAAAGTAGGTGGTAGAAAGGAAAGAGAGAGAAGGGAGAAAAAATAAAAGCATGGAAATTTAATTATTAGCAGTGATTGTGGCTATTAAAGTAGACGATGAGGATAATGGTAACAAAGAAGTGACACAGAAATGAAGATTCCAAAAATTAGAGCTATGCTATACTACTAGTAATAAGTAGGATCTGCCACAGGAAGTGTAGTAGAAAGCATGGGCATCTCTAGTTTGCTTGTTTGTGGAAGGCTTGCTAAACTCTTCACACCTTTCCACCATGACCTTTGAAGGCATATATGATGCTAAGCAGTAATATTTCTAAGTGATAAATTGTATAAAAGAATATCCTATCTAGGTCTATCTCATAAGCCATTATATATTATGGATTCCAATTTTCTTCTAATAAAAGGCAAAAGACAAAAGGATTATAAAAATTTGTGCCACATGTAAAAGATAAAATGAGTTTCTTCACATGACTTGGAAGGAAGGATTAGCCCAGAAAATATTTGATGGGACTCAACTTAGCTCTACTTGCTACATCCCAACTTACAGCCATGGTCACAGTTGTGATCAAAAGGCAAGGTTGTATTTTGAAACTCACTCAAAAAGTGAGTTCCAGAGCCACTGCTGAGATCAATACCCATTCAGATTCCATTCTTATATATACATATATATAAGATATATATATATATATATATATATATATATATATACACAATATCTGTAGTATTTCTGATAACTAATGTCACTGAAATATACAGGCCTGGCTTATGGTCCATGAATAGTAAGTGGTCAGGTTTTTTTTATTTGTTTAACAAAAATGTGCTAGAAAAATTGTTATCCTTTTACGTACAGATGGGTAAGTTGAGTCTTGACTAGGTTGAAGTAAATCAAAATCACAGTGCTAGTAACTTATGATTGGATTCTTGGCATATTTGACAATATATCCCTTCTTTTTCACATACTGGTGCCTGGAAACTTTAATACATGAGTTTTTAAAATCCATTTTGATCATCGGAGTCCTATATGTTTTTATCTAACTTTTTTTTTTTACTGTGTTTCAGTGTTTTGAGCTTTCCAAAAACATAAGATGTTAATGTCTTTATAAATATAGATATAGATGTTTGTTACATATTGAGAGACTTTATAAATACACACACACACACACATTTTTGTCTTAACTAAACTGAATCCCATCAGCATTTCAGTATGTTCAAGTCTCTCCCATCTTACACACACACCACACACACACACACACACACACACACACACACACAGAGAAACCAGGCAAAAACTCTCCTTCCATTTCATGCTTCCTTCAGCTACTACTCTGTTTATCAACCACCCTTCAGAATAAAAATTCTAACATCAATTGTCTCTTCTACTCTATTCCCTTAACTCTCACTTGTTTCTCAACCTACACTAATTTTTCACCACTCTGATGAAAACGTTCTTGTCATGGCCACAAATTCCCTTCAATTTTCATAAAACTAAAGGCCCACTGTAATTCCAGTGTTCTTTGATCTTTCACTGATAATTTTCAACAGAAATGCTGTTGGCCATTTCTTTTTTAGAATGTTCTCTTTTCCCTTGAAACCTGTAGCAACCAGGTTGCTGCTTTTCCTTTTGCCTCCACTTCTTGGCCTCTTTTGCAGGCCCCTCTTTTATGAGTATGCCTTCTTTGGGTTCCATTCTAGGTCTTTTATTTCTTTACACACTTCCCTCCCATGCATTCTTTTTTTTTTTTTAAAGATTTTATTTATTTATTCATGAGAATACACAGAGAGGAGAGAGAGAGAGAGAGAGAGAGAGAGAGAGAGAGAGGAGAGGCAGAGACAAAGGCAGAGGGAGAAGCAGGCTCCATGCAGGGAGCCTGACGCGGGACTCTGATCCCGGGTCTCCAGGATCACGCCCTGGGCTGTAGGTGGCACTAAACCACTGAGTCACCAGGGCTGCCGGATCCCATCCATTCTTGTGACTTTGCTGCTGTTTGTGGTTCTAGTCCATACTTCTCTCTTGATTTCTAGTCCAATTTTCCCACTTACTCTGTATGTCTATCTGGCCCTCAATCTCAGATTTCCAAAAATGAATTCAACATTTCTCATACCCCCAAACTCTAAACCTGTACAACTTCTGTATTTTCCATTGTGAGCATGGAAGTTTATGAAGCATAGCATTCAGGAAACATTTATTGAATTAATTCAAAAGCATTGAAGTTAGATAATTCACCTTTTTTCCCTCTTTATAGCTCAACAGCATATAGATAGGGAGTGTTTAAGAAATATTTTGTAAAATAGTACATAATCGTCCCTTCCATGGCCTGTGTGGGGGCCTACTAGGATGATCCTTGCATAAAAGCCCACATCTTGAACTTGCTCCATAACCTTCGGTGCCCCCAGTGACATTCATTGTGATCATCCCTGTAGAGCATGAGCTCTCTCTGTACAATCCTGATAGCTTGTTACTGGACTTGAAATTCTGTAATCCTGAAGTGGCCCATCAATCTATAAAGTAGTCCACTAAATTAGAGTAATTCTACTAAGAACTAAACATAAGCAAAATTATTATGCTGTCTGGAAGATTAATGATTTGATAAACATATAGAAAGATGAAGGAATCAATAGAGAGCCAACACAGACCAGGGAGATGCTTTTATAAGGAAACAATATATGGAATATTGTAGACAAAATATACTATGTTTATTGAGGATTTATTTTGTACTAGAAAATGTTTTATGAATTTGGTATCTATTGGATTTACTTTGTACTAGAAAATGTTTTATGAATTTGGTATCTATTGGTTCATTTAATTCTTCCAACAACTTTATGAGATGAAAATCTCATTTTCTAGATTAGGAACCCTGTAATAGGAAACTGAATTAACTTGTACAAGGTCATACATCTATGAGTGATAAAGCTTAACAAACGTAATAGTCTCAGTAAGGAAGATTTGATCCCATTAAATGATGATGGGAAAATAACATAAAGTCACAATTCACAAAGGAAACATTAGTAAGTAAATATATAAAACATTTTTCATCCTTCTTCGTAAAGGAGAAATGCCATACAGTACATACAGTAAAGTAATGCTTTTGCTTTTACTTTTACTTCTCTTAAATTAGAAAAAGAAGAGGGAGGAATGGAGGAAGGAAGGAAGGGAGAAAGGAAGAAAGGAAGGAAGAAAAGAAAAAGAAGGAAAACAGAGTTCCTGATTTGGTAAGGTTGTGGTGAGCTAGGCAGGCTCTCTGCCAGCAGTGTCGTGGGTACTGCACTTAGGAAATGATACATCAAGCAAGAGTTAAAGTTTCTTTGTCATATTTTGGTATAGAGAAATAATTAAAAGAAAAAGCTTCATGTACCAAAATGATATTGCAAAACTCTAAATGCCTAGTGATAGATGACATCATAATTCATGAAATCTGTAGATTATCCAGGCATTAAAATAGCCATTTTGAAAATGTTATAGAAATATAGAAGACATGTATAATATAATGTTAAATCTGAATATGAGCTTTATCTTTAATTATTACATCTATTGTTAATTTTATGCCTATGGTATCCATAACATAAAGAACATGGAAAAATGGAAACAGTTGCTATGTTAACTTTAATATTGGAGTTTCTTTATTGAATAACATTCTTCTAATGTAACATTGTCTATGCAATATGTGAAATTCACAAGTAAACCAATGAACTAGATGAGATACAGGAAGCTTTGTAAATGGTCTATAGCATAATTTTGGAAAGAGCAAAGAAGCACCATTCATTGTGTACTGGTAGAGCATGGGGCTTTGAATACAAACAAACTTGCTTTCTAAATCCTGGCTCCAGCATGTGGTTTTAGATGAGTCACAACCAATTTGACCCTTAGTTTTCTCATGTGAAAAACAAAAAACAAACAAACAAAAAAAACCTAGGCTCTTGGATTAGTAGTCAATAATATTTAGTTGTGTCTGAAGTACTCTCTCCTAAGATTCTCAAGCTGTAAAAAGCAAATAAAAACCAAACAAAAAACCCAAAGCCTAAGTCAATTCTATCAATTCTATAAATTGAGAAAGACTTCACTTGGTAGGATCCTCTCTGGATCTCAGCAAAACTATCTTCCTTTTTGGGGTCATTGAAGTACTTGAAATGATAACCTTTGGGAAGTGGAATCCTTGCTTTACACAATTCTTAAAGTAGACCCTTGTTTATGCAGCATGATGATCACATCTCTGTCTGTGGCTGTCAGCGCGAGCTATTTGGAAGATGCAAGGTTGGGAGGAACAGTTTAGCTTCATGAGGGCTACTCTTCTCATCTTCTCATTCAGAAGTTGCAAAGAGCCATCCAATAAGCTAAGGATTTGAAAATGAAAAGACTAGTGTGCTTTTTAAGAACAGGAAGTTTCTTTGTTATGCTAATGATTTCCCTTACAAGTAGAAAAGTGTGATATTCATACTACTGCTGGTACTCTAGATGATTTTAGGTAGTGTATAGTGTTTTTAAAACTTCTAATTAGTTATATTTTTATTGTAATGTGTATTAGAAAAATGATCACCAAAGTTTGACATTGCATACTCTAGAAATTATACAAGATGATCTATTTTGGTACAAGACAATACTATTTGAACTTCTTTTTATATTCCTTTTTTAACCTATCCTTTACATTTTTCCATTTGTTATAATGTTAATAATATATTTGCATAGTAACACAAGTACATTGTTACAAATAAAACAGTACATGACTGGATGTACATGCTCAAAAATGTTACTTATGGACTATGTAAACTGAAAAATTTAGAGTCCACTGTAATAGGGAAATATTGGCTTTCCACTTTTAATGTGATCTAAAACTTCCTTTAAGAATTAGATTATTAGGAAAGTCAACCTAGAGTAAATAATAGTATAATAATAATGAATAGTAACAAAGAAATATCACTAACCAGAATGGTGAGACAAGAATTACTAAAGTTTGGAAACCCTGGCAGAGAGTACTGGATGACAGAAGAAGGATTGACAATATTAAAAAAAAAAAAAAACATACATATCTGTTAGTCTTTGTTCAAGATTATACTTTTCTAGGAAAGCTGCTCATCCTGGAATGGTCATCCTAATCATTAACCCTTATTAGGAAAAGGGTAGAGTGGACACTGAGGGCATTTAGTGGAGGGACATCAAATGATTGGTGCCAGGTCATAAGGGGGTCTTCAGAGGTCAAAACCTATCTGCTTCCATGTAGCCTCTATCTACTGGTTTTAGATCTTACTGTACATTTAACGTTCTTTTTCATAACTGATTTGGGGTGAAGGGAGGCTTGAGAGTCCTATGACAGAAGAAAGAGGTCTAGATGAGAATAACTCATTCAGTCAAATATTTTACAGACTTTTTTTTGCAGTCATCCCCCTCCTAACCCCCAAAAGTGGAGGTGTTACAAGAAAATAAACTGAAGCTGTTTACCAGGGCAAATGACAGGTAATGCCTAAGTGGTTTATTTTTTGACACACTAAAGGTAAAATAAAGTACCCTTCCAATGTTTCAGTTTATAAGTTTGTGTCTGCTTTGATTTTTTTTAAGGAAAAGTAGAAGCAGGCTATGTATCTTCCTTAAACATTTGAAAACTAAAATGCTATAAAAGAATGCTTTCAGATTTTGATCAAATAGTCTAGTTTTGAGTCTCTGTAATTCATTAGAGAAATAAGTAACCACTGCTGTGTGAGAATCATCTTTTCTAAGCCACTTGAATTATGTGAGATCGAGGGAAAATAGGTTGTTAGTTGTTTTTGCCAAATAATTAGCTATTATTAGCATGTAAACTATATATCAACAAATGGACTGGAAAAACACCCACAGTACTTAGGCCAAAGTAAGAAATTGTTGATTGCTGGTTTTTATGCTCAGGAACATTTTTAAAAACAAGTGACAAAAGCCGGCCCATCTGCATGGTAATGGTTTGGGATCCAGTCTCATTTTTAGTTATCAGATTTGTAAGGAAGTTTTTGACACTGATTTGCACCTGTGTCCACTGACTTCCCTTACAGTACTACATAATCATTGTGTATACGTACACATTTGCATATATTTACCTACCTAGAATTTACCTACATTTGTCACTAATGAGTGTGACTGCAGGATAAGAAGAAGGACAAAGGTGATGTCTAGGGACCTCAAGGTGAACTTTTTCCTTCTTGAGCACTCCTTGGGCAAAGAAATAAGAGTCCTAGAGATTTCCAGCTACTAGTAAGTACAGCTCACTAAGTACTGACCTTTAATAAATCTGCTCAGTCAGACACATTCTTTAACTTAGAGAAATACAGGTCTGAAAAGGGATTTTGAGTTGTCATAAAATTCACCTATACTTATTTTGGTCAGGACTAACCTATAGCTCAAAGATGTTGGCCCCAATACTTTTATATCATTCCCCTGGCTGACAGCTTTCATTGCTGAATCTTCACTATGCTATGACTTTCTTTCTTCCTTTCTTCCTTCCTTCCTTCCTTCCTTCCTTCCTTCCTTCCTTCCTTTCTTTCTTTCTTTCTTTCTTTCTTTCTTTCTTTCTTTCTTTCTTTCTTTCTTTCCTTCCTTCCTTCTACCTTTTTAAGATGAAGAACCACTATAAAGCTTTGAAAAAGAATTTTTTTCACATGGGGGAGATATCTTCTTGAGGCGACCTCCTTTCTAGGTGCTCACTTAAATGTACAGCAATACTGGGCATTTGGTAGATATAAAGCCATCTTTTTGGTTTCAGTCATGCCAATTGTATCCAGTTTTTCCTCATTGCTTACCATGTCTTATAGTCCAGCTCATTTCTTTCTTCTTCCTTCATTATTTCTCTGAAAGAGAAGCCTATAAAAATACACAAACAATAGAGGTTCTTCTTTAAGCCTGTGACTTTTACAAAGTTTTTCCTATGGCTCATCTAAATTCAACAAGCAAGATCAGAGGAAAAAATGGAACATAAGAGGGAGTTGATGGGACAAGGACTTTAGGAATATTATTGTGTTTCTAATAGCTTCATGTGGGTTGAAGGCCATCTGGATGGTATTATGGGAGAAGGGGCAGCCTGCTGGGATATTTGGAAGAGAATCAGGATTATTAGATAACTTGTGCAATGCAATTCAGATTTTGGAACACCTGAAAGGAACAGAGAAGTCAGGGAGCTATCAGAAGACATATTTTGTTGTTATACAGATATTCCAGAAATGAATATGATATTACAGATGAGAGCAGTTGTTATCTGGAGAGTGGGGAGGTACATTGTTAATAGGATTCAAAAACTCAATATTGAGTTACTCAAAACAAAGAAGATAAAATTAATATTTATTTATTTTTTTAAATGAATATTTATTTATGGGAAAGTAGCATGGCCTTTATAACTGATAGAATATACAGTTTCTCCCCTTTTTCAGAAACAGCATATTCCGTTTCCAATTTTTTGTTGACTTTTCTGTGTTTAGCTCATATGAAAGATGTGTTCTGGTTCCTGGAGATTTTCTTTCTTTCTTTCTTTTTTTTTTTTTTTTGAGATTTTATTTATTCATGAAAGACAGAGAAAGGCAGAGACATAGGCAGAGGGAGAATCAGGCTCCCTGCGGAGAGCCCAATGTGGGACTGGATCCCAGGACCCCTCCTAGGACCACGGATCACACCCTGAGCCAAAGGCAGACGCTTGACCACTAAGCCACCCAGGCGCCCCTCCTAGAGGTTTTCTTGAGTCTTGTAGAGTTGTTTAGAATAAAAACTATGTTTTTCTCAATTATGTAAACAGAAATACTTTAGAAAAAATCTTCATAGGAAGAACTATTAAATTTATATTATACTTTTATTTTTCAGATAATAAGTATTACAGACCAGTGTTTCTCAAATATAAGAATGTGATCCCCCAAGTTTAGAAGCACTAACTTAAGAAATGAAAGTAACAGTGGCTTTCAAATTCAAATTTTTACAAGATTGGTTTACACAGTTGCTTAAAAGACTCCTCACAAAGGCACATAGACAATCATTATCTTTTTTTTTTTTTTTTACATTTATGACATTTTCAGTTATGGGGCACAATGTTTGAAGAGTTTGCTGAAAAAAATTGAATTTGCTGAACCTTTAGGTAGTAACTTGTTCGTAGTGATGTAATGAATGACACAAATACAAATGGCTATATTTGGTTAATGGTCTTTCAAATAATAAAAGGTGTATTTATCTAAGTTTAAATAATCTAGATATATCTAAATATAGTCTATACTATATGTAATAATGTATATATAATAATATAACATATATAATAATAATATATGTAAATATCATATATATATATGTTGGAGCCATAGATGGCAGGTCTCTATGAGGGGTTTTAAATATATATATAATTAAAATGACAATGCTTAAAATATTTTTTCTCTTGATTATATTATTTATTTATATAGTTAAATAAATATAGGAAATATGAATATATATTCACAAGAAAAAATATCACAAGAAAAAAGTCATAACTGTGTGGTGATGGATGCCAACTAGATCTATAGGTGATTATTTCACAATGTATTATACATATATTGAATCATGTTGTATACCTGAAACTAATATAAATAATGCTATCAACTACATCACAATATATACATTTGTTTATATAATTATATATTTACATTTATATAATTATATATATAATTTTTAAAAAACATTAAAAGAAAAAACCCTCTCCAGGAGCTATCATCTGTGACCTCTATGTAGAACCATTTGTAAGGACAATTTCTTATTCCTATTTGCTTAACTGTCATGTGCTATTATTTTCTCTATGGATAAAAAGAGGGGTAGGGACAGATGAAATAAATCCACAAAGAAGAGATCATTATTAGATGTTAGATTTCTGGGACATGTAGCAGTTGCCCAATTCCACTACCTCATGTTGACATTAAGCTGACTCAGTGAGATTACATGATTTATACCCAGTAGCATAGTGACTGAAGTAAGACTCAGCCCCAGGATTCCTGACTTCCAGTTCTGTGCTTTTTGTAGCACAACCACTAGAAAGAGACACAAATACTATTTTTTATCTAAGCAATGGGAAGCAAATAGTTTTTGGCTAATATGGATACAATTAGTTTTTTTTTTAATATTTATTTATTTATTTATGATAGACAGAGAGAGAGAGGCAGAGACACAGGAAGAGGGAGAAGCAGGCTCCACACTGGGAGCCTGATGCGGGACTCAATCCCGGGACTCCAGGATCGCGCCCTGGGCCAAAGGCAGGCGCTAAACCCAGGGATCCCCATACAATTAGTTTTGATTCCTAAATTTTCCTCTGAGTTCAACTAAATTTGTTAAATATAGATTTAATCTTTATTCCTTGCTTTCTTAACTTTCATCCTTCCTTCCTTTCTCCCCATCCCCTTCTCTCTGGCTTTAAAATGCTATAATTCAAATTATTATTAAGGTAAGATATTCCTTTCTCCAGTTAAAGAAAAATATCTCATTTTATAGTCATCTAAGTATGAATATTAGAAACTGTCAAATGAAGAGTGGATATTGCTATTTGGGGTGATGTGAAATACAATGGAAATGCTTTAGGGTATCAAACCTCGAACATCAGATTTAAAGGGAAATTAACTTCTCTGTGATGTTCTGCTTCATTTTATACAATTCCATTCAACTTTTTACCCCTTGCCAAGCTCTGCTTTCCCCAATTGGATTGGATTATATCATATATCAGTTTGGGGGGGGCTTGGTACCCACTCAAATGCCTATCATTGATATCAGCCTTTTTATCTCCCTGTTACCTTTCACAGAATTCAGCTGTACAAGGTCTTCTATCAGAGGCTTTCTTTTTTTCCCCCCCCCAAAGACGGAATTTAATGTTTAGTCAAAGGAGGTAATGGAAAATAAAATCCTTTACCCTTTGGATATTTTTCTGTGTTTATACTCAAAATTGGATGTTATTAGGCATTGTATTTATTAGAGTAAAAATTATTTTTGACATTCACACTTCATTTTCTCTTGCCTATTAACATGCTTGTACATTCAAGTCTGTACAAAGAATTCAGTAGAGTGAGAGTGTGACCAGGGTCAGGATAAGGAAGACAGTGATGCCAAAACTGTACTCACTCAAAAACCATCCCAGTATCAAACAGGTCCCTCAAGGAGAGTAAAGGCAGTTCTGGAAAAGATAATATATTGAATATTTAATTCAACAAAGGATATGTGATGTGATAACTTTGAAAAAACATGGCACCTATTCTACTTTCTAGAGGGCTACTCAAAGAAGGAAAAAAGAATATTTTTTTTAATAATTGGAATATGCCTACAATATAAATTTCATGACTGTATGCAATTGATATTTAGAGATTTTATATACTTATTTGTGGTTTCTGTAATTTGAGTTTTTAAGAAATAAAAGGATAATAATGGCTACCTTTTATTGAACACTTAGGATAGTGAGAACAGCCTTGTGTTAAAGCTCTCTACCATTTTGCATTAGTTAGATAGATAATGTCATCATCATTCTGTAGATGAAGACACTAAAGTTCACGGATGATAAGTGATTCTGCTAAGATTATACTGCTATCATATGTCAGAGCTAGGAAGTATATAGGCTGTGTGATGCCATGGTCCCTCACTAAAACCCTCAACCACTATGCAATACTAAACCATTTGTCCCATGAAATCCTTATCAGCCTTTAAGGACTCACTCGTAGCACACTTGGAAACAGGATATATTTTAAAACTTTTGGGTTAGACATTTTAGGGTCTGAATATATGATAGAGTGTTATTATTCTAAAATCTGAAGAAATGATAATGATCTCTTTTTTATATTGTATCTCTTTCCTGTTCTTAGAATGCCTGCTTCTTTTTCCCAGTCTTCGATGTTAAAACTTTATTCATCTTTCAAAGCCTAATTTAAATTAATTCCCTGTATTAAGTTAATCCCAATCAAAAGTGACTTATTGCTTCCCAGTTCTGTGGCCATTCAATTACAATGAGGACTTTCAACTCCACATAGAGTTATGATGTCTGATCGCTCCTAGTAGAGCACCTACCCATGCAGGTAGCATTCTGTGATTCATCTTTATACTCTCTATTGCAAGTGGTTTGCTTCTAATGGGATTTTACTACAAATCTGTTGAATGAATGGAATGGAAATGGAGGTGGAAACCTGCAAAGGTTGCTCACATAGAGGTCTACAGATGATGATGATGATGATGATCTAATATTTTATTCATGCTTACTTTGAGAAAAGAACTGTGAAAACTGCTGCATAATCACATTTTACCGTCCCAACAATCCTATTAAGAAGGGATTATTATCCCTACTCTACAGAGGAAAGGGCCTCAAAGAATTAAAATAGTATGTCTAAATTCATAGAGCTACTAAGTAGCAGAGTTAAGACTTAACCCCAGATCCATCTGACTTTCCAACTAAAGCCATCATGACATTAAAATTGATTTTTCCTACCCCACTGTGTTTACTTCCAAATTTAGATCGTACCAAACTTTTCTTATATAAAGCTTTATCTATCTAAGAGATGGTGTAGCAGAAGAGGGGAAACTTAGGGCCGCTGGATGCACTTGTACAGGATGTGCATGCAGTACTTCAGGAGGCACCATTCACAAAAACCCCATGTGAACTGTGTGCCTCCTGGAGGTATACAGTGCATAGTATGCACAAAGACTCATGACAGCCCTGAAATCTATGCCTTATTTGAAACAATTCTCTTATTCTCCAATCTAAAAGTTGACTGCATAGAGGGATAGTACATTTCTCCTTTCTACCTCAAGGATCATTTCAGGCAGAAAATATATTTTCTGAGAGACCTCTGTATCTTTATCTTAGCTTTAAATTCTGTAATAAGCACAAAAGAGAAAAGAACATGTATACAATAAGAATCATATTTCCTAAAAAAGTAATAATCTCCACAAAAATATATTAAGTGATTATACAATTATAAGAAAGTGTTAAAATTATCTTTATTGCTTGAAGAATTAAATCACATTGCTGACCAGTATCTGACTTTTTTTCAATATTATTCAATAAGGATTCTCCTAAAGGTGATTTTGATTCATCATAGGGTAGGCACTGCAAAATAAATAACCTGGCAGATGCAATGCCACATGACAGATCTGAAAGCATGTTCACTTAATCTCTGCCTCACTGTTTCACTAATCTATCTTTTTAAATATTTCCAAAGGTCTCCTCAAAGTCTTAGCTTGAGTTAACACTCTAAGCTCTTGATATTCATTCCTTCATTTAGAAACCATTATCCAAGTGTTGAAAAGAGCCACTTAGCCATTCATCCTGGGAAAGTAAAGATTTATTCTGGTTAGCTTTCAAAAATCCTAACTTTCATTTCATTATTCATTCACATATTGTCATAGTGGAGCAAAATCAATAGCAATACACTTACATTCTGTGGGCAAGTATAGTTCTTTTTTGTAAGACTGCACAGTCTCTGGTGCTCACTCAGTAAGAGGTTTAAGTCATG
This sequence comes from Canis lupus baileyi, assembly GCF_048164855.1. NCBI lineage: Eukaryota > Metazoa > Chordata > Mammalia > Carnivora > Canidae > Canis > Canis lupus. The sequence goes on from NC_132848.1 coordinate 61,963,442, forward strand.
GTCAAAATTAACCTGGAAACCTATCTTCAATAATTTTTTTTTTTTTATCAACAGCTATTGCTGTTCTGCCAAAGCAAAGTTCACCTTGGCCATGTATTTCCAGTTGCCTGCCTTATGTGCAGACAGTTTTTTTTTTTCCTGCTTTCCTAAATTTTATAACTTTATTCTTTAAGCTTCTTCACACCCTGCACTTTTCAGCTGTCATTTTCAATTCGGCCCTGATCCCTCATTGCAGTATGACTTGGTTTCCCAGCCTTTTGCTTGTCTGCTTTTTGATACCAGTGCCCTCCTGGCTGCCTGGCTGCTCCTGTTGCTGACGTCCACCATGATCAGATACCCTTTTCTCTTTTTGTCTGAGTTTTCTATCACATACACAGCCTACTCAATCAATGCCTTACTCTTGCCTCTCCTGAAAATAGTTCCACATCAAGCCAGTGAACTGTCACTGGTAAGATCCTCTTGGTAAATTTGGGATATTGATGACCTTTGGAGAGGTATTTATGTTGATGATGCCTAAGTCTTTAGAACTGTCTCCTAGTTTGCAAAACAAAATATCTGGATAATTTTGTCAGTAATCTCTCCCCAGGTTCCTCACACTACACATGTATAATATTGAGCTCAGCATCTCCCATAAACCTGTTCATCTTCTGTATTCCATATTCTGTATTCACTCTCTCCAATTGTATCATCCTCAATGGAAGCCTGAGAATAATTCTTGACTTCATTTTCTTCCCTCCCCCACTCCCTATATCCAACAACTTGAGAAATCTTGTCACAACATTCAAATTATGCTTTCCTTTCTATTCTTCTTCCTATTGTGCTCATTTAGGCCTTAGCATCCTTTTATTTTTTTCCCCCAGCTCAATTGATATCATTTCTTCCAGACTTGTCTCCCTCAGTGTGGTTTTCTTGGCATTTCCCTTCAAGTATGGGATGAAATACTTACTACCTACTGTGACTCTTCATTATGTGATGCTTGGTTCTGTTTTCATGTCTTGCCAATCAACATCTCTCTCTTTATGCTCCATGAGCACTATGATCCTCATGGTTCACCATACCATGCTGGGTCTTGCCTTGGTAACTTTGTGATGTTCCTTGATGTAAATTTAGTTTTCTATTTCTCACTTGGCTTTTGATGTGTACTTTCAATTTGAGAAGACATGGTCTTTATTCATTTTGGGAAAATTCTCAGATATCATCTTTCCCAATATTGCTTGTCTGCCGCTCCCCCAGTTCTCTTGTGCTTGGATGCCCATGAGTGTGTAATAAAGGTTCTCAATCCTCAATGTTTCAGAACTGCCCTTTCCAATTTTTACCTTTATTTGCTGCATTATTGGTTGATTTGTCAGTTGTATTTTCCAATTCTTCAATTCTTTCTGCAGCTAGTGTTATTCTAGAGCTTATCCAATTTATTTTTTTCAAATACTGTGGCTCACATTTCTGAAACTCGAATTAAGTCTTTTTCAAACAGATACCCATTCCCATTTCTATTTTCTCTTCTTTTTTCCCTATTTACTCTTTTTCAAAGTATTATTTTCCCTTGTTACTTGTTCTGAATATTATTTATATATCACTTTTGAGGATGTTAAATATAATTATTTTAAAACTACTTACAAATTGTCCAATTACTTTCATTTTTTCAAGGTGTATTCTTCCAATTATTGAATTTTTTTGTTTTGCTTTTCTAACTTTTTGTCTCTCCTATGTTTTGGAATTGGTCTTCAAGCTGATCTTGAGTGGGATTTATTTTCTTTCTGTCCCTCTGTGTTCATCTCTCTCTAATGTCCCTATCTATTTTGAAATTGTCTCACCCAGATTCTCCAGTTCACAAGTAGATCTTTGATGGGCAATGTTGCACTTTTTTTTTCTCCTGATGAAAGGATGAAAACAGATGTTCCACTGAGTCAATTGGAGCTGTAAAGTTGTGTCTGCTACTCCCAGCCTCTTAAGTACCAGACTCTATGTAAATCATAGCCCTAGATAGAGGATACTGTTGGAGAAAAAAAGGACTGTGACAGAAAACTTCACTGAAGTAGTGCTTCTGGCTGCTTCCCCATCTTATCACTCCTCCCCAGGACAGAGAGAGTAATTTATTTGCTTAGAGACTTTTTGATATGGAGTGAGCATATGTGCTTTAGGCTATTCTAGGCTTTTTTTTTTTTTTTTAATTGCCTGCAAGGAGGGATGTGCAGGAATGGGAAAATTTTGGTCTGCTTTCTTGACCAAGGTATAACCTCTATTCTGCTTTTTTAGGGTGGACAAATCTGGCTAATTAGAAGGAATGTTACTAAGTCCAACTGGCTATACACCTAAGCTGCATTCTTCAATTCAGCTTTTATCCATAATAGAGCATACATTTTTAAATGTATCTTCCCGACTCCTCCCTCTCTTTCTCTCTTTCCCCCAAGGTTCTGAACTTGAACAGGAAAAGGAATGCTATCAACTGGGCTTTCTTGCAGTCCAGCAGCTGGGTGTAGCCTTATGTGAGGCATTCTTAATCTCTGCTCACAAAAGTAAGAATTCTTAGCTTACTCTACTGCCATCCACAGTTCCAGAGCAGTAGACCCACGACTTCAGGACAAGGCCTGAAACATTTATATTACTTATTTGCTTTCACATGACAGAAACATCTAGCTTGTAATTTAAACATGGCTATTCCTTTGAATTTTGTCTATTCACAAATTTATTAATTTACTTATTTATTTATGCTACATTTTAATAGTGGAGAGAATGGCCAGTGTATGGCTAATGTGGCTTTACAATTCTACCTTCGTGAGAAATTCTTCCCAGTGACTTTGTGCCTGCTTTTTCCTCTGCTTGACATGCTTCTGCCTCCTCTGCCTCTCCCTGACCAAATTATACTTTTAAGATTTGACTTTGGTGCTACTTTTATTTTTTTAACTCGTGTTGCAAACTGCACTAACAACCTAGAAATGATCCTTTTAAGTGTCTTTCTCCTTAGGTTGTAAGCTTCAAGATATGATGTATTGTGCATTTTCATGACTCCAGCGTGGGTCCAGTGCTTGGTTTACACTGATAGATCATATATAGATTAATGTGTTCAATTTTTTCTTCTCATTTTTATTGGAATATTACTACTTTCATTCCCTCCTCATCATTTCCACCAATATTGCTTTTTAATTTAAGGACTCATCACATCTGAAAAGCAGTAGGAGAAGATGGAAAAAGTATGGATTTTGGTGTCAAATTGCTTGACTTTGTCTTCTTAACTTCTATCAGTATCTATTTCCACATCTGTAAAATGGGGTTAACAGAGTAAAATTTGCAGCATTTGAAAAGTTTTAATGGCTTGATCACAGAGTTGACACTGAGCCAATACTTCGTACCTTCCTTTCTCTGCTCTGGCTCCCTTGTATTGATTGTTGCAATGATTTTCTAACAGAAATAAAGTTTTTATGAGTTCAAAAGTGCTCCATAATCTTGATCTTTTCCCCATAAGCATTATCGGAGGTGGCTGCTCAGAGGCTATCTTGAAGTGTAAATTTAATCTCCTCAGGCTTTTTCCTAACAAAAGACGCAACATGCTTCCAATGGAGACTACTATCATGGAAGGCACCCTCATAACAGGATTCTGAAAGAGAGGTATGTTAGAATATTAAGAGTTGGAAGCCTAGAATACATCACTTAAATGATATTCCCAATAAGGGACAATAACAGAAGAATCCCTGGCACAGCATTATTTTTGAATGGAAAGTCATGCTATAACTACAAAAACAAAAGAAAACAAAATTAAAAATGGCAAATTGCATGTACAGAGGAAGTACACAGGAAGTGAGCTTTTTCTTTCTTTTCTTTCTTTCTTTCTTTTTTTTTTTTTTTTGAAGTGAGCTTTTTCAAAACCAGGAGTTGGATATCTTATTCCCAGTTTCCTTCTAAATGAAAAGAAATATCAGGGATGGTTTTATTTAATTCTTTAATCTTCTTCATGTTGTTGTTTGCTGTCTGAATAGAAATAGGGAATGAAATTCACTTGCCTAATTCTCATTAATATGTTATAGGAGTGGAATGGGATGAGGTTTGTTCATCCTCATTGCTTCCTTTTTCTGGGCTGGAGGCCATAAGGCACTTGGCTTCTAGAGCTCAAGCTGTTCTGTTCTTCAAATATCCCCTGACAATCAATTTATTGAGTGATCCTGATGTTGCTCCAGGGATGAGATGACAATTACAGACCCACCAGGAAGCAAAAAGGTGGCAAGAACAGCAGTTACTATACAATGGTGAGGATTCAGGGATTTGTCAGTATATGGGTGTGAGGCAAGAGTGAGAAAGAATGGTGTGAAAGTGTGTGTGTGTGCACACGCGCGTGTGCATGTGTTTTCTGCAGTGAGATTAGGGCGAACTTTGATGTTTCGATGTACTTAAAATATGATTCTACTCAACAATAAATGTAGTTTTTGCAATAGGAGAAAAAGCAAGAAGAGAGAAAATTTATAAAGAAAGAAAACTGGAACAGTGACCTTTGAATGAGCCCTTTCCACTGCTGTTAGAAGGCAAGAGCCACTCTTTGTACAGACACCACACGTGAGTGTGAACGTTAGAGTGGGAGATGACGGAACGTATTTTACTTTGAGTGTTGAGTTGAAGCCAAACTTCCGTCAAGACCGGCTGAAGATTGTTCAGTTTTTAGAACTTCTTTCTTTCCTGCAATATGTGACTCCTTTGGATTCTGTAAGTGATGATAATTGGGAGGAGGTCAATGAAGGGAGAAAGCCACTGTTTTTGAAGTGATTTGACTTTTTATTGTTTTCCATGACTGATTGGATAAAATATGCATTAACTAGAAACTTTAAAGGTAAATGGTACTTTGCTACCAGTTCTACTGGACATTTAAGAATAGTGAAGGGAAGAAAATCTGGTTTTATTTTCTCCCCAATAAACATATTAGCGAATCCTTTTTCATGCATCCATCAAAAAAGCAATTAAAAAAATAAAGTACATAAATAAGCATAGCAGATGGATATGGGATATAACTCATTTAAGCTTGAGCAGTTGTTTATTTCTTCTTTATGAGCCAATCATCTCATATATGATTAAAACAATAAGGAGGAGCTAAGACACCTCCATTGTGTTGCTCAGCAAGAGACAATTCCCCAAATTCTTTGAATTAAAGCTAAAAGTCCATCAAGCATCTTATGCTCCAATTTTTAGAATTAAATTCCAATGAGTGGTCTTTTTCACTCTGTATTTCATCTCTTCTTGTTTGAGTAGGTTGAGAAAATGAGGTGCTTGGGTTTTGGGGGGATTTTTTTTAGAGGAGGACCCCCTAAAGCATCAAGGTGAGGAAGAAAAAGCTACATAATGCTGTTGTGTGTTGTGTGTGTGTGTGTTTATAAACAGATTATTACACTTAAGACTGGAATTTGAAATATACTCATACTTTCCTCTTTCTGTTTCATTGTAATAAATAGTATTTTCTGAGGGCAAAAAATGTCTAATTTTATAAGAACATTTTGTGTAAAATCAGATCCAAATCCCAGACATCCTGATAGCAACTGCACACATCCTTTTACATAACTGCTGAGAATATTAAAGGAATCCACACCAAATTTCTATGTGAGAGGCTTGTCGATAGGATTAATTCAACCCAGAGCAAGGTGGCAAAAATATGTCATCTCATAGTTACAATGCAGCATGAGTGCAAATGGACTCCGTCCAGTTCTGGTGTAAATTATAAACAATTAAAAGTACAAGAGTTTCAATGCCCAGAACTGAGAGCTGAGGACATTACTGCACACTTGAGATAACTTTGGGAACTGAAGAAGCAATTGTTTCACAGTATGACATGAAAATAACAGACAAAAAAAAAAAAGAAAATAACAGACAATATTTGCATCTACAGAGTCAAGCATAATCTTGTGTGTGGCTTTATCATGTAGAAGATTTTTTTTTTCAGCAAGCTGGCAGGAGCATGAGTGATGCATAATGGCAGTGGTGAATAGTTTTTGGAATAGATTAGTAGGTGACGTCACGGATAAAGGACTATTTATCACTATAATTTAACACAAGATGCAACACAATGGCTTGATGGATGCATTTTATGGTTTTCAGCCAATCATAATAATGGACCTATTGACTAAAGTTTTATGTGTCCTTTACACATCCTTCATGTTTAAAAAAAAAAACAGAGACCATGCTGGAGAAGAATGAGTGATAATTCAGAAAGGACCCGCCCTTTGTGGCACAGGTTTTCTACTTCCATAAGCCCCTATGCTCCTGTCCTGAGATTCTTTGCTCAAACTACCAAAGGTCAAGGGCAGAGCCAATGCTACATTAAAGGAAGCATCTGAAGTGAGAGATAATATTGTTCTCCTCTACCAATGAGGTCAGTCAGCAGGGAGCAAAGTCATTTGGGGAACTGAATTACTGTCACTTCCATGACATCTTTTTTTCCTAAACAAGGGAAGGGGTATCAGTTAAGAAGAATGAGACCTCTCAGATTTTTCAGAGAATTTCTTAGCCACTCAGGTCTAAGAAGATGATAAAGAAGGTCCAGAAAAGAGTCCTTTACAAAAATGTGTGAATTAATCATGTCAGATCAGAGAATTTGCTTAAGATGGAGAGAGTACATTTGTTTTCTCTTCTACCCACCTCCTTACCACCAACAAATACCCTTAGGGATGAATTTCCTTTTGCTGATTCCCATGAACTTCTTGGCTACTATAAAAGTTAGGGCTAATTTCCTTCTTTTCTTTTATTTTTTTAAGATTTTATTTATTTGTTTCAGAGAGAGAGAGCCACCTGGAGTGGGGGAGGTGGGCAGAGGGAGAAAGAATCCCAGGTAGATTCCATGCTGAGCATGGAGTCCAAAGTGGGGCTTGATCTCATGACCCTGAGATCATGACATAAGCTGAAATCAAGAGTCAGACACTTAACCAACTGGGCTACCCAGGTGCCCCTTATTATTTTTAAAACAATTCACTTGAGGATATAGCTGGAGAACTACATTCTTTCCTGTACAAGGAGGAGAACAGAAAGAAGAGGAATTAGATATTGTGTGATTAATGTTTAATCATTTCACAGAGAACCAGGACTAGTAATTTTTTTTTTACTTAAATACAACAAGCAAGCAAAATGTTATGTGATGCAATGATGACAGATGACAGATATCCTGGCGATAGGTAGTTTCAATCTCAGAACACATGTACACCTCTTACTGATTGCTATCGCTAACCACATAGGAAGATTGAAAGGGTTAAATGGGATAATGCTACCAAAGTATTGAATATATTTTGCGTATCTCCTATGTTTGAGACATTTTTCAAATTTTACTACATTTCCCACAAACTTTTATGCTGTGGTATAGGGATGGAGAGCAAAACATACGGAATAGGGCTGCTGGGTATCCATCCCAGATCATGTCATGATATTTGAAATATCGGGATATTTAACTTCTGGAAATCTGTTTCCACTTTTGTAAAATGGGATTTGGTATTAACACCTGCCTTATCTGACTGCTCTGAAATTAAATATATTAATAAATGTAAAGGACTTGGCTGTGATAAGTAATAAATAAATAGAAGGTGTTATTATGACTAATCCTGCTCTGAAATTCTTTTAGGAGGTAGCCTGTCAGTGATAAAGGGAGCAGTTCAGGTTTGAATGTGGATATGTATATTTGTTCCGGCTTTATTGAGATATAATTAACATACAACATTGTACAAGTTTAAGAGGTACAACATGTTGATTTGACACACTTATATACTGCAAAATGATTACCACCATAGGTAACACTTTCATTATGTCCCATAATTATCATTTCTTTTTTGTGGTGAGAATATTTAAGATCTAGTCTCTTAGCAACTCGCAAGCATAGAATACAATATTATTAACTATAATCACTATGCTAAACATTAGATCTCCAGAACTTACAATTGTGAACATTTTAAACAGTGTAGGTTATATATTTGTATATGCTATTTGTTTGTACTTTTCATTTGCCACAATCTGAACTGCAAATGGAATAATATCTTTTTAAATGTGCCTCTATGAAGAGAGAAACATTTCTTTATGAATAATAGACAGAGGAGTAAATTCTTTATTATTTTATATCCATTCATCCATTCATCCATCTAAAGTTTTTGAAATCATTACTTTATGAAGGGGACCAGATGGCTCAGGAAATTTGTAATCCTTACACTTTGATTGGCAAAGTGCTTTTAAGTTAAAAATCTAAAAGCATCTTATCAATATTAGCTCATTGCTCATTAGAAATAACCTAAGAGTCTTAGTTGAATTCAGCCTCATATGCTAATTAGCAAAAGTGTTTCTTACTCTTGTCCTTTGTGTGGCTTATAAAAAATGGTTACACTTTGTTTCCAGAGAGTCTATGCATTTGCACTATAGCCACTTTGTATGCTAACTTTAGTTTCACCAGGAAATATAAAACTTCATACTAAAGTAGACCAAGTTGCAAGATAGAAAAATATGAAATAGGTATTCACTCTGTTGAAGAAGAAAATACCTGGCAGGACATAAGAAATCATGGGTATGGCATCATATACATGCCAATGTGCTATTGATTGAGTGTGAAAAACATTTTAAAGACAATCTGAGATTTTAATGTAAGGAGGTTTACATAACTCCTCAGACAGTGAAGTGAAACGTATGATACATGTTCCTGGTAAGGGAGAGCTATTCCAATGTTTGAAAAGATACATTGCGTGAGAGAGGGAGACACAATGCCAAGAGAATGTTCTAAGAAATCAGTGTAAATGATGGTGTAGACTGTTGTGTTAAAAGTTAAAAAAGAAAGAGAGAAGTAAAAATATTTTTAGGAGGAAAACATAGATGCTACATTTCAGGTATAGGTAACACAGCTGAATAAGAAACAACTCATCTTTGGTGATGGTGGATGTCAGCTGCCTGATTATCATGCAATTTTCATTTATCGCTGAGGACAGTATCTGAAATGTTCTAAATTTACCTATGTTTCCTTTCATGCTTTGCCACCAAGTCCTGTCAGGCTAAGCCACGTTTTCATAGCCATTTTGTGATCGACCCGGGCAAGATCTAGTGAACATTTGGTAAAATCTTTGGTTATCTTTGCAAACAAAGGTGGTTAAATGTGGGTAGGATAATAGATGAGTACGTTTGTAACCATTTAATTACATGCCAAACAGTGCTATTTAATGAAGCAAAGTTATGTTTAGGGAGTTAACTAGATTTGTGCCTCTATCAATAGTCTGATTTTGTTCCATACTTTTAACAATGACTTTGATGATAACATAGATGGCTTACTTGTCTGTTAGGAAAAAGGTAAAGTAACTCTTTTATTTGCTTCATGATCAACAAGATCTCAAAGGCTACAATAATGAGTCAAATATAATGAATTGGAACCCATAAGAGATGAATGTAAAGTGATACACGTAGGGCCCAAGTCCCTCTGTATAATGCAAAAACAAAAACAAAAATAAGCAGTAGGAGCACGTTTTATAAAGACACAATGCTCAATTGATTCTAAAATTCCATCATGTGTCAACACTGTGATACAGCTTCTAGAAAAGCTATGAGACTTATGGACATTTATATAGTGTCAGTACCAAAAGAGGTGTTAGAGAGTGTGATGGTTTTGTAGCAATGTCAGGAAGATACTACTAAAGCTAGTTGGGCTAGATGAGTGCAGAGTTGCTACAGGTGTTATAAGAGATATGATAAAAGACTCATGAATCACTTAAGGTGCTAGACTAGCAATCTCTATATCTTCTAAACTCCAAGATTCTAGAAATCTCACCAAATATACAGCTTTGGATATGAAATTTGATATTAAAGAAATGAAGTAAATGGAAAGACCAGTAGACATGCATGCAAAAAAATCTTGAGCCAAAATCTCTGCTTTTTTGCCAAGTATCTTATAGTATGTTTCCACATACACTGTTTCAAAACAGTACAAAAAGAAAAAAGGCCCTCAGATAGTAATTAGCCCCTGAACTTTTATTTAATTTGGAATTTGAATGAATTTCTCCACTATCAAGAGGGGCTTTCAAGCTGACACATAGAGATAATCTCTATGTTCCAAATCTTCTGGTAGACTTCAGAAAGGACCCCAGATCCCCACATTATTTGACTTTTACTGAGCCTTTCTGTTTCCCTAACGTTGTTTAGGTGCAAGGAATTAAAAACATTGACCACAAGGACAATCTAGTAGCTCAGAATTGTATACATTTCTCTGGATGTTCTTTCTCTATGAATGATCAGTTTTTGGAAGCAAAGACCAAGAACCTTTTGGGTCAAGGTCTTCTTTAATGATACCTATTTTTTCCCTCAAATCTAAACAGTGTTCTTTTATATTTTTTCTTAAAGGAAGCAATACTTTAGTACATTCTTCCATGTTTAGGCTTTGATTTTATTTTGATTTTCACAATAAAGTATAAGTGTCTCAAAGGCCAAAACCTTCTTTGAATCCTCAGAATTTACCACAACTTTGGCACAGCTTAGGCACTTAGTAGATGCTTGTTAGATTTAAAATTTAGTGATAATTAAAGAAAATTAAGGAAACATTAATAAATATCACAAGTGATCCTGTATTGGATCCTGCACCAGTAAAAGGACATTAGAGGAACAACAGGTAACATTTGAAAGTCTGTCAATTAGGTAATTGTTTTGAGGGTTTTTTTTTTTTAAGATTTTATTTATTTATTCATGACAGAGAGAGAGAGAGAGAGAGAGGCAGAAGGAGAAGCAGGCTCCATGCAGGGAGCCCTACGTGGGACTCGATCCTAGGTCTCCAGGATCACACTCTGGGCCGAAGGTGGCGCCAAACCCCTGGGCCACCAGGGCTGCCCTTGTTTTGAGTTTTTATGTAAATGTCCTGAGCTTGATAATTAAACTGTGGCTATTAACATTAATTAATATTGTAAATATGATAACATTAGAGAAGTCTGGATACTTTGTACTATTTTTGCAAATGGTTTATATGTCTGAAAAAATTAAATGATAAAAGGAAAAGGGAAAAATGTTTTCTGATGATGTGGTTTCTTAGTGGTTGCTAACAAAATAGAATGGGGCAAGATAAATTGGTATTTTTCTAAGGCCTGGGTATTTATAGGAGAAAAGGAAGTGGTTCTGTCTTGTGCATAAATCATAGGCATGTTCTAAGGTACTATTGGCAGGCGTCACTTGGAATTAGCAATATCAGATCACAGGAAAGTGGTAGTTGGGTAGAAGGCCATTTGTCCACCTGATCTTTAAAACTCTGTCAACCAAAGTGATGTGGAGTGTGTTCTCTATTTAATTCTATAGAAAGTAGCCTAAAAGATGACTTCAAGCTGACTAGGAGTTAATTTTCAATGCTAACCTTCAATTAATTTGTAACTTTTTTGGCACTCGGTTTGCTGGAATGGCTGTAATTATGTTGTTTTCTGAACGGTGAATTCATTCAGGGCATACTCTCCAGACTGTTTATACAGCTGGAAAATAGCAATGGTAATAGATGAGGGGAAAGAAGTTAATAAGGAACTTACTTTAAAAATTCAGTTATCTGTGTGTGTATTTTTAAGTGTCTCATGAGCCATTATTGGGTAGCTTAAATTAAATTTTTCATGGTCGCCATTTTAAATGAGCTAGTAATAAAATTGCTAGATGTTTTAATATTTTAAATGCTGTCTTGAATTTGAATGCATACTTGAGATCACAAAGGAGGCAGCTTAATGCCTTTTTAATACTTAGTTCACCATTTGCTGAAGAAAGCCATGTTGGTTTTCCATTAAGGAAACCAAGACTGTCATCTGCAAATTTCTCCCTAACCAGAGCTGCTCTTAGTGTTTTCTGGAATCCTTTCTATGATCAATTCAAACTGAGGAAGGTTGCATTGCTGCCATGTTGGTTTTAGCTGATGGGTTACAAAAATTACCTGTCAAATTAATGAGGATGCTCACAGGGGATCTTTTGGCTTTTATAGCACATATACTCACATCTTACTTTCTATTTAGTCAAAACAACACTCTTTAACAAGTATTTCCCTCTGATCATAAATGCCCATGGTGTGGTTGGACACCTTATCTTTAACAAACTCCTAACTTCAAGAGCTACCACTTGGAGTGAGGTTGATTATTACACAGACTACTAGACCCTAGACCCTGAGTTTCTGATTCAAAAAGTCTGGGATGGTGCTGAGAACGTATATTTGTAATGAATTTCCTGGTGATGCTGATACCACTAGTCCAGAGACCACAATTTTTTTTAAAAAATTATTTATTTATTCATGAGAGACACAGAGAGAGGCAGAGACATAGGCAGAGGGAGAAGCAGGCTCCCTGTGGGGAGTCCTAACAGGACTCGATCCCAAGACCCTGGAATCATGACGTAAGCTGAAGGGAGACGCTCAGCCACTAAGCCACCCAGGCACCCCAGAGACCACAATTTAAGAACTATTGCTCTAAGGCAGAGGTCAGCAAACTAAGCCTATAAGCACCTAGTTACCCGCTATTTTTTGTAAGTAAGGGAACACAGCCATGCTCATCATTTACATACTGTCTATGGTTACTTTCAAGCTACAATGGGAGAGATGAGTAAAGCCTAGATTTATTGCCTAGCACTTCACAAAAAAAGTTGTCTGACTCCTGCCCTAAGGTAGTCCTCCTAATTCTGTTATCAAATGTGACCAAGGTGTGAGGTGTGGATGTGGTTAATTCTGAGCAATAGGACAGCCACCCATCCTCTCTCTGTCACAGCCCTCCCAACCTGCCCTTCTTCTTTTGCAAAGTCTGCTCCCAGAAATGGTACTGCTATTAACCATTTACCCATTATTCACTTGTTTCCTCTCCAGAAGGCATTTGCATCTTAATGATTCTTTCTCATTATAGGATGAAAAACCTTTTCCTCTGTGAAATACATTTGCCATAACCCAAGCAGGAGAGTTCATTTTTCATAGAAGCAGGGAAATTCCCCCTTATTCGTCCCATTGGGAGGCAGCCCCTCAAATGAGCATCTCCCTTTGCTGAAGTGCACTCAGACAAGAAAAGAGGACTCTTCCTGACTTGCAGCAACAGTTTCTTGCTATGGCCTTTTATGCTGGGCCTGAGGCCTTTGCCCCAGTTCATAAGATCTGGTTTTGATATTATTACAGGTTGAAGGAGAAGGGTCAATTTCACAGATGTCTAAATGTGTGTTTTCAACCAAACCAGTCATCAGTCCTCCCACAGGCCTTGGAGGAAACTTTTATTCCCTGAGGGAACAACTGGATTGCAGAATTTCTTTATGTTCATAATTTCTCTACATTTCCTGACTTTGTAATCTGCCTGCCCAAATGACTTGTGTTGCACAGATATTTTATTTCTTGTGCCATGCCTTTGTTCATGGGTCTCTTTTGCCTAGAAAGTGTTTTCTTCTCCTATTCACATAGTTAATTTCTCTGCATCCTCTCTACAGGTGCTGCCTTCTCCAGGAGGCCTTCTCTGCTTCCCATGAGGCATGCAGTTGACTCTTTGTGTTTCCACAATTCTTTGCCACCTCAGCATTACTGAACTTCCCCATCATTTTCTAATTACTTAGCTGTTTCTATAAACTCACTCAAAGCTGGGCTATTACTTATTTCTGTATGTCTTATCCTTTGCACAATGCTAAAATATGAGTCATACTCAAAGTCGTTTTCTTTTAATTTATTCATGAGAGACAGAGAGAGAGGCAGAGACTTAGGCAGAGGGAGAAGCAGGCTCCCCATGGGGACCCCAATGCAGGACTCGATCCCAGGACCCCGGGATCAAAACCTGAGCAAAAGGCAGATGCTCAACTATTGAGCTACCCAGGCGTCCCTCAAAGTTGTTGAATGAATAAATAATTAAGAGATACATTCTCAGATGAGTAAAGCATCCCTCATATCATCCATGCACCCAGAATAGTAACTTGGTAATAATTCCAAAGATGTGATTCCCTCAAAATAAAATGAGCAATCCAGTTATTTATCCTACTCTTCTACCTTTGGGAGGGGGCTTCCATTTTTTTTTTTTTTTTGGGCTTCCATTTTTTACCAATATTTAGGAATGTCACAACTTTTCGGTGATGGATTTCCCAGCCTGCCAAATGGGTCTAATCCAACCAGTTCTTGGAACCTGCCAATGTTAGTTCAGGGTCTAATGAGAATGACGAGGAAGTGCTTTGTAGAATCAGTGGCACTGCAAAAACCTGTGGCATTATTACACACACAGTGTCATAGTGCCATTTAACCTTCTATTGTCCTGGGATTCATCTTGATTTTAGGAATTCACTCTTCAGTCTTAAGTTGGATAAACAAAGGCAAAAACCCATCTAATATCCTTTCTTTAGTCTTGGAGAAGAAAGAGGGGAAATGATACATGTTTGTATTCTGCGCTTCCCCATATTGTTAGCAATCCTTTCTGGAGAGAGAGCAGCTCTCAAGGTCCTATATTTTAAACATCTGTTTTTAAACAGTAGCTTTCTCCTTAGAAACACTCATTGCTTTGACATTTGCAGATTTGCTACAGTGGAAGGTCAATAACTTGCAGTTTTAGAAAGTACATCCCCTCTCTGCTTGGGTCCCTCTGGGGAAAAGCAATTCATACATCTTTTAAAGCTTGGACCATTGCATTACCCAGGTGGAAGGGTGACTTTTAGGGCCATTGAGCATGGAATTTTCTCACTTCATCCCAATTATCGAAACACCTGCACTAAATGGCACTTCAAAAATTACAGTGCTTGGTCCTGCATAGACATGTGGACACATGTCCCTGAATAAGCAGTATCTAAACTAGCAAAATAGGGCTTATTCTTGCTCCCTTTCTAGATTTGGGATCACCTGTATCAGCCTCATTTGACAATCCTAAGATTCTCTTTGGTCATTGTGTTCCTTCCCTAGTCGTTCATTCTCTCAGTAATGCAACAATAATTTATTAAATTCTGACCATCTGGCAAAGGTTAAACTGAGTTCTGGGATGAAGCTCTGGTCTCCCCCCATGGATGAGGTTTATAGTCTAACTGGAAAGATATTATGTCAATAAACCAGAAGATATATGATGTAACTGAAATAAAAACAGAGAAATAGACACAATGGTAAAACTGTCATGTCTTAACTAGGACCTGTAAGGAAGGCATGCTTCCCATGGAGACGATATTTCAACTTCAATTTGAAGGATAAGTTCATCAGATGCATCAGAGAAAGAGATCTACACATTCAATGTGGAGGATAGTGTGTGCAATCAAAAGATAGCAAAAGGTAGAGTAATGTACTACTCAGAGAATGATGAGTTGTTCAGTGTGACTATGGTTTTTGGAAGTGTAATGGGAAGAAAAAGAGGCAGGAAAACTAAACAGAAATTGGGTTTTGGAGGACCTGAAATGCTAGTAAGTTTGTTCTTTAGACAGGGACAAACCTTGAGAAATTTTCAGCTATTTCATCACAAAAAAATACGGGTATTTGGTGTGGAACTAGTGTATCCAAATACCTCAGAATCTTTCTGAGCAGTGGATGACTCCTAGCAACACCAGGAGCTGGTCTCTCAATCTTTCTTCTTATTTCTTAATCTCTCCAGATAAGTTTTGAGTGCTTGAAAATAATGAATGACTCCCCCCCACCCCTTGCCGTGATTGGAATTCTTAAGATGAGTTCTGCTTTCCCACTCTTTAGGAACTGAATGCCTTAACCTTCTTGCACCTTACATATTCACATTAAGTAAATTTCAGTGTAAGGCAAAGTCAGAAGGTTACTTTTTGGGATAAAGATTAATAGTGGTCCCCACATTCAGTTATCTTCTCCTTCCTGGACACACAGGAAGTTTTTCCAGCTTCCCCTGGCACTCAGTTTGATCCACATACTAGTTAAGGCCAGTGGGTTCTGAAGATAAGCAAGTGAGTGTCTCTTCTGATTAAAATACTTTGCAGTGGTATAAGTTTTGTTTTCCCCCTGCTGATGCAGTACTGGTAGGCCCATGTTAAGAGAGCAGTGTCAGGAGATGGTGAGAACTTTCCGTAGCTGGATCCCTGAATGACCAAAGTGAGAAAGGCTACCTGCTAACTCGTGTGGAAGAAGAAGCAGGAGTCTAAAATAAAAGTTTTGTTGTATAGCACCACTGATATTTTAGAATAAATTTGTTCCCACAGCTGGGGGAAATCCAGGATTTGTGGGGTATGAAACTTATTTGATTTGAAGAATAGGTGTTTTTACAAAAACAATACAAAAATAACTTACCTTCTTAAATTTGACAAAACATATGACCATGAAGACTCATTGGTCCTTCCAGGGCCCTGGGAGCGGTCTGTAGAGGTCCTGATGTTTAAGGCTCCTTAGCCTCATAGTAAACCTGCCTTTCCCCACAGCACAGCCTACTCTGATATAATTTCTTAGAAACATTTCTATCTCAGGCTTTCTGTTTCATCATAGAAGGAAAAGCTTTGTTCTCTGATAGGGAAATTGGTTCATTCCTTTAAAGGTAGGAAAGGTTTTGGAGGGGGGCTACTGAAGATTCTTATTCTTTTGAAGCCATCACTGTGGTAGCGTACACACGTCCACACCTGTGCCTCAGCCCAGTAATGCCATTTGTGTCTTTTGAAAAAGAAGGATATACACCTTGCAATTGGAGGGGATAGTTTGCCAAACACCCCAGATTTTACTTCCACTAGCTTTGAGAGTTTGCAGATTTCTACCAGAAATTCTCTGTGAATGGTTGGTTGTTCAATGGATCCATCTATTCATTCACTTATTTAACAAATATTTCTTATGTCTGACACTACTATAGTTGCTGGAGAGAGCATGATGAACAATATTTTTGTGGTGCTTGCACTCCTTGCAGTTAAAAATCTAGCTAATTCATTGACCCATTACTACCAGAATATATGGAACTTAAGCTAATTCTTTCTGATCTATAGGTTAAGATTGTCCTGAGCCAAATGGGTTGGCTGACCCTTGCCCCTTTTCTACTTCCCTTTTGAGGCATGCAGAGAGAATGAATTAGGTCATTCAGGAAAAACTGTTATAGCCTCAGGAAGAAAAGTGCTATTTAAATCCAAATCATTAGCACCAATAAATCTAATAATAGACATATAAATTCATAATGCATTTGAATAACTCTAAAATAAATATGTGTGGTGATTAAGTGATGCCATAATTGGAACTCTGTAGGTGGAAGTGGGATGAGGGGGAGAGAAAATCACTTTTCCTCTAGTCCTTATTAACCATCTAAACTTGGGAAGTGTTACTTGGAAGTGGAATTGTGAGAGCATCTCTGATTACGAAGGGCAGGCTTAATGTAATTAGTTTCTATGAGACATTTTTGCAAGGTGTACATGCATGTCCTTTGAGTCTATTTGTCATTGTTATTATTAAAATTTTTGTTAAATTGCCAAATTTCATAGCAGTCAAGTAGCTGTATATGGGAATAATGCTAAATGTGGAGCTTGGGTGCACTCAGGTTATCACTGAAATATGAATGGTGGTCATGGATTAGCATCCACTTTTTCTCAAATTTCATGCAGTTTGTAGGCTACGGTGCCTCATTCTTATTGTGTGATACATAATGTCTCAGTACTTACAGATTTTCTGTTTTTTAGTGCCAGCCCCCTTCTTCCACCCAATAAGAGTTATCTTTATGACACCCACATATTTTAAATGAAAGAAAACATAAATACATGCAAAACTGTCATTGGCTTTTAAGGTATTATATAAGTGATTAAATTTTATCATGAGGAGACAACCAGCTAATGGTTTTAGTGGAACACATAAAACCTCATAAAATACAAAAGTTAAATTTTGTCATATAATGGGAATCGGTTAGAGAAACCAACAGAGTTTCCTTTTCCCCCTGAATAAATTCTAAACAGTCCTTAGAAAATGAATTACCAGACTGCAAATCAGGATGAAATATTTTATAGCCATAAAACTAAAGCTACTTTCAGACCACTTAGTAGGAGGAGGAAAAAAAAAAAAAGGGAGAGCAACTTGTCAACCCTGTTGTTGCAGTGTCATTGCCAATGGCATTGATGCTGGGCTCTGCCTCCATTTTAACAGTTTGACCTTGTTTAGAACAACCTGAATCCAATCGACAGGCCTCCCTCACAATCCGCCACCCATAATAGAAGGCACAGCCCCTCTGAGAGTGCGTTCAGCTGGAGCTTTGCCAATTGAAGTAATTACGTGATGAAACTATTTAACTTTGACTAAAATACTCTCACCAGGTTCTTGCAAACGGTGTGTCTTATATCTTGTCGAAGCAATTTTATATCATGCCTTTAAAGTACAGTAATGGCCCCTTGCATTGACAGAATCCTCGTAAAAGGAGAAGACCAAGACCTGGCTCATGAAGTGGTATTGATTTTCTGAGTTCCTGCTCGAGTTGCCAAAGATACAACACTGTTGTTAAGGAGAGGAGATGCCTTGGCCTTCAATATCACAGGAGGGTTCCTCGGTAAGCACAGGCGTCAGGAGGCCCCTGTGATAAATAATGCATTTGGGTGATAACTGCCTGTATTACTTTGTTAGTTTTGAAGTGACTCAGCACTTGTTCATCCCAAATGCTTCTTGATGTCACTCGTGGCTGTGGCGAACTCTTCTGTATATAAATAGTGCCCAGACTCCAAGAGAGCACCTCTTGAGGGTTAATTTACACGAATGATTTATTTTAGGCAGATTTTTCTAAATTTTAATCAGTGAGGACAATGAACAGATTTGACTTCTAGGTAGAGTGATGGCTTCAATTTGTTGCTTAAAGAGAGCTTAAATGTGTCTGCAGATCCGGAACTATATCTAATACAGGTTAAGTTAGTTTTTAGTCACTTCTAGTAAGTCCGTGTGAAAAAGATTTATAACCTTGAGCATAGCTCTATGTATGTCATTACAGATAGCAAGAGAAGGAAACCAAGCATCTGATCAAAATATGCATTTCCACCAACCTACATAAATGGATACAACTTAATCTTCACTTTTTTTCAATCATAAGTTGATAAACTGCACAGTGTCTAATGCTGAATAAAAGTAAGAAGATGGATCTGATGATTTTCAAGGAAAATTGAAAGTTATGTTTTTTAATCTATTGAGAATATGAATGTCTATACTCAAAACCTTTTTTTTTTTTTTTGGTAGTGGTGGTGGTGTGTGTGTGTGTATGGGGAGATGCTATAGAGATGTAAGGAATAGGAATGATATTATATTGACTCCACTCTTGATTGGAACACTTTTTTGAAGGAAACTAAAGATGAGGGAGGAAGGTTTGGAACAGTGCCAGAGCTAAGTCTCTGGTAGAGAACCATGCAGTATGTATTCCTGACTCCGATCCTTACAGGGCCTACATGAGTACCCTATGAGAGAAAAGGAGAGGAGGGAGGGAGGAAGGGGATACACATGTGGTCTCTCCTCATTCACAAGACAGAGAAGGCCAGGAAAGCAGGGCAATCAACGGAAATGTCTCAAAGTTAAGAAGATACTGACCCATTAGCTTCTCTTTTCTCTCCTGTTCCAACAAACTGGAGGAGCTGTCAAGTTGGTCATGAGCAAGTGTACATGTTGTACATTGCGTAACTTTCAGGAATGTCACTAAAGTAGCAGGGCTCTTTGTTGGAATAACTTTGGTGGAGAAGGTACTGTCTGCCTTGTAGTCTTTGTGAGTGGCATCACTGGAATTATGCAGTGCTCAGCTAGCTTGGCAGTGTGCAGTGGCCCTGGAGAAGAGAAGCTATGTAATGAGATGTTCCTACCTCAGTCTCCTCATCCTTACTTCAAGCTGTTAGAGGCCATGGACGGCTCTAGCCTGGGCTGGGGAGAGAACTTTGAATCATAATTGAAGTTAAAATTTTTAAATAAGTAGGAGTGAGTCTTAAGTTAGACAGATCTATACTAAAAGAGACTGGGGACTTATGAAACAGCAAGATATGAAGAGAACCATTTATCAGAGAGAGTGGGGATGGTACTAGAAAAAAGTTATACTGTTTTAAGTTTACACAGAAATGAATAGTGGCAACCCCTCAATAAATTCAGTACATATAAAATGAGAAGATTACTGCTCTCCTTCCCTGAAATTGTAGAATATTTTCTTCAGGCCAAAATACATATTGATTATCTCATGAGTCTAAGAAAGGTCATGTGTGTGGAAATCAGTTTTGCTTGACTTTGTGCTCTACTTCTGGTTCCCCTTAGTCAGGTGTCTGCTGTGTGCCCAACTTTCAGGGATGGACTATCACCTTTCCTTGTATCCGAATCTTATTATGGTTTCCTATAACTCAGTGCCTTTACAATCATCATCTTATTCTACTCTCAATAGCTGTCTGAACTTCCATTCCTTACCTGAGTTTTATTTATTCTGATGCCAGAAGTTTAAGGATTTGATTTGTTGAGATCCATGTGGAA
Organism: Canis lupus baileyi; assembly: GCF_048164855.1. Lineage (NCBI taxonomy): Eukaryota > Metazoa > Chordata > Mammalia > Carnivora > Canidae > Canis > Canis lupus. The sequence goes on from NC_132848.1 coordinate 61,983,747, forward strand.
AGCCTCTCAATCTGGTTGGTTTAGGAGGTGTGCTAGTGTAGGACCATTGAGGGCATTGTTGCTTGGTCACAGCCTCCTAAGACACAGTGTACCTTATTTCAGGTGGAAGAAAGCATCTTTGACAATCCCAACACCACCCAACACTAACCATTTGGTTGTCAAGGAATGCTGTCATTCTTGGGTGCAATCATCGTCTTGTTCTAAATGCTCTGTCATCTTAGATGGATGATCTAAAGATAGTTAAGGGTCCATTAGCCTAGGGCAAATAAGGAGGTGATGCCCTCTGAAACTTGATGAAGGTCAGTTAAGGACAACTGAAAGATAATACTAATTCACACAGTGGGTAATAAAACAAGGGACCTCATTATCCTAAAAGGTGATACTGGCAGGAAATATAAATGGATTTTAAAAGGGTTTGGACAAATTTATGAATGACAGATTCATAAATGGTTTTAAAGAAAAGTGGGATGTAGTCAACCTTTAAGGTGGATGTCAGGAAGAATAGTCATACCTTCTTGGGCCTTGCCACTTAGAGCTGTTTTGAGCAACAGGACTCAGAGTTGAAGGGAACACAGGCATGGGTGGTCAGTCTATTCCCAGCTCAGGAACACATAGAGAGCAGAATAATGTAAGGGGAGAGAATGAGCTTTGGAGTCCCACCACTTTCCAGCTAGATGGCCTTGGGAAAAGTCAAGTATCTAAAGTCAAGGATCATATGTATTATGTACCTTGCACAGTCAGAGAGACTGTATGTAAATTATGTCCAAATTCTCAAACGTGGTATACACTCAAAAACTGCAACTGTCATTATTATAAGTAAATTAAAATGACACCCTTAAAAAAAATAAATAAAATGACACCCTTGGCTACAATTTTAAGCACAGTCACTTGTACTGGGCAGGTAGTTTCATTACATCACTGTGTACTCCATCTGTACTACTGCAGAATTTCAGAAGACCATTACCCTATAGTATCTTGGAGAGTTGACATTACCATAAAGAGGTTGATTCTAAGAACAACCTCAGATATTATGATTCCATGATGTTATTTCAGGACCTGTGAGACGTTTTAGATACCTACACTGGAGCCTTATACCTCTGCCACCTCTTACCTTCTTGCTGAGTTTCTCTTATGGAGGACAAGACTTACTGCAGATCTGAAAGTTTCCCAAATGACTCTTGAGAATCCTCTGACACCAACATTATGACTACCATGCTGCCTAAGAATTTGAAGCTGAAAGTTTACCAGAAAAACAAAACAAAACAAAAAATCAACCAACCAAACAAAAAACCTTGTGTTGTTAGGTGTGATGAGATTTAGGGGCAGATGGCACTTTTGTATAGGAAAATACTTTAAGGAGCTTTTTTTTTTTTTTTTTTTTTTTTTTAAAGAAAGAAGCTTCTTTGGATCTATTACTGAAAAGAAGAGAAAATAGTCATATAGTTTTGCATAATTGAAAAACACAAACTTTGAGTTTACAGTGGCAGTTGATAAAAAAGAGGGACAAGAGACTTTTGCTAGGTGTTTAAAGATATAAATGACTGGTGAGAAATTTTGTGGAACGAGCATGGCCAAGGGACTTTAATGATATTTGCTTTTCAATTTTAGGTTGTTCCTGTATTGTGTTGGGCCATGATCTCTTCTATTCTACCCAAACTATAAATTAAAGTTAGTCATATGCAAAAGCACTGGTGGTGCTTTGGGGAAGCAAAGAGGACAGAGGAAATAACATACATGAATAAAGTGACCAAGGAAAGAGGAACTGTGTGAGGAGGCAGGACCATAAGTAAGGAGAAATCAGTGGGAGTGACCAGGAAAGTAGGACAGCCTTCCCTTCCTGGAAACTCTCAAATGTATTTGGGACTGCACTATATTTCCCATGTGTGGGACTGGGCCTGAGTCACTTCATCAGGAAATTTAAAGGAGAATGTGACCCTAGAAGATGGGAGGGCCTGAGACATTTAGATTATATGTCTGTTATCATTTAAATGAACTCACATCCCAAAGATTCTGGTATGTGTTACTTTTCGTCAGCTGTCAGTTATAGGGATACAAACCAAAACAGAGAACACTAATCAAATTAATACTCCATTTATGTGCACAGTACTTGAAGGTTTACAAAACACTTTCACCTCTATTATTCATTCGACTCTCCAATTACCCTATTAAATAGTAGCAAATTTTGAAAGTTTTATTTTTTTCTAAATTTAGGTACTCAGAAACCCCATCTTTCAATAGGTTGTACTTCACTGTATGCAACTAAGTCCTTGGATATTTGTTAAGGGTTAAGGACTTGACTCATGGTTAGAAAACCCGCATGGACTGGAATGTTGGTTTTGTTACAATTTATGAACCCTGGTATTCAACATTAATATAGAAAAGGTAGAAGGGACATTTGCTGAGCCAAATGCTCAGGTCTCTGGTATCTTGGACACACAGAACAATATGTAAAGTAATAGCAAAAACAAACAGCTTAGGAAAAGCAAAGCAAGGTATCTTTGTAATTCCTAAAAAGGATTTATAACCTATATAAACATGAATCATAAACCCATTGGTAAATAGATCCAAGCTCTTTCAGGAAGATGTTTCATTTATATGTGGGAACTAAAAACTCAGCACAAGAGAGATGGTCAACAACAGAAAAGAAGATTCACGTTACTCAGAACACATAATACCTTGGTAAATGATTATCCTAACATTTTAGTTATAGACATTTGATTTTAATTTCCTCAGCACCTGTGCTCAACTTTTGAGGGATCAAGGCATGCCAACAATCTTCTCAGAACTTTGGGGTGTTTATAGCCTAATGGACGTCCTTCTCTGTAAAATACTGGACAAGTTTGGTCCAGTATTAGCTGAGTAGCCTTGAGCAAGTTGCTTATGTTCACCCCTACATTTACTAATCAGTGGATATTTATTTGTTTCCATCACATTTGAAGCATATATTTCCCACAGTGATCAATATAAATATGAGAAAACAGAGCCATTTGCCTTCAAGTAGCATACCATTTAGCAGACTTGAACTCAAATAGTAACTCAAAACAAGAAAGGAGAGCTTAGGAGAGTGTTTGTCAGCCTGTATATCCTCCAATACATATATTAATGAATAAAAGAAAACAAAAAAATATGGAAGTTAAAATAAGAAAGAAATGCACACATATATACTTTTAATGTTGGTATGTGTCCTTTCAAACTATTTTCTAAGGACATGGAAGTATATATACAGATGGGCTTATACCGTGCATACTGTTTTGCAATCTGACCATTTTTTTCTGATAATAAACACACTGAACAGTATTTAACACTATTATTTAATACTTCCTTGTAAGCTAAATGTTACTTTTTTCCAAAAATTTCCTATAATAAAGAGAATTGCAGGACCTGTGACAAACATGCCTTTTTTTTTTTTTTTTTACTATCCTCTATAGAAGTTTAACAGCTTTATGGTTTACTTTTCACATGTCTATGCACATTTTATTTAAGCATATTTAGTGTTTTATTTTTGTTTATTTTATATAAATAGGATATATATGTATGCCTCGGTGATAATGTATGATATATCTGTATATGTGTGTGTGACATATAGTTTCATATATATATTAAATGTGCCCTGTAACATTCTATCATGGACGCCCTTCAGGTCAATAGGACCTAGATATTATTAATTGCATTCTATGTCATGGTGTCATTCAGTTATTTTCCCTATGATAGGCATTCATATTATATCTGCTTTAATTTTTTAGCAGTTTAAAACAATTTAAAAATATGTTTGAACTGTATGCATCCTTATGAACTGATGTTTCTACAGGACAGATGACCAGAAGAACAATTTCTGAGGTAGTCCATTTATTCTTAATACTGACTAGTGTCTTCCCAAAAACCTTACCAATCCATTTTTCACCAGCAGCATATAACAAACACCCTATATCCATAGCAGCACCATGCACTGACCTAGTGTGAACTTTTAGGCACTTTCTTACCCTTTCAATTATGTACAGATGGCTCAGCCTAGCATTCAAGACCCTCCATAATATGAATTTAATTTGACATTTGAGTATTTCCCCTCATTACCATCCTATAGATAATAAGTCCTATAGAAACCCTTCACTTAGGCAAAGTCATTGCATTGTTTCTAAAACCAATTTTGCCTTTTCTTATTCCTTAATCTTTGCTCAAGACTGGATTTGGATTTGGATTTTTCTTCCATTCCACAATTTTTCTCTTTCTTACAGAATTTTCCCTGTTCTGCATCCTCCGTTGGTCTTCCTGAGGCCCTCAACCGTATTCCTCTCCACTCTTGAGCTGTCATCATGTTTTATTCATGTCTGTCCTGTGGTACTTCTGTATAACACATTGCATCATATACAGTTTTTTAGTATGGGCAATAAGCAGGTATATAAATAGTATTTTAAAGATAGATGATCTGCCTCTTCATTAGTATTTTTCATATTGATACTTAAATTTTTTATCAAATTGAATTAAAGCAATCAATAAAAGAGCTATCAAAATGTATTCAGTGAGTACGGAACAAAGCAGAGGAAACATTAAAAAATAATGAGTATATTTCACACCTGAGTAACTGGGTGCAATGGGGTTCCTTTCTCTAACAGTCAGGAATAAGAGGAGAACATAGTTTGGACAGGATCTATTTTAGGTATCACCAGGACATCTGGGTGGCAGTGTTCAACAGGGAGATAGCTGCATGCAATTCTGACTTTAGAGAAATTTGGAACTGGGAATACAAATATAGACTTTCCTCAATTTATTTATATGCTTTTATTTTGAAATTTTGAAATTAGAATGAGCTAACACATGGATAGTTAGGAGAAATAATTATTTTCTATGTGGGAACACTATCTAAAATTAAATTGACTGGTAGGAAAACTGGCCAAAGGGTTTTGACCTCCCATTATTTGTTACAGGTATCACAGATTTTGGAAGCCTTATTTTTTCACATAAGGCAAATTGGTGATGGTCACACTTCCACTCTGTGTGTGTGTGTGTGTGTGTGTGTGTGAATATTATTCTTAGTTCTCTCTAGAGTTAGCTGACATTCAGCAGCTGACCCATACATGTACAGTTATTCTAGTTATCAAAATATTGAAATCAGTCTCTATTGGATATTAGATTGTTTCTGCTATATATGCCCTCTTGCCATTACCCTGACAATCCTAACCCTTCTCTTAGGACTTCTCACCCTAATCTCAAGATTTGGCAACTAAAGTGTTAACACTTAACAAGGTACAGCCCTCTATGACCCTGTGGTAGCTCTGGGTGGGGGTAGGGGGACAAGTCTATGCACGACTGGGTCATCCCCAGATACTTGCCCATAACACCTTTGAATTCACACAAAGCATGGTCCAGGCTTCTCCTCCCTTACGTAGAAGAAGGAATTATTCATTTCTCCATCTGAACATGAGCCTTTTTCATCCATAGAGTACCACTCAGTCCTGATAGGTCGTAAATACACTAAACTAGAACTGCAAAAGCTAGGAATTTTAAAGAATAAGAGTTTGACTGGGCATATTGTAAAGAAAATTTATCTTTAGAGAGGACAGATATATTCAATCTCTGTTTCAATATTTGCATTTAAAACTGCTGAAGGCAACTTAATGACAGATCAGATGATGATGCAATCCCATTTGTGAATTTAAATCTGATTTGTTTTAATACAGTTTTTACCAAGGAAAGCACTGAGGGAGGCTCTGTGCCACTGCTGTTGCTGGTGTTATTTAACCCATCTATTCTTTCTAATAAAAAGAGCCGAAGAAATAAAAAACTATTGATCTTTATTTATTGACTTCCTTGTGAGTATAGTTAAAGTTGACACAGATCAATCACAATAAAGTTAAATGGATGATATAGTGTAACATTGCCTGGGGATTGCAAGCAGAGCTTTAATTATGAGAACGTTAACATTTCCCTCTATGCAGATTGGGTGAGGGACTCTACTTACGGACACTGGTAGTGGAGGGGACAGAATTCTGGCTGTTCCACACCCTCTTCAGGAAAGTTTTCCACCTCCTGTGGTGAGAGGGAAAAGCGGGAGGAAAGGGAAATCATACAGCCATTTCTCAAATCTCTTATTAAATCTGTGTTTCACCCTCTTCCTCTTTAGAGATCCTAAGTAAGATTAATGTCCAATGTTGTCAAAGAGGGGGAGATGAGGCATCCTGGAATAACAACTTTGAGCTTTATTGCATGTATCTACCCTGTGCCGCATTCGTGGAGTCATTTCCTCTCTTCCTTCTACCCCCATCACTTTGCTGTGTGTTCAAGAGAAAGAATCTCTTTTTGGAAAAAAGAGAATTTTGCCGATGGAAGAGTTATCTCTTCTTTTGGTGTTGAGTTGGAACCAAACCGCTCAGATAGCGAAATCATCTAACTGTTGTCTCTGACTCCTATGTGAATGAAGATGGCATAGTTACTCCAATTAGCCGGGCCTGTGCTGTGCCTTGTCTTTCTAACAATGGGAATTTCTTTGCTGAATCATCCACGTATACTCACTCAGTTCCTATTGTAGCCAACATCAAATCTCAGCTGAATATAACCAATTGGTGGAGAGCAATAATTACAGATCAACTAAGGGGTCTTCGTGAAGACTGAAACATAAATATCTTGGCCTCATTACTCTAGTGTTCTGAAGTGGACTCACTAAGCACCTTGATCCTCTTATGGATGCCTCCTTCAGTGACTGCGGTCCCTATGGCTACTAATATTAGTTTTGTGTCCACATAGATTGGAATTAAAGTATTTATAGCCTCATAGTGGAGAATTATGAATCATTGGTGTAGGTGCATAAAATATTACCACTTACGCCTTTTGTATTTGACTTTAATTCTAAAGAACCCAGGTTTTAAAGTCAGTAACATTAACAGAATTTGAGAAAAATGTATAGCCCTGCTTTATATTGTATTCATAACATTTGAAACCATAAACATTTCTGCTGGTGCTTAAAACATGTTTTCTATCTTGTATATGAGCTTTTCTTTACCTCATCCCCTCCACGAAAGCAGGACCTGACAGAAACCATTGTGCTCTTATGTAAAGGTGAAAGAAATAGAGCCGCATCTCAGGGAATAAATGTTTCTTTGATTTCCTTTTCTTTTTCAGTTGGTCGCCATTAATTTTAAACTTTCCTGGCATTTTCCAGACAATAAGAAGAGAGAAGGGAGGGGACTCTGGAGAAGAATGCTGGTCCTTTCTGTAAAGTGTTCTCAAATGGTTGTCCATCTTTAAATGCAACCTGCCTGCATACAAAGAGATCACCACCATTCTTTGCATTCAAAGACAATTGACAGTTGGTCCAAATGCTAGAAATAAGGGTCATAGCAATTTCCATAAGAGGCAGAGTTAATGGGATTCTGGCCACTCCTAATGCTGCATGAAAATACTAAGTTTTGTGCAAAAATCATTTTAAAGTGCACACCTATATCACCAGGAAAAGAGAGTCCCAATCTCCTTGGGGAGCCTAGAAATCTAAGATGGCTAATTCATTTTTTAGTGGCTGGTGCCTTCAAGTTTCTTGTTATCATCCACTTAAAAGGTTTATTGTGAAGTTCTCAGTATTTCTCCTGGGTAAGGGATAAAAGTAAAGAGTATTTGAAGGAAGAAAATTGTTTCTTAAAAAAAATTATGTTGTGGGCAGCCCTGGTGGCTCAGCGGTTTAGCGCCTGCCTTCAGCCCAGGGTGTGATCCTGGAGACCCGGGATCGAGTCCCACATCAGGCTCCCTGCATGGAGCCTGCTTCTCCCTCTGCCTGTGTTTCTGCCTCTCTCTCTCTCTCTCTGACTGTCTCAAATAAATAAATAAATAAATAAATAAATAAATAAATAAATAAAAATCTTTTTTAAAAAGTTATGTGGTAAATAAAATTTTAAGAATTTTTTTTGGAAAGGCTATTTAATTTATTTATTTTGATGAAAAGGAACTCTGGTTTCAATGCTTCAATGGAGATATTTGGGGATTCCTGCTTCATGTACTAATAAAAGGACCTCATGGAAATCTTTGGCTTGTTGGTTTATTTTTCTTTATATTCCTTTTTTTTTATTGAGTATAAATGATTCAGTATTTGCTGTGCATTCATCAAATGTTGATGAATAGTGTATTAATTAAGATTAGGTTCAGCTGCTAGTAACAGAAAAAAAAGATGGCAGAGCCTTAGGGAAAAAACATGTGCTTATTTCTTTCTTACATGATACTCAGGGAGGAATGAAGTCCAGGGCTATATGGCAGCTCTGTTCCTCCTGAGCCTTCCAGTTGTCCTCTCCACCACCCTTGGACTAGAGTCCTCAACTTCTTGGTCTCCTGTGGCATTGGCAATGCATGCAGCAAGATGGAGGATGGATGCAGAAGAGAGCAAAGGAGAGATGTTCTCTCAAGACAGAACTCTTTAAGATGACAGGGGGACATTTCCACTTTTAGCCTAATGATTGTAACTTAAATCAGTTGGCCACTTGTTATTGCTGAGTGACTGTGAAATGTAATCTTAATTCTGTGGGGTCCTGTGTCTAATATTCTACAATTATGGAGAAAACATGAGAAAACAGATATTAGGATATAAATAGCATTCTCTTTCACAAGAAATTTCCCTGATTTAGACATAAATACAGCTGAGGGGATTTAGGGAAGCCCTACACCTTCTTTCTTCAAGGAATACTTTGGAGAACATGGTACAGTGCCACACATGCATGGGATTAGCTGCATGAAATGCAAAATAAGTAACCATTCTGTTTGTTCTGCAACAATGTAAAATTGCTAAATGTCACCAAGAGGGGAAAATGCAAAGTCAAAGAAAGCTGTAAACTCTTTGGTGTAATTCAGCCAGTGAGTTTTAGTGAACCAGATTGATGTTCTGCACCCTTCCCTTAAATGTGTCTGTTTATGTCAGGATTTGCCATAATTATGTAGCTTTAAGCACAAATGCTGTACTCTTTCAGTAGTCCACATTTTGACAATGGTGATTTGTGGTTTTATTTATGGTACCTGTGATTATTTGAAAATAGCACCAACATATTTCTATTTGTTTCTCCCTTATCATCTCTTAGTGCCTGTATCTCTCCTTCTGACTTTATTCACGCTTTTTGATCTAGTCTCACACCTTTTGATCTAGTCTCAGAACTAATTCAGAACTAATTCAGAAATCCTTATTCCATTTTGGATAAATGAGAGAAAGGTCATCAGCAGTTTCCATTGTCGGAGAAAACAGCCAAAACAGCAGTAGGATGGTCAGAACCATGGACAGCAACACAGACACTTCATCCTAATTCCACATTCCCACAAGAGCTTTATTAATGTCTATAAAGGTTGTGCTAGCCCTGAGACAGTAAAGATTCAAGTGAGGGAGTTTGAAAGGGGGAGAACACTGAGGAACTATAGCACTATACCCGCTACCTGTCCTGCCCCCTAAACCTCTCCATGTCACCAACCAAAGTAGTTTATTACCCCAAACTCTCTCAACCCTTAATTTCTAACATATACCTCTATTACTATGGAACGTATAGAGCATGGAAAGTATAATAAACTTAAGATGGTAGCTCATGATTTGTCCAGACTAAATTTCTTCAACATCCTAATGGTTTTAGCTTTGTTTTCAATTCAAGTGAATGAACAAGGCATAATTCAAATTATTTGACATATTGCCAGATTAATTAAGAGAAATGCCTAGACTCTGGAGTCACTGGGTCCTGCTTATTGTTGCTCACCTAAAGTGCAACTTGTCCTAATTCTGACTCATTCCTTTTCTTCACACTCATTCTTTATGTAATTATGCTAGAGTTCAAGTCCTTTATTTTGTAGATAATTAAAGCCAAGAAAAAAAATAATATAACAAGTTCAAGGTCATTTGGAAAATTAGCGTATTTGAGCATGAATTCATTGTTTTCTGACCTCAGATCCATCACCACGCTGATCTACTTTAATAAAGTACCTCTTAGGGACATTAACATTAACCAGATATAGGGTAGCTATAAAACACATAGTTTATGGTCACCCTGAAAAAATTTTGGCTCAACTTCCTCTCAGAGTTCTCAAACACATCATGGCTTTAACTCTATTACTTTTTACTCTTCCACTTGGTACACTTATTTATAGAACTCTTGAGTATCACATGCTGCATATTCTGGGGAGCAACCTACTCCATCTGCTTGGACTTCATAGCTGGATACTGCTGAACCATGAATCAAAGGCATCCACGGAACTGAGAGCCCTCATTCAGGTATAGAGAGCCAGAGCCCAGTTTGTAGGAGCCCTGCCCTGGGCTCTCTCATTGGATGCTTGCCTTGGTTAATGGTGATTAACAGTAAAGTGTGACTGTGTGTGCACACACCAAAACTGACCTAATAGAGACTTTCAAGTGGAGAACTGACAAGACTCTGGGGTAGGCATAATTTTAGAAATAAAATGCAACAGCGGCTAAATCATAGCACAGTCGCTTCATTTCACTTTTTTAAATTCAGTGCAGTGCTCTGGGTGTATAGTTTGTTGTCTTATTTGTTCCTCATTTTGCTGTTTTTCCCCTCTTTCACTGAGAACCATATCTAACCACATCCACCAGATTTTATAAGAATGCTGAGTTGTCATACAGGAGTTTTACCTCACACGGGGGAGATATTAGTTGATAAGATCCACCTTGTTCAGATTTATTGCTTTAGCATATTTCATGCTAAAAATATTTTTTCTACCATCTGCTAAGATTAGCACTCTAGTGGTATAATAAATTTACTCACCCTGTTTCTGTGATGTAGTTTGGAACCAACTTTATACTTTATTCGGCCTAATTGAAAATAGGATAAGATAAATGATGCACTTTGAATTTCTCTCTCAGACATACCATTGTTCATTACTTCAACAGAAAATGAGTACATGTGATTGTAATTTTAGTGGTTCAGTAAAACAAAAGTTCCCATGGCAAGAATACAGCATTAGCCATTGTCATCATCCAGTGGGGTCTTGTAAAAAATATTTAATGCTGTTTTGCCCTCAGATGAAATATTGTGTTTCATTTAAATACAAAACTGGTGGCCCTCTTTCCAAAACATGTTATGAAAAGAAATATATTTCATGGAAATATGGGACTTGGTATTCATTTACATCTGAGGCTCAAACTTAAGGCCAAATTTAGAATCTGATATATTCGTGGCTTAGTAGGACATGTGGATTTCCTTCTCTGATTTAGTCTTTTGCTTAAGCTTGAGTTGTTTTGGCCATTTTGAAAGAGAAGAAGAATATGTAATCCGTTTATTATGTATTAGATTGTAATGGACCCATACCCTTGTGTAGTTTTCTCCAACTTTGATCCTGGGCTTAACCATGAGTCTTGCTTTGACTCAAGGAAGAGCAGCAAATGTGATGCAAGTAGAGGCTTTAAAAGTGCTCGAAGACTGGGGCTTAGAACACAGTTGCCACAAAAAGGCGTAGTGGCTAGTCTGCTTGAGACAGGTGGCCACGCTGACAGACAACACCAACTTCTAGACATGTGAATGAGGCCATCTTAGATCATTCAACCCTACGGAGCCACCAGATGACTATAGTCGCACGTGTGGCCCCTGGTAAATCTAGCAGAAAAACTAACATAATTCAGCCTAACTTGTTGACCTACAGAGTCATAAAGAAGTAAAATTTTTGTTTTTCTTTATTTTGACTTCAATTTCCTTTTTAATTTTTAAAATTGTGATAAAATGTACATGAAATTGTTTTTAATTTTAATCCACAACTTTCCAAGGTGCTTTGTTAAGCAGTAAAATATAACTGATAGAATACATAAAACCTTCTTCTGCCACTAATAAACACAGAACTTTATGAGCAGGATTGAGAATGATGGACCAACTAAGGCCTAGATTAAATCAGTCATAGCTAGATGGAATTTGCTAAGGAGACTATGAGAAGTGCACTAGAAGATCAGAATAAGAAAAAAATGGAAACCACCTTATCTATTACTGTTTATAAGCATTATGTACCTCACTTTCCTCTTCTGTAAAATGGGCATAGTAAGGATACCTTCTGATGAAGACTAATCTACATAAAGCACCCAAAACAGGGCTTGGTATAGCATAAGCATACAATAAATATGAACTGTTATCATCTTGTGTACATAAAATATTAACATGTGATGGGCAAGTTAAGAAAAGTCTCCTTGCAGCCATGGTACTAGGGACTCATGAAGTCAAAACACGGTAAACAGGGGTGGTTAAAACTTTGTGATTCTAGATTAGTTCACAAGTGATGGGCATATCATGGCCCAGCTACAGAGCTGTCTGCAGACTGGCCACCGGGCCCTTTCCAAATGTCTCTCTATAGAAAAGTTAGTTTTAAATCAAGTTTACACTGAAGCCTGCATGACATTTTCATAAGAAACTGTTTACTCCCAAATTACCAATCTTCCCTATCTTTATACCCTCAGAAATCAGAAAAGAAAAAAATAATACATAATGTAAAAGAAATACCTCCATACAGTCCTATTTCCCATGCCTGACCATTTCCATAGAGTAGAAAAAACATTAAACGACTAATATGATATTATGCAGAATTCTGTAAAATATATATAAATCTAGGTTATTTAATATTTTGCCTCTTATTATTACAGTTTGGGGCCAAGATGATGGCGGGTGTCTATATTTGAGCATGAGTCTGTGGCATAGGCATACTCAGTGTGTGAAGAAGGCGTCATCCACATTTCACCATATATGATGTATTTATTTGCCGAAAGGTATAATTTGTATGTTGTGGTCTAAGTTTAGATCGTGGATATGTTTATGGGAAGGGAAATGTTGCCCTGATTTCTGATCAGAGCCTTGAGACTCTATTGAAATGTCACGGTGCTTGGTAAATCTTTCCTTTTTCTCTCTCTGCTCCCTCCCTCCCTCTGTCCCTCCCTCTACCCCTCCCTCCTCTTCTTCCTTCCTTCTTTATTTCCTTCCTTCCTTCCTTCCTTCCTTCCTTCCTTCCTTCCTTCCTTCCTTCCATCTTTCCTCTCTTCCTTCTTCCATTTGGCAGGTATGCTTGACTGGCAAGGAGGATTAGGTTTATTAGAATGTTATTCCGTATTGTTTCTGACTTTATCAGTCGTTAAAAAGCAAAAGCAACATCTCCAACTTTTCTACACCTCCTCTTATCTCTATAATCAGGGAAACCTTTCTAAGAGTGAGGTTAGAAGACCAAAACTGTTATTTCTTTATAAAGTAGTATATATATTATGGTAGTCAAGAGCCTGGTCTCGAGGTCTGGAAAATCTGGGTTCATATGCACACCCATACTGTCTAGGAGTCTGACATTGGGCAGACTAATTGGTCTCTTAGAGGCTCAGTCCACCACCTGCTAAAATAGGGTTAATAATTCCCACTTCAAAGAGTGGTTGAGATGATTGAATGATTTTGTATCTGCAACATGAATGGTACATAAATAGTGGTCAATGAATTATGAGGATGCTGTTTATCATTTCATTTAATAGAACGTGCTGGGCTACGTCAAGAAAATTTGCAACCAGTCACTCTGTCCACCAACTCGATACCACTTATGACTAACTAGAATAACATAGCTGATCAGGGATAAGATTAAGGTCATATCCACATATCAGCACAGACCTTACAGATTGCTAAGTTCTCACACTCATTGCCACAGTTGCTGTCACTCTAATATCCTAGTCTCACCCACCCACAGGCCACATCTACACTTTCAACCTGTAGCTTATTTTTTTTAAGATTTTATTTATTTATTCATGAGAGACAGAGAGAGAGAGAGAGAGAGAGAGGCAGAGACACAGGCAGAGGGAGAAGCAGGCTCCATCCAGGGAACTCGACGTGGGACTCGATCCCGGGACCTCAGGATCACACGCTGAGCCGAGGCAGATGCTCAACTGCTGAGCCACCCAGGCGTCCCTCAACCTGTAGCTTATTTAAAATGGAAGTAAAGCAGAAGCAACATTTAGAATCATCATGACATGTTGTAGAGAAAACCCTAGAAATGATTATTCCAACTGCTCATTTTTCAAACTTGTGCTGCCTAATATGGTAGCCACTAGCTACATGTGGCTATTGAGTAATTGGAATGTGACTAATCTGAGTTGAAATGTACTATAAGTATAAAATATATACTAGATTTTGAAGACCTAGTACACAAATAAATGTAAAATATTACATTAATAATTTTAAATTGAGTACATATTGAATGATTATATTTTATACATATTATATTTAAAAAGATATTAAAAGGGGCACCTGACTGGCTCAGTTGATGGAGCATGTGACTCTTGATCTCAGGATTGTAGGTTCGAGCCCCACATTGGATGTAGAGATTCCTTAAAAATCAAATAAATTTTAAAAGATATTGAAATTAATTTTCTGTTTTAAAACCTTTTTTAAAAAACTGTGACTACTAGACAATTTAAAATTACATATTGGTTCACATTTGTGTTTCATATTATGTCTTAATTGGGCAGCACTGTTTCAAACAAAGCAAATTAGTCATAGAGATGTGAAGTGACTTGACCAGGACAGCTCAGCTTTCATCAGCAGGACACAGATGTGATTCTAGATTGCCTAGCTTATCGTGATTTCTCTCAACACACAATCTTCTCTGGCTAACAATCTTTCTTTTTTTCTTTTTTTTTTTTTTAGACTGTAGAATTGGGTCTCTGATGGTGCCTGGGTCCCTGAAAACTGAGGTTTCTTTGAAAAATACTGCCAGCACTTCCTGTGACTGGCTGTGCTTTTTTGTTGTTGCACTGCCTGGGAGACTGTGCTGCTGTTATCCATTTCTTGCGTCGGTTACAGCAATTGGTATTGTATCTAAAACAATTGCTGTTATTAACAGGTTAAGCTGCTGGGATGTTAAAATAAAGGCTGCCCAGCTTTAGTGCATTTTGTTGTAATCATCTCCCAGATGCCTTGTCGGAAATCAATTCAAGTTCAAAACTGGCTGGAATTGGGAGGTCAAGGCTTTGGCAGACTAAATATTTTATCTTCTGCTCATGTCTGGAGCTTTTAAAGATGTGGACTGGGGGCTCTTTTCTCATACCCCATCTGGACAAAGATGATTGGCTTTGCCATTTTGCCCAGGTTAGGACAAGGTTAAAATCAATTATAATCAATTATTAAGAGTCTTCTGTGGCTGCATTGCTTATAGGGGGATTTTAAAAGTTTCTCAGTTCTGAAACATGCATATCTTAGTCGCTGCTGGAGATGTTGTTATTCTAGAATGTCAAATATAGATGTTATCAACATCAGGAGTAAATACACAGAATTTCTACTTCCCATTTCCTTGATACCTATGTTTCAGGACAATGAGAAAAACCTAAAAAGGCTGAGATAATCATCACTGCTGCACCAAGTTGAAAAATCTTGTTACCTTCTTATATGTGTTAGACAACTAGAGCTATTTATAATTTGGTCACACTGTCAAATTATTTCCTAGGAATTTATTGAGAGGCTCTCTGCAGTTCTTATGTAATCATTTGCAGTATAAATGCACATGTAAGTGCTCAATCTAAGGTAGATTGAAAGAATCATAGATTTCTAATTCTATAATAATTTTGAGACAAGCTAGATCCAGCCCTGCATTTTCTGATAAGAAAACTGAGTCTCAGAGAATTTAAACAACTTCCCCAATTCTTACCACTTTCTAAAGGGAAAATTGTACCTCCTTGTTCCTAAATGCACATGCGGTCCCTAAACATCCAAATGAATCTTTTCCTTTTATACAGTACTTTCATATTCTAATAATTTTCACCACAATGATTTAAGAAGAAAACCTATTCATACAAAATGAATATCATTCTGAACTGTGGACCAAGACATGAACTCAATAAACAGAATATAATTTTAAAGTGTTCTCAAAAGGTCACTTAGCTTTATCCTTCATCTCATTTTCCATGAATGGAAATCCCTTGTATTTTCAGGTTTCATCCAGATGCAGTAGCTGAGGGTTCAAAATGCTACCTCCCCCCCTTTGCATTTTATTCAGAGTATATAGAAGAAGAAATCTAGAAAATATACCAGAATTTTTCTAAAAACATGTCCAGTACTGGCTATTGAATGTAGAGCATGGACTACATGTGAAATTTATCTAGGATAAGCCTATAGTATTGGCAAATACTACTACATATTTTCATAGCAAAATCCCCATCCTTGTACTATACTTAAAAAAAAAAAGAAGTAAAACAACAATATTCCTAATTTGAGAAAAGAAAATGCATGTAATTGGAGGGGTAGCCTTTTAGATTTTAATACTTGCTCATCCTCCATCATCACCCTACAGAATACATACTTAACCATCCCAAAGCTCATGTTGGTGGTAGAACTAAGATGTGATATATGTAAAGCTTTTACAAAATTAAAATTCTAAGGCCTGACATAATAATTGTGTAGAAATCAATGAAACACAATGTAGAATTGGGTAAGATCATAGTTTGGGCCCAGACAGATCTGGTTTTGTTTCTAGTTCCACCATTACTAGCTATTTGGCCTTGGACATATTATTTACCTCATTTAACTTCAAATTTCTCATGTGGAAAATGGGGGTACCAATTATACTAACCTCAGGGAGTTGTTTGAAGATTAAATGAAAAAAATGCCTATAAAACACTTATCACAAAGCTCTAATAAATTTTAACTATAATAATGATAATAAATAATAATTATTAATGGTAGCAGCAACAGCAGCAATCACATTGATAATATGTATATTCTCTATTTCTAACGTTGTATTATATTCTTTTGGATCTATATGTGCACGTATGGGATAGAATTGCTTTAATGTCTGTTCAGATCAAAAGTTCTGGATGAATTTTTTACCTTGGTTTATTTCACAGCAGCACAATTCACATACTGAACCCTTCAAACCTTTCTCTGTGTTGAAGGATCATACTGTTCATTTGGATCATTGGTTACATTCTAAGAAAAGTTTATTCACTGCATAGGCAGGGACAACCTGATTCTGATATTCCAAGGTCTAATTAATTGGTAGAACTTTTTACTCTTTCTTTCTGTGTTAAATCTAAGTTTGTAGCACATTGTATTAGAACAAGCTTTCAAAACCTTTGAAACCTAGGGGTGGCATAATGCAGTGCATAAGATGTAACGGTTATGGAGTAAGACAGACTAGAAAGCTTTGCCACTCACTGACACTGGTTGTATTTTAGGCAAATCAATTCACCTGTCTGAACCTCTGGTTTCTCATATATAAAATGGAGAAAATGGAATGTAATTTATTTTTTTAAAGATTTTATTTATTTGGGAAAGAGGAAGAGAACACAAGCAGGGGGAGCTACAGAGGCAGAGGGAGAAAAGCAGGTTCCCCACTGAGCAGGAAGCCCAACTCTGGGCTCTATCCCAGGACGCCAGGATCATGAGCCAAAGGCAGATGCTTAACTGACTGAGACACTGAAGTGTTCCTAGAACTTACTATTATCATTTTGAGTGTTAAAATTAATCTAATGCAAGTAAAACTCTTAGCACAATGCTTGATGCATGTTAAGTGATTCCTAAGTGGCAACTACCATTTTTATATTGTGTATTCATACAACTCATAAACTATGGTATTTGTTTCAGAGCAATGAATAGACATTTAAATTATATCCATTCATAGTGGCCATTCACAAATATTGATTGATTGATAACGTATATGTGCCAGATACTCTGCTAGATCTGGAGGGAAATAGTAAGCAGGAGACACGGCTTTAAAGAATGAATGGTAGGGCATGAGGCATGGTGAAAGAGAACAGGTAAACAAGTGATCTCAGTAAATTACATTATAGTTTTGCCGCCCATTAGTTTTCCTTGGGCTTGGTAGCCAATGTGGCTTGTCTCATTATAGCTATCAGCTCAGAAGACCACTGATTTGGAATCTGTAGATCTCACGTACACAGGCTTTGCTTTAATGTTGTGCAGGCCCTTGCCCTGTGTTTACATAGCTCCTCCATGCAAACATCTCAAGCATTTAAAATTGGCTCAGGAACCTAGTGCATAACTTCCTAGCTGAGATGAGAAACCAAAAATATACCCTACCTGCTAGAGTGTTGACATAGCAACAGATAAAGAAGCTCAAGAAAACTACTCTCCGTTCTCGAAGGTACACTGTGATGTCCTGTTCTTTATTTTTTCTTTGCCTGGGTATAGTTTCTTCTTAATTGGTTTTGCATCTGATGAGATGAACATTGAGCATTTGCAGTATGTTTGTCGTCTGTTGCCAGTTACAAGCCACAGATCACCAGCAGGGCCTGCCATTCTTGTATTCAGCACCAGCCTTCTTCCATTCTATTTGGATCTATTGGCTTAGTACCAGGCATGGAAGATAGGAAGGAGTAATGGAGAATGAATAATCCTGATTAGTTTTCTTGGATCAGAAAGTGTTTTGAAGGAATGAGTACTCCAGAAGACCCTCATTGCCTTCACCTTTGTAAAAGGAATGCTTTTAAATAACGATTCATATGGTATGCAGCGTATTCGAAGAGCAAATGCAGAGATGAAAGCTTCTATTTATTTTGTACAGTGAAAATAGAAATCTGGAAACAGCATCTGTTTCTCATTTAAATGTATTTTTCCTGATTATTTAGATGTATAGAGGCATCAAGCCAGGTTTCAATCAACAACAAAGGTCTTGTGTTATCTAAATAAAACCTCATTCCTAAAGCCACTGGTCATAACACTTAAAATAGCTTAAAGATCTCAACATGGCTTTCAGTGCAAAGTAATTATAAATCCTGGGTCATGAGCAATATTATTTTTGTCTTTGCTTTTTAAATCAAGTCCAAAGACGTGGAGAAATATTAATAGAGCCATATTTCCTGGTACTTAAAAATACCAGGTAATTTAAATTTTTTTTCTGAGTCATTTACTTTTTTGAAGAATAAACTTTGGAATCATGACTTCTGTCTCTTGTTTATAATGGAGAAGGATAAAGACCCTTTTGTATCTTTGGATGATTTGATAATATGGACTAATTATTGGAAGCACATGCAAGAAGGTAGTGCCTCAAATATTAACTGATATAATTATGACTCCTTCAATTCCATGACTCACAAAATAGAAGAGTCTATAATAAAGAAACTTTGTTTTTTCAGAACCTCTGTAGCTATTCACAGTTACCTACAGGCTAATAGAAACATCATAACTTTGGAGAGAAATGAATTAGAAATGTTGAGGAAGAGGGCCATTAGAACCAACAAGTTCTTTCAACAGTGGGTGTGGGTGTATGTGGGAGCCCAGCCAGTGTGGTAGATCTGTAGCTTCTGGACGGATCTGTGCTATGTAGATGACTCCATAGCCAAAATCAAGATAGAAGCAAAGAAGAACCTAAATGAAGAAGGAGAGAGCTATCGCTGATTGCTTTAGAAATACTGTTTGCAAGGCAATGTGAAAAAATGAAGCTATCCCTAGTTCCGGTAACCCCTTCCTTCCTCCATGAGGACAAGGCTTCTAAAGGTACTCCTCTGTGCAGCTCTGACTGCAGATTGGCTCTTAAGAGGAGTCAATCACATGTCTCCTAATTACCCTGAGTCGGACTAGAGGCTGAGAAGATGTTGATTTGGGGAAAATTGTCTTTTATATTGCCTTGTAGATACTTTTTCAGTATGTTCTGTAGATGTAAATTGAAAAGTTTTTTTTTTTTTTTTTAAACCTTCTATTTTTCTCTGGCTTGCTGACCATACATACCTATTTCAGTCTTGTTTTTCTAGCTCCCCAACCTACTGCACTCATGACCTCCCTGATATATGATAATTGAATTTAGGGCAAGAGTTTACGTTTTTATATTTTTATATGATTTACAGTCTGCCTAATTTCAAAAACGATTTGAGGTAGCAAGAATAAATGACACTGGGAGTTACACTGATATTTTTACTCTGCATTTGGCCCATATTCTTTTAGACTGCATACATTTCCATAACTCTGAGCAAGGATCATAACTGGATGACCTTTTGTCCAGGGTAAAATTCACAGAATTGCAGCAGGTGGAAAGTGAATTCCTCAGTATTTACAAAATGAATGACTTAAATAATCTGCTCAGTCTCTGTCATGGTTCTATTAATTATATTGTTTTGTACTTATGACAAGTTTCCTGTTGGGGGTGGGAGGAGAGGATGAGAAGATTTAAAGTACCTCTTGGATTGCTGTGTGACTTGGAGCAAATCACTGACCACTCTGAGTTCTAGATTCTCCATCTGTTAAATGGGGATAATAAACCAATAGCCTCTTTATGATAGGATTGTTGTAAGGATCAAATGAGATAATGTATATGTAAGAGCTTAGTAAACAATAAGTCACTATGTATTATGCAGCCAGTGTGGGTGAATGCTTTATTTACTTCAATCTCAGCTTCATACAGTGAGAGAGACCAGGCCCTGGCTCTCCGGGATGCTCTGTGAAAAGTGCCTCATTGTGTTTGGGCTTTATTTATTGAATGCATTTGAATGAGCGATCATTCTAAGAGCAGAGAGTCATTCAATTTGATTTCACAATGGGGTGATGGGTGAGGCTGGAAACTACATTCTCAAATGCATTATCCAGAACACAGGAAACAAAACCACTTTTTAAAAGTGACTCATCTTTAATATCTCATAGCAGTTTTGAAATACTTCATTCATTCATTTTTATAGCAAACTCTTAATTGAGAATGTCATAAACCGCTTTGCAGAGAGAGGCAATCATGACCTGGGAAATTAAGTGGAGTAATTTACAAATAGGCTTTTGTCTGGCTGGAGGTTTTAGCTTATTCACAGTTTGCCTTTAGGTTATCTTAGCAACACACGCTCCCTTTTCCCCACCCTATTGGCAGTATGTATTTTGGGTGCCCAATATTTGCTGAAAATGAAAAACAAAAGAAAACAAAACAGTTCCCATATGTTGCTTTCTCCTGGCCTGCATTACAAAGTCCTTCTGACCCTTTATTCTAAAAAACAAACACTAATCACCATCATCGTTCTTCAAGACCCTTCTTCCTTTCACCTCATCTGTCTACTGTCTATCCAACTGTCTTTCTACATGGCGCATACAAATATGTTGTGAATGAATGAACTCTGGACCTATTTCCAGCCCTTCTCCATGAAACTAACCTTGACCCAAGTCCAGAGTGAGTTCTTTTTTTGTTGATTTCTGTACAACTAACTATCTCCATAGTTCGGCACTTTAGGAAATATATTATTTTTTCCTTAATTAAAAAAATATCTTGTTCCTCCTCCTTCTCCCCTCCCCAGCTCTATTACGCGATATGTCATGGAGACCACGAAGCCTGATGCACTTGAATAAACCCCTAGTTCTGCCCTTTACAAGTTGTGGTACCTGGCACACCTTGGGGATGATAATAATAATTACTTCATAGGGTTGTTGGAAGAGGTAAGAAAAGAGCTTATATGAAGCATAAAGCACATAATATGAGCTGATTAAATCTTGTTCAAAGATTAATTCATTGATTCTTCTCAGGACAAAGCTTCCTCTTTGAGAGGAGGAAGAGAAAAACTTTTTTTTTTTTTAAATAACCAAGGATGCATTACCCCAGTTTACCACCTGCCAAACTCCTGACCTTTTAAACTGCTGAAAATCCTGTAAACTTTCACCTAATTTAGTCTTGCAGCTTTAGCAAATGTTTATTGGTTTCAGTTTATTCCTTCTTACAAACATTAGTTGAGCTCCTATTATGTGCCAGATATTGTGCTTAATGCGATCAAGAAAATGTTAAATACAAAATCCCTGTCTGCAGATTAGTGAAATACTTTTTAAAGCAATGGATTTATGTGGTACTCCTTCCTCCTCTCCCCATATACATACGTATGCTATCTTAAAAATTAAGCTTGGGGAAAGAGGGAAGAAAGTATCTATGGAGAGAACCCAGTGGATTATAGCTTTCTAGGTCACTTTCAACAGGCTAAACATATAGGATACTGTTTGTGTAAAGTACAAGGCATACCTTACATTTCATCCTGTGGATATTATGCTTATTTTTATGGATAATCACTATACTTAATATCTTTTGAACCTCTTTGCTCTTATTTTGTTAGGTATGGATTCAGCATTTAACTCATAATTTGCAGTTTTCTGATTCTGTGTTTCCAAATGCAGTCCATTTGATCATAAAACAATAGGTTCAAAAGCAAAAGTTAGCTAGCTTGTTAACAACATCAATAGTCCACTACCAAAGATTCCTAACCAATTTATCTTTCTAAAGGACAGAATATTCATATGATTTTTAATTAGGTTAGAGCAGCTTATTTAGACTTAAAAGATGAGAAAAAACACAAAAGGACTGCATTGATTTTACCAAAACCTCAGTATTGTCCATCGCTTTCCACCTGCAGTAACAAATAGCTAATGGGTTGTCACTGACTTTGATAGATTTATAGAATTTCCAAGTTGAGAAATAGTATCTAGTTACCTATTCCTCAAATTGCAGTCCATAGGCCAGCAGCATCAGCAAAACTTGGGAGCTTGTTAAGAATGCAAAATCTCAGACCCACCCAGACCAATGAAGTTAGAATATGTATTTTAACAGAATCTTCAGATGATTTGTAAGCCATTCAGAGTTCTTGAAGTACCACTCTTAAGCCACCTCCTCCTTTTTTTAAGAGATGAGAAAGTTCAAATTCAGAGCTAGTACGGCTAAGACTAGAAAACCAGCCTTCTGATTCAAAGTTCAGAGTTCTCTTTTGTACTCAGGGATACCTCAGTGGCTCGCTCATTCTTAACAGTGAAGGGAAGAGGCTATTGCCCAGTTGTTCACTTTAGGTTTGACCCTGTCTTGCTTCACTTTCCTGGCTGATGTTTGGTGGTCTAGAAAAGTAAACTTCAAGATCAGGGAATGACTTTCTCTTTCACCCTGATTTTTCTTGTGCAGGCGGCCATTTGGCATATCATCCCATATCGCATAAGCCTCCTAAATAACAATGAACCCTTAATGAGGCCAGAACCCTTTTTATTGTCATTAACGTTTGTCAGTGTCTATGATAGGAATTTTACCATCTGACATTCTTTCCCCAACTCACAGCTCATGATTGTGTCGTACATCTCCACTCATATAAGGAGGATTGAAAAGGCTGAGCCAAACCCTGTTAACAAAACAGTCCCCTGAAGGGCTATAATATTGCTCAGTGGTAATATCATCCCTATGCATTTTATCTTGTACATGAAATCTGGGCTAATTATCATTTTCTCATACAGTACATTTTAGACCATTGTGTTTTTGTGTCCCTGCCTAGTTCATTAAGCAGGGTTTTACAGCTCCTCCAGTAACAGGATTGCTATTGACACTTTCATTAGACCCATAATTCAAATGCTTGTCTGCCTTCCAAATGGAAGCCTCTCAGTCCAGAACCACAATCTGGCCACCGACCGTATGTTGGCTTTTAGAACTGTCATAAACTCATCATCACATTCAAGTTCTTGAAGGGTCAAAATCTGCTTTCTTGGTGAACTGTCTCCATCCAACAAACAGTCAACGTGTTCTCCAGGAATAGTCAGCCAAGCTTTTTCTGTCACGCTTTGAAAACTCTTCCAGACAGTTCTCAGTATAGTGCAACTATAACACAAATAATCATTGCCTGTATTTAAATACTAATTCCCTGCTTCCTTCCTTCATTCATTCACTCATTCATTCTATTATTTCACCATTTGAGATCAATATTCCCAATATTATGGCAGATGTAATGATTTTTAAAGATGAATAAGATGGTCTCTGCCTTGGAGTATCTTATAGTCTATAGTGTTAGTGGAATGTGAAAAATTTCACCAGGAGGTTGCAAGCACTTGGAATGGCTATAATTGTAGATGGCTGTACTCTAAGTAATGGCTGTTCTCAACACTGTTTCCTCATCAATGGTTCAACTAGAAATAGCCTCAACCAGCCTAGGTAAAAGTGATACATGTATGAAATATATCACAGAATATAACTTAGAAAGAGATGAAGTGGAATCCACAGAAATTATTCCAATGGACAATGCAGACAAAGTGGGGCGGGATCAGAGATAGCCAGTGCTCTGGTGATCGCGAAAAACAGTCTTTGTTTTTTATTGGTGTTTTGGTGTTATTGGTGTATTGGTGTCAGAGGGAAAACTCTGACAAGGTTCAAGAAAAGGTCCAATGCAAATATTTGATTTAATTGACAATAAAGCTTTTTAGAAGTGCCTACTAGACGATGAAAATTTCTGTGTTAATGTTTGAAGAAGTAACTTATCTTGGGTGTTTGTGAAGAGGCAGGAAATCTGAACAGACCTATGTAACTTCAGTATGCAATTGAGGTTTCCAACCTTTACAAATTGCTTTTAGCTATTTAATTGAACATACAATTGTAGACCATATATTTCAAGGTACAGTTAATTGTGTTTGATTTAAAAGACTTCTATATGGGTACTTTGCTTTTGCTTTTTGATCAATTGAATCACAGAGGAAAAAAACCAACTTGTTTTGGGGCAGTTTTTACCTTCATGATATCTTTGCCTTTAAGAAGGAAAGAAAGAGGGGGAAGAAATGGAAAAGACAAAAGTATAGTCTTGTACCATTTCTTCAAATCCTTTTATGTTTCCTAGCCTTACCTAAGCATACACGTTAGATTACCTTCCTCCTACCAAACCCATAGCTGGACTCCTGAAAAATAAAGGTTGTCTGCTGGAATGGACTCAGACTATTAAGCAGAAGAAGGGGGTGAAGCTGGTATCTATTGCTGATCAGGATAATGTGGCTTCATTTTGCAGTAATACGGCTGTGGTGGTGGAAAATGACTTCAGCATTTTTCCTAGTGCATTTCATTCCGCTGCATGTGCCTTCGTAAACATGTCCAGTCGCGTGATGGAGGTCAACGACAATGTAGAGTTTAGAAATTGTTGCTTAGAAATTACACTCACTTAAATACCTGAATCTGTCCATCAGCCATGCCATAGCTTATTCCAAGCTTGTGCAGAAGAGTGATTTGCAATCTCCTTGCTTTTCATTTCAAGTAGCATCACTCACTTTAAGCCAGATATTCAGGCCTCTTCAGAAGCCTCCAGGGTGAAGGACAAGTAAGAAGAAGCTTATCAAATCTTTCACAACTAGGGCCAACTATATCTATTGCATCAAACTTGTTACATCTTTCTCTGGTATTTTATTTTAAAATCACACATTCTTCCTTTCATGTGACAGATAATGAGGATTTTGCCACATAATTTCACAATCCCAATGGCTCTTTTTTGGTTTTGCACATTTAATTGGTCACTCCCCAGGTTAAAAGCTGGGCCAAAATGACTTGGGTTAAAGGAGAGGATGTTTTGCAAGTTCTTCGCCTTTGAATTATCTTTCCTCATTTTTATAAGCTCAGGTTGCATAACTAAATTCTGGTGGTTTTTTCTTTTTTTTCTCTTTTACTCGCAGGGACTTACCAATTTGGGCTTCTTCCAGAGCTGAAAAACGATTACAAATATGAAACAGATTTCACTACTGGACTTGAATACCATATAAAAAACAACAAGATCTTCAAAATAATTGAAAAAGATCCTCACTAAAGAATAGATGGAATGTAAATGGCAAGATATTAAGGAAGTAAGAGGTAAATTTTAATAAAAACATGTTTGTTATGTGGTCAGGTATATATATACAAACTATGCTTCTAGGCTGAAGGTAGCATTCTTTCTCAGTTAAGGATCAGGGCAGGGAGAATCATATCTAATTAAAAAAACATACCAGATGATCCACTTTTTTTCTCTGAATCTGTCCATCTAGCTATTAATTATAGAAATATTGCAGCATGCTAGATTCTTTCTAAGGACATCATTTTAGGGGAATAGTGTGCTTTGTTAAAGGGAATGTCCTCCACAAAAAACACTCCCAGAGACATTCACCAATTTCTTGTGCTTCAGAAATTGTGGAGCACCATCTTGAAAACCTATCTCTGGGATGACAAGGGAACAAATTAGGGGCAAAGAGCAATAAAGCTCTTAAACCTTGTTTATCTTTATTTTGAGAGAAAGAAAAAAGAAAGAAAAGAAAGGAAAGGAAAGAAAAAGAAAGTGTAGTGGGCTCTCAAGAATATACAAAGGTCATCTAGGGTTAGGCCTCTGCCATTATTTTAACTTGTTTCAGGTGCAAAAAAAAAAAAAAAAGGAAGGAATGGATATATAGGTATGGATAGGTTTATAGATACAACATATATGTAATCTATAGATATTTAGGTATCTATATATAACGTGGTCTCAGATTTTTTCTCTCCTCTGGCCTATTAAATAGTTTAATGACATCATCTATTCGTCCTGCCAGGAAGCATCTGTAAGTTGCCAGATTCCTTTCTTGGGCTTTTATTTTGAAACAAAATCTGAAGAATGGGGCAAGGATAGAAGGGAAAAAAAGCATGGTTCTCTGTTCTCAGGAGGAAAGTGGTGAACTTGGATATAGCTATGAAAGGCATTCAATCCCCCAGAGAAAAAGGACAGAAGTTGGGGTGGGTATCTGAGGTGGGAATGTGATAGAGCATGTTGAGCAAGGATGTAACTTGAGGATTTGAGGAGGTGGTAGAAGTGATTTTGAGATTGAACAGCGAGCCTGTGAACTTCCAGAGTGAACTATTTAGTAGGCTTAGAGTATCAGAAAATGAAAGTATGAGATGTTAATAGAAATTGCTATGGGCTGTACTCCTGGATCTCCATTTCCTCAATGAATAAAGAGTGGTATCCCCTAATTTTAAATAAAATGTCACTTTGGGTCTGAACATATAGCTGTACCATTCACTTAACTAATAAAGCAAATATTCCACTGGGCACTTTGACAGCAGGATTTCTTTTAAAACAAATCAATGCCCAAGCCACAACTTAGCTACCAGATTTCCTGTTCTCTTAATATGACTGAGTTTGTTAAAGAGCAGATGTGAGAGGCAGGTGTCCTGAGCTTTAGGCCCCGTGGAACCACCAACTAGATGAATGGACTCTAGTCATTAATCTGAGGTAATGATGTACACTAGTTATGAAATAGGACTTTGGAGTCATAGAGATTTTGCACAAGTTACTTAATCTTCCTTGGGTGTTGTATCTCATATCTATATATGTTGGGGCATTAGAAGAGCCTCCCTAATCGGGCTTTTTAATGAGAAAATGTATTTGAATCTACACAGTATAGAGTTCAATCAGTATCAGTCACTGTTGTTAGAGTTACTGTAATTATTCTCAAGGCAGTGGTGTTACTAATCCCTTGTTCTCGGTTTCCTCATCTTTAACATGGGAGGATAAGATAAAATTTTCTCAATGCTCCTATCCATTTCTAAAAATCATTTCTGTAATTCCACAGTTAAGAATACCAACCACAAGAAATAGCTAATGGTCAACGAGACAACGCTTCCACCCTAAATTTATTAGAAATGTTTGACCTCTTTTAAAATGCCACATCCTTGAGGGGGCCCAAGATTTCACTTACCATGTGCTTTACCAACTTTAGTATCTTGTTCACTTACTTGCTTGCACACTTACTGAGTAAGTAATAAAGAGCTGTAGTTCTCTCTCCATCTATAAACTACACTCAACTTGAAGTATTCATGATTTACCCTCTCTATATGAAGACATCCTTAGTAGTTCCACTTTTCCCTGGGAACATAGATAGCCCCAAAAGTATGTTTTCGGTTTACTTTTTTTCTCCTCTCCTCCTCCTCTTCTCTTTTTAAAAGATATTAAAGCCCTAGTTCTTTTGTGATATGAAACAGACCATCTCTTTCAAAGACTTTTGAGTAATTTTTTTTCCTTTTACTTGATTTTCTTGGTAGAATCTTGCCCACAGAAATATAATACTGATAGACTTGTTGATTGGCCCTAGAATATATCACAGTCCCTAAACACATGAAATTAAAAAAAGAAAAAAGAAATCAACATTGTTCTGAAAGGAAGGTAGTTAAAATTCAGAAAGAGAGATTCTTTAATTAACTTAATAAAATTACTAATGGAAGCATTTTAACTGCTAAATTTAATTTACTTGTCAAGATATCAGGCTACAAAGAGGAGGGAAGAGTAGGAACTCTGCTTTCCATTATGATGTACTCTATTATAGAATAAATTTGCTTAAAATGAAATATATCACCAAAAGCCATCAATGACATCTTAATTTGGAACAGCCAGTTGAAAAGTAATTAGACTATGAAGCAATCAGTTCTAGTAAATCAGTGTTTCCCTTTACATAAACATACTTTTTTCTCTCTCTTTTTTTTTTTCTATTTATATACAGGAAAGACTTTCAGGTAGTAGGCAGGCAAAGATGCTGATTCTTTTGGCTGTCGGTGTTTTTACTTTACATTACCAGGCTGTCAAAACAAAATGTTTTATGATGGGTTTAAAAAATGTATAAGCATCTGATTTGATTTAATGTTTATATTTATATGTTGAACTGAGGAGAGTTTGCTTATCATAGGGGTTTAAAAGATTTACATTTGTCTGCTTCTTACTTCCAAAATGCTTTCCAGATCCACAGGCAGCCCTGACACCTTACTTCAATGAATGAGGCTCAGTCAAAAATCAAACAAGAGCCTTGCCTCTCCCTGCAGGGTCTCTCCTAAGTTATACAAATTAAAGTGGAGAATGTGGTTGCTAATGATACGTGGATGGGGATGAAGGTGGGAGTGGTTAAGATTATCCTTTTGTTCAGTATCTGACAGTTCACTATTAGTAGTTTCTCAAAATGTAACTGACCTTCTTAGAAGTGTTTGCTTATTATTATGAAAAGCTAATAAGGGGAATGGGTGAAACAGAAAAGAATCTGTATTTCATCTGATTTCGAAAAGTTAACCTGATTTAGCTGAGGTGTTAAGAATCCCAGTACCAACCCTGTGGTATATATATATATATATATATCTTTTCTGATCACCTTGGTAAACCTCTGAAGAAGACATTTTCAACTTCAATTTACAGACATGGAACTGGAGGCCCAGAGAGGTTAAGTGACTCATGGAGATCGCAGAGGTGGTTAATGGGAGAGATGAGGCTAGAAAGAGGGCTTCTGGGCTCCTGATACTGTTTGCACAACATCTGCTTCTGATGATGGAATCCCATCTGTTATATATGGAGGGGAAGAGGTGTGAGAAAAATAACTAGATGAGATATCAATCACTCAGCAAAATATTTATGAAGGACTTCATTCAGATATTAGGGGAGTCACCATTGTCACCAGCCCTGAAAAATCGGAGGGGATGATGAATTATGCCAAAGAGAACATTAGCTCAGAAGATAGAGACTACTAGCTGGTAATGTCATGCTTGTGTTAGTGTGTATTATTCCATAGTGGAAGAGAATGGCATGAGGGAGGAAAATAAAGGACAGTTTCTTAGTGAGGAAAATAAGCTACACCTTGTTATGAAAGGAGAAATGTGGGAAAGCCTTTAAACCAGTTCCAGGCTGTGCCAGCATGCAAATCACTTAACAGTATGCAAATGACCTCACCCTTATAGAGTAAATCATTTCCATTTTCTCCACTGCCTATTTAGAAATGTGATCATTGATAACAACACTACAAGGTACGAATCCTGGTTGAAAAACACATTGGGAGGAAATCTAATATGTATGATACGATGAGATTATTAAGATTCATAATTGTAGGTAGGTGTGAAGTAGCCTAAGACAATATAGTCTAAGTGCAAAAACAAAAAAAACCTCCATTGCGCTGTAGCAGTGAGAGAACTGAACAGAGCCCAGGGCTGCCAGGCACCCTCTGCCTCTAGATTTCTAGTAAAAATACAGTTTGTCATCCCCAATGGCTGCTCAAGATCCGTATATAACAGGACAATTGCCCTGGGAGTGGAGAAGGCAGGAACTATATAAAAATAGGAACAACTTAAAGTTAGCAAAGAAAGATAAGCGCAAAAGTGGGAAATGAGATATTGCTAGTAAAAGAGGTTAGATGGAGTAAAGAGGTCTTTTATAAATGTATCAAGGAAAAAAGTGATCCTCAAGAGAAAAAAGACCAGTGAATAAATGAGAAGAGGAGGGTGTGAAATTAATGATGGCTGAGATATTGACCTCCTGCTTTAAGTCAGTTTTTTAAGAGAAAAATGAGAAGAAAATTTGGACGGCTGGAAGGCAATAATGACTTTTAAAAATAGGTATCGACAAAGAGGATGAGGGGAAATTTAGAAAAAAATTAAACATTGTGGCATATACAGATTGTTAAGTCTCAGATAATATGCTTCCCAGGGAATTAGATTCCCTGCCTACTAACTAAGCACAGGTATGGGAGAAAAACAATACAAACTAAAAAAATGTCAGAAATTCCTCAAAACAATGTGTTTCATATAATGATAAAATAATGGTGGAGCTGGAGTGGGGAGCAAACATAGGATAGGCTCTCTTAGCATTGTGTAAATTTTTGACATACTTGGTTACACCTATGTGGCAATTGCAGCTTTTAAAAATTTAGAGGAAATTTTTCTCTTTTATTTAGCAAGGAAGGAAGTAAAGTCAATAACCCATGTTAACTACTGTGTATTATGTTCAAGAGATACTGTCCCATAGGAGAAAGTTGGAAAATAATGCAGCTCCTAAAACGTTATGTAAGTATTAAAATATTGATGAAGTATGTATATGAAATTGGACAAATCAGAGTGCAATAGACAGAAAAACTTCTGAAAGTTTCAGGTCCTAATAAAGTTTTCAAGGTTAAACCCTCAAAAGCCAACTAATTCATAGGAAGCTACCAGATACTTGGGAATAATCATTTAGGGAAGTTTTTGTTGACATTAGGTAATCATTTTTGTGTCAGTATTGGAATTTTATTTATTTTTTATATATTTTTTAAAGATTTTATTTATTTATTCATGAGAGACACAGAGAGAGAGAGAGACAGACAGACAGACACATAGGTAGACGGAGAAGCAGGCTCCGTGGAAGGAGCCTGATGTGGGACTCGATCCTGGGTCTCCGGGGTCACAACCTAAGCTGAAGGCAGACGCTTAACCATTGAGCCACCCAGGCGTCCCAGTATTGGAGTTTTAGAGAGAGACCAATTTACTGGAAGTGCATTCTTTTTTTTAAGTTTCTAAGTAATCTCTACACCCAACGTGGGGCTCAAACTCAAAACATCGAGATCAAGAGTTGCATGCTCTACTGACTGAGCCAGCCAGGTGCCCTATAGGGGTAGATTCTTAAGGGAAGATTGTTCTTGGAACATTTGCCCCCAAAGAGTTTCCTTGGCATTCTTATGTAATGGGCTATCTTATTGACAGAATGTAGTCACTGTCTTCTTGGTTTCTCTCATTTTCAATGTCCTCTTTTCACCTGTTGGTCTTCAATAACTAAACTCTGGGATTTGTGCTATACCATTCCATTGACTCACTGTATCCACACTGCAGGAACCCTACAGCACCTGCCTTCAAGCTCCTTACAATCATAAGTCAAATGTATGGTTCATTGACAAATCAGTGCCACAGTGAGGAAGTGTAGAGGAGTCTGAAGTCATATGTAAAGGAATGTGGCAGAGATGAGACTTGACCTCCTTCCTGAAGAATACATGGAATTTAGATACAGGCACAAAGTGGGAAGAGAGAAAATTCCAGAGACTGCAGCAGTTAGAACAGAGGTGTAGACAGAAAAGTGCATCTCACAAGGGGCTGGGAAATAGATCTTTTTTGGTGGAGCAGATTCTTAAGAGGCAGCAGGTACAGCTATGATGTGGTAGGGCTGTTTGTAATCTGAAGAACTGAACACAAATCACTGCTCCGACTTTTGGAAAAATCACTTTATTTCTCTAATGGTCATAGTCTCCATTTGTAAAATGGAGGTCAGTTACTCTCCTATAAAGCTGCCATCCTGAGTGCCAGCCTTAGTAGAGTCCTATTGTATGGTCAGTTTTCTGCTTTTCACCCAACCTTCCACTTTGCTTTCAGTGGAGTTCTGTTCTTCAAAGTTACTTTATACCTAAGAGGCACTTGACTCTTGGCATATTGCAGTTAAGCCCTTTCGTTTTGCTAGTTTATGGTTTCATATTTCATCCAAGATTTTTAAGCAGCCTCAATGCTTTCTTTTAACTTTTGACAGTTTATTACAATCATTCCCAAGTAGGATGGGAGGAAGATAACCTGCTTCCCCATTGGATTGTGACTGTGAAGTTAAGGCAGAGAATTTATGCTAAGATAAGAGGAGATTCCATTCCATCTACAAAATGATGGAGACTCTTATTTCTGATGACTAGAATAGTGGCAGATTGTGAGTGCAAGGTGGGTGGCCATAGCTGATTCTTTTACATAAATCGGATCCCAAATCCAATAAAGGATGTCAGCCCTCATCACTGCAAGTGGTTTCTGAACACTACTGACAAAGGGAGGAAGGGGTAGAGGGAGGAAAAAGAAGGAAGATAGGAAGTGAAAGAAAGGAGGGAGGGAGGCAGAAAACAACAAAGGAAAACACATAGGAAATCACACTTTTTAAGAACTAATTTTGAAGCTATGCTGTATCCCTTGGTCATAATTGCCCACAGGGTGAAAGAGACCATTATTCCATGTTCCAGTTTTTCTGTTCTCCTCTACATTCCTCTATTTACAACAACCTCATCTTCTCTATTGCAAGAATAAGTGAAAATTGTTGATCCTTTTTTTTTGTTGTTTTCATTGATGATTTTAGTTAATCATAATATGTAGAAAATTCTCTGTGAAATCCTTTTTTAAAAAATATGGCATATTAATTTATTAAATAAATATTTATGACCACTATGAATTTCTGGAATGAAGTGGATATTAAATCAAATAAACATGAAGCAAACATTTACTAAGTGTTACTTAGTAGAGCGTTACTACTCTGTGTTAGGCTTTAAGCTACGTATACAAAACAACAACAAAAACATAGTCTCTGCCCTTATGGAGCTCTACAAGCATATACTCTAGAACTTAGTCCCAAACTCCCAGAAAATCAAAGTAGTTTAATAGGGCAATGTACATATATAGACAGAACTGAAAACTATCTGACTAAAAGCTGAGATGGAAATAAGCACCAGATAATGGTAAAAAGTATCCTTCACTTAGTTAGAATCAATGTTATTAGTAATAAATATTATCTCAACTGGCTATTATACAGTGTTTTTAAAAGGTTGCTTCCATATTTCAGACAATTGAACCTAACTTATGGCTCAAAGGACATAAAAAATAAAATTGTGTATGCTTTAGTAAAAAAAAAAAATAAGTATGAGAATGCTACAAACTAAAACTTGTAAGAGTCAGCCAAAGCTATACTCAGAGGTGAAGTAATAGCCTTAAATAATTCATTTCCTTGTGGGAAGTAAAGGATAATTACAAATGAATTCAAAGTAAAACTCTGGAAATTAAATAAATATAAAACTATGATGAAGTAAATAATAAAGATAAAAATAGTGAAAGAATTAGAAATCTAGAAATAATAAAAGTGATTAATCATCTGTAGTATTAGCAAAAACTATTTTATTTATATAATAATATAATGTTTATATTTATCATGTAAATTAAATTTATATATTATGTAATATGTATAATAATCTATTATTTATTAATTTATTTTGTGGATGATTTTACCTAATCAAGGTTTTTTTGATAAAACCTTATCAGTTTTAATAAAGAGGGGAACCACAAAGAAAATTAGAAATGAGAGCATGAATTTTAGAATGGATTCAGGGACAATAAAAATCATAAGAGTTGTAGGAAGTTATGTTCCAATAAGTTTGAAAACCTCAGTGAAAAGAAAATATTTTGGAAAAATGTAAATTAACAAAAACTTTTAAGAATAATTGGCAAGAAATAATTAAAACAGTAGCCAAAATGAAATAACTAACCAGCTCAATACAGTTTTAATCAGTGATTAATATATTAAAAGTATTAGCACTAAAAAAAAAAATCCTGGGAACTTCAAAAGCCAATTAATTTTAAATTATTCCTAAATGTAGTGAAACATCAACAACTACTTAATTTTATGAGGCGAGCATTACTCTGATACCAAAACTAGGGAAAGGTATAATATAACACAATAAAAAAATCTCCAGACCACCTCCACTTACAAATACAGATAAAAAAAAAATGAAATGTGTGAAATAAAATGATTCACCAGTTCATAATATGAATGGTCTTCTCATCATGGTGGGTAGGCTCAATGTGCATTTGAGAAGGAGGTGAGTTCATTGCATTTTCTATTCTTTATCAGAAGAGGACTCACTCTTGGAAAAGTGCCAGGCCGGTAGGGTAGCTTCATCGACTCTGTGACAGAATTGAAGATCACAGAAACAGTAGACAGTGTGTCTTCAGGAAATGATTTGATATGGATATATTTGCTTCCACATAGGGACTGGGGTTAAAGTCATGAAGTAGTCAAGCTTTATTTTTTATTACTTCTACTCTTTTTAAAGTCAGTGTTTACTTCACAGAATAATTATATATCAGTATTCTGTATTAAATCTCCAATATAAACAGTCCATGTGTTAGGCACTGAGTGTGGTTCAAAGAGGTGAAAGAAATTGTTAATTGCCATAAACCTCATGCGAGGTGGGCATCTCCGTTGTATTTATGAGTGATCTGGTCCCTTCACTTTCCACTGTGTCAAACTCATTTCAAAGATCTACCTCCCTCTCTCTCCTCTTGTACTCCCCCTCGCTGTCTCCCTCTTTCTCTCTCTGTCCCTCTCTTTCTTTCCTTTCCTCCCCCATCCCATGTCTCTGATTCTTTATATCCTGGGGAGTTTGGTAGGCAGGGCCTTTGTCAAGAGAAACCTGAATGGCACCCTCTTAGAGAGGAAAAAGCTGCCTTTAAGTGCCATTCTTAATTTATGGGTAAGAGCTGCTACTGTACCTGTGTGAGGTTCCCACGAGAGTTTCATTAAATGTGTCTCTGCCAATACCAATGACCGAAAGAGACCTTCCATTAACTTCTGAATTAGCCAAATGGGACAGAGCTTAATCTAATATGTGTTATTTCATTTTCTAGGTTACTTGTTTTAAAGGAAATAAAGTATACTCGTAGGCTGTCTAAAACCGTCCTGGGAGATGTGCATGGAAGGACTCCATCTAAACAGTATCGGCTTCTGAGAAAGCTGGGTGCATGCCTGAGGGCCCAATTTAGCTTGGTGGATGCCTTTCTCACAGTAGGCAAAGCAAACCCCTAATTCCAAAGAGCTTTGAGAGAAATTGCGCATTAGTGAAAATGATGCGTGCTTGTGCTGAAGTTTTAAGATGCTGTGTGTCAAGGGGCTTTTTCCTCTATTGATACCTCTACCAATGTCTACCTGCATCCTGCCTGGAGGTGGTATTCCTCCCCGTGACCATGATCTCTCTCTCCTCTTTGGCCTGGCATGACCAGTGCTGTGAGCAGGTCACAGAGGTGACCATCATCAGAAGCAGATGGGAAACCACTTCTGTAACACCAGAATCCACACTGGCTCCTGAGGAAGCAGAGTGGTGTAGTGCAAAGAGAACCAAACTCACTGCCTAAAGACTGAGTTTCTTTCTCAGCTGAGGCAATAATAGCTGAGTAACCTTGAACATAACTCCCCCTGTGCCTCAGTATCTTTATCTTTCAAATGGGGATAATAATATTTGCTCGGCATATTTTCCATGATTATTACATTGATCAGATGAGATGATGCATATAAAAGTGTTTGCAAACTACAAAGCTCTATAGAAATTTAAGTTATTTTTAGTATGATATGGCATATGGAATGGTCCAACAGGTTTCTGAGATCTTGTAGGTATCTTGGCAGTGTCTTCTTGACTCTCTAGGATTTTCGTGAAAGCAAAATTTGCTAAACAGAGCTAGATGCATGCAGCTCTCTCTCTCTTTTTATAGCCATCCTTCCCAACTGCCAACCCTATTCATGGGACTTAGGAATGTGCCAAGGTTAGAAGACTCAGACATGGGGTGTGAGCCATAACTTCTAAATCAGTTCTGGAAGAATGCCAGACCATCAGTTTAGAAAAGTGATTTGAGTGTCTTCCTGAGGACAAAGAATTACTTAGAGAGTGTATCTTTCAAGAACATGTTATTGAAACTTGGAAAAAAGAGTTTTAAAACATGAGAACACTAGTATTAAAGGCACTCTAAACCAATTACAGCATATTTACTTGGATTTCAATGGGCGGGATACCCTTTTCATTATTTGCAAGCTTCAAGAACATTAGAAACACTTCACTGAAGACAATGCAATATCCAAATCTGAAGTAGGCTGTTGTTTGTCCATTTAATCCACTTTCTTGCTTTTACCTTCTTCATGAAGGCAGAAGAGCACTTATATGTTTTTAGAATGCACAATGTACCCTGAGTAGGCAGTGTACTTTTTGATAGTTAGCACCCTTTGTGCCCTGAAAAAACATATTGTGTTGTATTCACTGTACCCTGGGGTTCCATGGAGTTGCTATATCTGAATAGGAGCCAAGATAGGGACAGATTTGGACCCCTGAGCCCTTAGCACAGAAAGGCCTTGTCATTTCCAAGTGTTTAAAGATAATTCTGCGTGCTTCTAGGAGAGTTTCCTTGGGACCATGGATAAAAGATGGGGACTGAAGGCTTAGAGGCCTGAGGGAGACTTATGTGCACAGGTGCCCAGTTTCTTAAAGACTTGTTATCCACAAGGCATTGACTCCGTTTGGCTATGCAATGACTTCCAGCATTTTAGTGCCCTTTAGCCAGATAATGGTCATTGAACAGAGAGAGAATATCTAACTTTTTTCCTGGTAGCTTCTCTGTATGGGTTTGGAATGAGTTTGGAGACTGACAGTGCACTAGTGAATTGCTGCATATCATTAAATTGTGGCCCTTTCCCTCATGCCAACCCCAAATGCCCAATCTATACAGGCTTTTCTCTTGATTCCTGTTTTCCTCCCACTTCTCTGGGGTAGAAGACTCTCCCACGTAGAAGAATCCCAACAATCTGTTCTGCCACACAATGGCTCATGATGCCTGTTTTATGCCAACTTCCCAAGCCTTACAGTTGCAGTGATACCTGGGTCCTGCTTCAGTGTGGATGGATCCATCTTACGCATCAACACTTGACTCTGAGTCTTTTGACACTAAGATTGCTGCATCCCACGTTCTAGAGTAGCTCTCCAGAGACAGCAGTCAGACTGCGGGAGCTTCTGCCAAGACTTCTGAGGCTCCTTTCTCTTCTGGCTCTCCTCCTCTCACTGAGTTCCTGCTCTACATTTGATTCCTGCCTTTGCTCTTACTATCTCTGACTTCAAGCCAATTACATCATGCCCCTCCAGGGAGATAACTCCTCATCTTCTTAGGCAGGGAAGGATAACTGCTATAACATTCAGATTTTCTTATTAAGTCATTGTAACAATGACTTAAACACAGTAAGGTAAAAAATCCAAGTTGGTTTATAGTCAGTAGTGGGATGTGTCCCCACAAAAGCCTTCAAAGACCTCAGCTAATGGCAGCTCTGCTATTGGTGGCATATGGCTTCTGGGGTCACAAAGTATCAAGGGTTCCAGCCTAGAGAAGAAAGGACATGTGGGGAATCTGTACCGTCTTCTTAAAGACGCTGGTCCAGAAGTGGCACACATCCCTTCTCAGTCTAGAGTATTGACGGATATTACTTATAAAGCCATGTGAGGGGCAGGGTATCCGAGAAAGCCATATCCCAGCATCAGGTCCAAAGTATGAAAGGAGAACAGGAAGGAGAACATTTTGGTGTACAGCTGCCTCTGCAACACACAGCATCCCTGGCTAGGTTACTTAGGCTACTATTAGATGCAGTCATTATGAGCATGGGCTAATTTTGAATTTTCTTCTGCCAATTACTAGTTTCATGATACTGAGTAAGTAAACAGCCTGGGCTTCAATTTCTTCATCTTTAAAAGGAGATAACTTAACATTTAGCTGGTGGGATTATTGTGAGGACTGAATGAGTCAGTTCCTACAGAGCTTAGGAGAGAACATGGCACCTGTAATCACTCAATAAATGTTCGTGGCTCAGTCAACCTTCTGTGAATGCCTGTTAAGACTCAGGATTGAGGCTCATGATAGACTGGGATATTTATTCCCTTTGTGATGTCTTGTGAAACAGGATGCTTATGTACTTCATGATGGCTTTAGTAATAGCAATGCCCTTTCCCTAAGGTCATAAACAATCCAAAATTCTAAATGCAGATTCGAAGTAAGAGAGAAAAAGGAAGTGAAGAGAGGAAGGGTAGAGGGAGACAGGCATGACAGACATGACAGACTCTGCATTGGCCTGACCCAGCCTTCCTTGGAACCGTGCTGCAGTAGAAACTTTCTACTCGGTCTTCGTTCTTCCCCACTTTCCTTCCCCTGCATAAGGTCAGAACTGTATTGTGGTCTGAAGGCTCTCCCTGCCTTCTCTAGTTCCATCCCCTTCTTCCTCTGTGGGCATTTCCTCTACTAGACTTCTGGCACATTTAATCCCATTTTGACATCTACTTCTTGGAGAACCCAAGTAATACACTCAGTATTTCACACATATGTACTCAACATAAAAATGAAGCTCTCCCGATTTGTCCTTATGCAAGCCACAAGAGACTTTCTCTCCAGTTTTCTGTAACATCACTTAATGTAAAGCTCATGCCAATATTTCGTTTATGTGGGCAGTGGCTAGTTTTTTATAACAGGACTACCTTCTTGAGGGCACCGCTTGTGGAGCATGCTCAAAGAAGATGGGAAAACCTGTCCTACCCACTGGACTTAATGCTTTTGGACCATAAAGCAGGCTCCCTTGGGGTAGACAGTGCCTATGACAAGGCAACAAAGGAATGCATGGGGGAACACCCGATGGCTCCTCTGTGGCAGCACGTTTTGAGCAGTAGTGAGTGGGCATCTGCCTGGCACTATGATAGGTGCTGGGACTACATAGACAAAGGCCCACTACTTGTCCTCACAGTGCTCACAGGCTGGCTGTGGACCAGCAGTTCCACAGGTCATTACAAATTCTCCTGATGGGTGCTAAGTGAGAATAAATTTTAGGTGATAAGGAATTATAGGAGAGAGCTCTTTACAAAGGAGGGAGTCAGGGAAGGTGAAAACTGAGCTGCGGGCTCATGGGAGCTGCCTAGAGGCTGAAGGAAGGTGAAAAGCCACTGGTGCCTGAGTTAGAGCACGTTATAGAACGGGGAACAGCCACTCAATGCCCCTGTGCAGCTGATGGGGGCAGGCAGGGGCCTGGAAGGTGGGCAGGAGCCAGCGTTAGTGCTCTACAAGAGAAAACTGTCAAAACTGCTATAATATAGTGGGATGGAAGCCATACTAGGGCCTGAGAGAGCATAAGGCTATTGTCACCAGACAAATGGAGGTATGCTGAGTGTCTCTTAAAACCCCAATATCAGAATGGCTTGATGGGAATGATTAAAAATGGAGAAATATTAAAAATATAATTTTCAACTTTCAGTTAACCACCTCTTGGTGGCTCAGTTTGCTGCTTTCTAGAAAAAATAGTGTTTCCTTTTATTTGTTCCGAAAATACATTCATTAAGCTTCGAGAGATTGGGGTGTAGTATGGAGTATGTGACCAAACACTTACTAATATCCTGGACTTTGTTAATATTTCATATTCAACCAGACCTTTAAAAAACCTTGAATTTTGTCATGTTCCCCTTTAGCCTTTATCATTACATGTGATGAAGAGCCCTGCTTCTTTATCTCCCCCTTTTCTATTCTTCCTTTTCTTCTTCCTCATCTTTCCTTCCTGCTTCAGCACCTTCCTCTCAGTCAAGCTCTGAACAGATGGCTTCCAGCTTTGGTGTCCCCTGAGAAGGGGGAAGCTCTTTGCTCTGTGTGTGGTTCCCTCACATGGGCCAAGATAACCACATTGACAGTCTGAACCATTGGCTTTCAATGAAACATGGCTATGTGCAAACATGACTCCAAATAGCATCCCATCCTGTTGTGTGGACATAGTATCTACCCTTCCCTCTCTCATTGCTCCTGAGAACAGTCAGCCCCATCCCAGTTCTGGAAAATGTCCTATAATACATGGTTCCATGGAGCAGCTAAGAGTTCCTAGTTGGCTATTCCTATCTAAGGAGATTAGGTGCATTTCTGGCTCCTTCGCCATGTGGCTTTTTCAGTCAGCTGACCTAGAATGGCTTTGAAAGGTCTCCTGTAGGAACTTGCTACTTGCTAAGGGACCCTCAAACAGTGGGCTCAGATCCTTGGAGTAAATCAACCTAATTAGACAAATCCAGAATATGAAAAACTCCATCTGTCAAAATACAGTTATTAGTGACATGCTTTTAGAATAGCATGCACCTTATATATAAAAATATTGTTCCATTTCTACTTAGCCTTCCCAGGAATGTATGTATTTTGAATGTATGTATTATGTAAAACAAGACCCACCTGTATAGTTTCCCAAGGCTCTGGGTCCTGTTACTTCTACTGCTGCTTCATTCCTCCGCTACTGAAAATAAATGTGTGAAAGACTTGCCACACGCCAGGATATTTTATTTTAAGCTAATTGGACACAAATAATTTTAATTTGGGTTATGATCCAAGTGAAGCTGTAAGTGAACTCCTATTTTAAGCCAAATCTATCTCTCTAAGTGACCCCACCAAATTTTTTTCTGCCATTGAAGAGCGTGCTCCTTCTCACCCTTTTAGATTCTGCTAGCACAGATATTCTTTAAAAAACAGGTAGGCTTCTCTGGGCTATGTGGTTCTTCTTTGTCTGCCTGGTGCTGTTGAAGGGCAAAGGGCATTTGAAAGCATTGGTCTTCACATAATGCTACCACCTTGCTCTTAGCTTCTTCCATCACCACATGAAAGTTGCCGTTAAAAAACACACATCAAAGAGTGAGTCCCATTGAAAAGGCGAGCGCTGCCTGCTGAGCTGGCATTCAGAGCCAGGGCTTTTGTTTCAGTGGTGACTCTGACTCTCCTCCACCGAGTTTCCTGTTAACTCTGGTGTGGGTTCTGACTCGCTCTTGATGATATTGGAGTGTATGTTTGTGGCACTCACTTTTAATCAGTGCATTTGAGTTTGTGAAGTAAGAACTTCTTTCTACAGCAGGTTGAAACTTTTGAATGGAAACATAATGTTTGGCTAGATTTGAACTTAGTCCAGAGATACAGTTTTAAATCTGGGTCCCCAAACTTACCACACATTTCAGGAAGGGAGATTTTCCTTTAAATTTTCTTTTCTTTTTCTCCCCTTTTTGATGGTTTGATAAATATGCTCATCTTTTGGAGGGAGAGATGCTTCCTTGAGAGGGACTTATGTAGGGACTATGGTTAGAGGCAGTGTCTGGCTCTTTGCATCCAGCTTGGCTCTCCCTGCCTTACCTCCTCCCCTCCCTGCTGTTCTGTCTGCAGAGCTTGAGGGATTAACTCTCAGCTGACCGAGCCACAGATCTGCAGCCAGTGGGCACCTGCTGAAGTGGGTTAGGCTGAGGTGGGCACTGCATTACACATGGAGACTTATAAGTCTCTGAAAATGTCATAGATCTCTCTTTTTAGATTGGCCAGCCAGCTACAGGTGGTTAGCAGGATGCTCTTCTGCTATATCCTTGTTACTTTATTAATTTTTTTTTAATTTTTATTTATTTACGATAGTCACAGAGAGAGAGAGAGAGAGAGAGAGAGAGGCAGAGACATAGGCAGAGGGAGAAGCAGGCTCCATGCACCAGGAGCCCAATGTGGGATTCGATCCTGGGTCTCCATCTTCAGTGTCCAGGATTCCAAACCACCATTTGCTTAAGTGGCAACCAGTACCCACATTAGGTACAGTTGTGAGCTAGATAAAGCAGGCCTTTCCAAACTTTTCCCTGGTCTTCTTTTGCTCTTTTCTGCAGTTCAGACCCATCTCACTCTGCAAACAAAAGTTCTTATAGTCCATAATATTGTGATAACTTTGCACGGTGACAGATGGTAACTACACTTACACTGGTAGGCATTTTGTAATGTATATAAATGTTGACTCTCTGTGTTGTACACCTAAAACTAATATAACATTGTATGTCGACTGCTTCAATTAAAAATTTCAAAGACGAGTGTTCAATTTTAGAGCTTTGTGAACTTCAGCACTGAGCTTAACTTGTCCATTGCTTTCCACAGTTGCTGAACATAGAGCCTTTTCCTGGCTCCCAATCCCTGCCCTGTGCTCCAAGCAGAGTATTGCTTCCATTTTTACACATTTTTACCTACTGAATGTTTATGAAGAATCAAAGATTGATTGAAGGAAAGAAATATACTGCTAGCATATCTTTGAAATTCACCCATCCTATTCCAACATTCTCGTTTTATAAATGAGGAAAATGACTTCCAGGGTGGTTATAATTCTTGACCAAGTTCGTTTTGTGACAGAGACAGAAATAAAAGCTGGATTTCTTAAAAAAAAAAAAGAAAAAGAAAAAGAAAAAGAAAAAACGACAACAAAAGACAACAACAACAACAAAACAGATTTCCCGGAGTCATACTCCTGTGTATTTCCCCTTATATCACCCTATGCAAAATATTTTTGACCCTTCAGGCTTTTACATTTTGAAGGGGGTCAAAATTTAAGTTCATGTTTGATGGAACTAATCAAACATGAGCTTTAGATATAAGTCATCAGATGGAGAGTTTGTGTGCTCATATGTGCAATGGTATCTTCAAGATTCTCCCGGAGACTGAAATTACAAAGTATAGAGTGGCCACTTGCTCTGTCCTCAAGTGGTGGCATCCCTGGTACTTCGTCCACCTCTCTGCAGCAGGAATCACAAGCATTTGCTACCTAGTTGAAGTGCCTATAATGCATGGGAACTTTAAATCAGACGTAGCTTCTGTCTGTAGTAATTATTATGCCTCATGAAAAAATTCAGGGGCATGCTCCTGAATGAGTAGGAGAGAGCATGAAGTCCTCCAGAAAACCTGAAGTCAGCTCCACCATATCAAATTGTACCAAGTAATACAGACCTCTGAGATTTCCATAAAAATTTCCACCATTTGAATCTCATTTCTTTAAAACTGGATTTCTTTCCTCATCGATTCTACATAAACCCTCATTTCCTTAGTGATATCTTCAGAAACAGTGTATTCTACTCTTGGGTAGAAGTTCTAACAAAAATGACTGATTTATACCTGTGGAAGAAAAAGTATCATTACACTGTAAACTGGATTTGCAGCCCATGTTGTAGAAAGACATGTGAGCTTTCTTGAGAGACAGAGGTTCCTTTGAAATTTTTGTTGCTATTCCTAGGATGAATTATGCACATAATGATCTTTCCATACATTCATA
Organism: Canis lupus baileyi; assembly: GCF_048164855.1. Classification (NCBI taxonomy): domain Eukaryota; kingdom Metazoa; phylum Chordata; class Mammalia; order Carnivora; family Canidae; genus Canis; species Canis lupus. The sequence goes on from NC_132848.1 coordinate 62,026,834, forward strand.
TAATGCTCTATTAATTTATAAAGCATTATAAAATACATTTATTGTGTTGGATCCTTAAAACCAATCTGCCAAATATATGAAGGAGTTGGAGCTAGAATGTTGAGTGTTAGAAAGTTGGAATTACTTTTTTTCAGGATGGGAACCTGAGTGTACATTAACAAGCTTCCACATTTTGGGAAGCAGTCATGTGCCAAAAAACTGAATTGCCATAGTTAATTTAGAGCTATAGTTATTGCACTAATCTTACTGTCCAGCAGGAGGCAATACAATTAAATTAGACCTTGCACTTAATTTTCTTTTCTTTTTTTTTTAAGGTTTTATTTATTTATTCATGAGAGAGGCAGAGACATAGGCAGAGATATAGGCAGGGAGAAGCAGGCTCTCTCAGGGGATCCCCAAGCAGGATTCCATCCTGGGATTGTCAGGATCACATCCTGAGCCAAATGCAGAGATGCTCATCTGCAGAGCCACCCAGGAGACCTGGCTTTCCATTTTCCACAAAGTATTTAGTGAGCACTACCTTCCCCCAGTGCCTTTCTCTCATTACTCAAGTGTTAATTTCCCTCCACTTCAACCCTATCTTTTTTTTTTCTTTTTTAAAGATTTTATTTATTTATTCATGATAGTTACACAGAGAGAGACAGAGAGGCAGAGACACAGGCAGAGGGAGAAGCAGGCTCCATGCAGGGAGCCCGACGTGGGATTCAATCCCGGGTCTCCAGGATCGCGCCCCAGGCCAAAGGCAGGCGCCAAAACACTGCGCCACCCAGGGATCCCAACCCTATCTTCCTTATATTCCTAACTTCCCACTTTATTAAATCTTGATTTTGAGGTGGAAGGATGGAACTGATGGCTGATGTGTAAACTTTGCTTGCTATTCTGCTATCTTCATTCATTCATTCAAAAAATATTTAACCAGCTTCTATGATGTACTAGATATTAGGTAGCAGGGTGGAGATAGAACATTGAACAAAACAGACACAGTTCCTGCCTTCATAAAGTGTACATTCCTGGGGTAAGGGCAGATTTTCTATCACTCATGAGTTTTGCTTGCAAGCAGTCCATTTTAAAATTGGTTAACTAAGCAAAAAAAAAAATTAATTGCTCACAGAAAGAATAGGAAGTTCAAATTAAGAAATAGGCAAGATCTAAATGAGGCTAGGCAGCAGGACAACACAAAGTTATACAGGAAGAGTCTGAATAATGCATGCCACTGCCACTAATGCCCTGGATGTTTGGTGCTAATATAGTCAAGACTTTTACACTGAATGATTTCTCAACTATCCCTGTGTCTTTGTTTTACTTCCTTAAGATTTAAAATCTTGATTAGGAATGTTAGATTATCTGAGCCTACATTCTAGCTGCTAGCCATGCAGAAAGGGGTATCTGATCTCTTCATACCTGTAGTGGGAGACAAAGCTCATCCTTTCATCAAAACGCTCCTGTTATCATACCTCAAGCATAATATTCTTTTGCAATTGAGGAGGGCCACGCAAATCATAATAAGAATTTTTAAATATTATACTAAGTGCAACAGGAAGCCACTGAAGAAAGTGATATGGGTCAATTTACATCAGAAAAAGAAATTTCTATGGCATTTTTGAAAATCTAAAACAGAAACTCGACAGCAATATGTTCTTAACAAATATTTGAAAACTAGCTTTTAATTATATTTGAATTATAATTGTTAAAATAATACATGCATATTGTGTTAATTTAGGCTGAGTAATGCTAGTTGCTGTAACAATGCCCAATTCCTTGCGGCTTATTTTATTTCTTATTCACATAAAGTCCAATGCAAGTGTTGTTGGTTAACAAGTGGTCTTCAGTATGGTCCTTCTGGGACCAAGGTTTCTTCTATCTAGTGGAACCACTGTCCCTTTCACCCTTGGATTCTTTTGCTAGGACCTTGTATATGGCCAGGAGTCAAGGAAAGAAAGAGGGTAAAGGATCATGTGATAATGTTTTATAAGCCAGGCTTAGAAATGCTTCTATTACTTCCTCTCACATTCCATTGTCTAGGACTCAGTCACATGGCTGTGCAACTGCAAAGGAGCCTGGGAAATATAGTCTATTATATTCTATTATATACCAAGAAGTGGAAGGAACAGGTTTTAATGAACACACTTAACAGTCTGTGGCATACAAATAGAAACTTATAGACACAGAAGGATTATAACAACAACAACACAACTTCTTTCCACCTTCCTAGCCCCTTTCCAGTCCCTTGAATTGACTCATTTTGAAAAGATGCGACAGTGAAAATGACCCTACATTTGGCTCTATGCAGCATACACATTAGGAAGTAGGAGGAATTCTACATTTCAGACTTTTACAATAATTCAGAGTTCAGTCAGTTATGTCACTGGCCACTTGGGTGGAAGCATCAAGGTATCCCTATCACCAAAGAGCAGTATTTGTGGATCTTGGCACCATTCACATTTGGAACTGGGTAATTATTTACTTCACACTTATTTGCTATCGAAGGCTGCCCCATGCACTGTAAAATGTGTTAACTGAATCCCTGACCTCTATCTGCTCTATACCAGTCAGTAGTTCTCCTCCCTCTAGTTTTGACAATCAAAAGTGTCTCCTTACATTGCAGTATGTGTTCTTGTGGGCAAAACTACCCCCTGGCTAAGAACGGTCTCCAGAGAGTTTGAACCTGGGAGACTCAGAGAGAGGAAGGTGGATCTCGTTCCTGTGGGCCTCAGATTATGGGAGCACAGAGTTTTAGGTAAGAACTCCTCTTAGCTTGAGTTGTAGAGAAAGATGCAGATGTGATGGAACAGCGTCAATCGGGTGTTCAGAGTAAAAGACTGTTAGGTACTTTATACTACCATCTCATTTTAAGATCAATGAGTAGCTTTTTTCCATGACTCTTTCCATCCTCTATGTCTCACCCCCATCACATCTCTTGGCCAGAAACATGGCAGCACTTGAACAAAAGTTGGGCATTTGGGACAGAGGGAGCTGGGTGTCAGCTTGATTGACTTGCTATAGCCCAAAGCTTAGGGTTTTTTGTTTGTTTGTTTGTTTTGGGGGTTTTGGGTTTCCTTTCTGAAGTACAGCCCCCTGGTGGATAAAGACTGACTCTACATCTCTGATTGAGCTGCTCTGTGGAGACAGAGACATTAAAAAAGAATTAAGAATGAAGACAAGTATATTGATCCCCCTCACCAATCTCCTCCAACCGATACCTCTTAATCACAGAACAAATTGGAGTCCTGGTAAACTACTTTAATGAGCATCCATCCTATTTCCCAGTTCACATGATTGGAAGGGAAGCTATCGTCCTCCCACCCTCCCTGGTTTCTCTTTGTGTTGTGATTCACTCAGACCACATCTATATTTCATTTTATGTATACATGCCTATATATTTTTTTACATTTTTATCTGTGTTTTGCCATAGCACTGGAGGTTTATTATTGTAGCTCATCGTGAGGCACCTGAATATTTTGCAAGACAATGAGCCTCTAGAATCTTGGTATCCGAGGAACTAATTTTGTGCAGCAAGAGAAAAAAAAATAAGAAAAGAAAAACAGTAACTATACATCTGGTTTCTAGACAGTATTAGGATGGCATAACTTGTTCCTGTCTGAGTGAATTCAGTGGATTTGTATTATACAGTGCCTGCTTAAAATGTGTAGCCAAATCAGAGTCGTTCTTTAAATTAAAAACAAAACCCCATGGCTTTCCCAGCATTGAGTGTGTGCCTCCTATTTGCAACTCTGTTCAGGTGAAACCAACTCTTATCCCAAGAGGGTGGGCAGACAGGAGAGCTCTTAGTGCACAAGCATAAATTTCTTCCTCCTTCCAAATGATATTTTATAAAATTGTAAAGGAAATTGACACCCTAAAGTGCCTGGGTAATGCCATGTCATAAACTTCATACTGTAAATTGAAGAGCTGGGGTGGGCTTGTGTTCTGAGCAGCAGGCTGCCTACCCAGAAACGGGGTCCATGTTTCCACGTCTGTTTCTGGTTTTGTATCACCCAGGGGAAATCAGTACTTTTGTCAGAGCCCCAATTGCCCACCTCCAAAGTGTGGATATACACTTCACTCCTTCTCTTTCTGTCCCCAGCTGTACCTTGCATTATTGGTATTCAGAAAATAGATGAGCCAGTGTTTATGAAACACTTTGAAATGCTAAGTAAAATAATCTCATGCAAGCCTAAGTTGTTATCAACTGTATTGTTATCCTTATCGTTCCAATGTACATGCTGTTGCATATTTGCAAATTACATACAGTAATTATCTGAGTACATACAGTAATTCAAGTACCATCACTAGTACTTGACATTAGTATTTCATAGCAACTTACAGGGCAATAAATAATGCCGGAATTTTTTCCCTTGGCACTTGATTATTTGTTCGGGGCTCAGAATTTGTTTGACACTGTAATTAAGAGAACTTTAAGCCAGGAGAGAACTTCCAGGAGCTTTATAATCTGACATCCTTTCTCTAGCAATAATCCTGTGCTATAGGAAGTTCCCAGAATACTAAAGCATTAAACATTTGTGTTCATTCCTTCAACGCTTTCTTTTTGCAGATGAGGAAACCAAGGTCCAGGAGATCAAGTGGTTTTCCCAAAGCTGTGTACTTAGTTAAGGTGTTAGAACTGGAATTCAAGTCTCTGGATTTCCAGTTTAATCCTCTTTCTATTGCTCTTCACTACTTTGGAAAGACAGAATAGAAATAAAGGTGCGGGGGGACAGATAGAAAAGCAGGTTGTTCGGCTTGATTGTGCGGTTCCTCAAGAGTGATAGAACCCCATTTTGTTAGGAGTTTAGAAGCCTTCCCCAAGTGCACCCTAAAAGAGTAATTGACGTTGACAAGAAAGATGAAGATCAAAATGTAGCCCATGGGTTAGAGATATTGATGGCTTGATTAGAAGACTGTGGGATGGGTTTCCTTAGAGAGCCATGGCATCATCATCTAGTGTGAAGTCATATTCCTTGAAGTTGTTCTTCTGTCTCTCTGGGAAGAGAGTGGATGCGCTCCTTTATACCATCTTTACAGCTGGGATGTAAATGAAGACTGTCAATTCCTAGCAACTGAATTGTTGCTTTCTAGAGAAGATGTACGAAAGTTCACTACTGATGATGGTGGAGGTGATAATTTGAGTGGTCCCAGTGGAGGAATATGGCAGCCACCTCACTGCCTGTGAAGCAGTGATTCTTATTACTGCGTGGAAACACTTATGGTTGACAGATACTCTCCAGGTGGTTCATGGGCTAGTCTTTCATCATATTAATATTTTCTTCATAATACAGGACTGTTCCTTGCATGAATTAGTAATGGGTTTATGATATTTAATGAATTCAAGCAATCCTAGTTTGATTTGTTAGCAGCAGTGCATCTCCCATTTTTTTCTGGTAGGAATTGTTTTCTTTTCCAGATTGTCGTCAGAGATCACTTCTGCTTCGGTAGACTGAACTTTAAACATAAAGGCTGATTTTTAGTAGGGAGATCTCATATTATTACTGGGAACATGGAAGAGTTAATTATATAACATGACACTGAAGTTGAGAGTAGTGTTAAGAATACTACACTAGAAGGCAAAGGACTATGAAACTCACACTGACTTACCTAGCAAGTACCTTTGTAATATAACAACTCACTTAACATTTGAGGGCCTCACCTTTCTCTTCTGTGAAATGACAGAATTTGATTAAATCAATTCTAAAGCCCCCTCTAGTCATAAAATTATAGGAATCTAAGTGAATTGAAAATTGATGGTACAATTTAGGAGGAAGCTTCCTGGGATATGGAACTTCTAGAAGATGTGATTGCAATTCTTCTGGAACACATAAATTACAGTAAATGACCCAAGAGTCAGAGCCCTGAAGTATCGAAGCTTCCAAGGTATGAGAGAATAGCTTTATTTTTATGCCGTACCCAAACCACTCTTTTCCCAGACATGACAAGAATATTTTCAACCGTACATATTGAGTGATGACATAACAAAACATTGGCCATCACAGACGATCTCAGTGTTTATTACACCATGCTACAGAATGGCATGCCATCTCACTTCTTTCTTCTGGGCTCAGGAAGAAAGGGAAGAGGAGAGAAGCTAGAGGAAAAGCAGGGAGAAAGGAACTGAGACACGGGCTTGCTGAGATAGGTGTTTGCTAGTAAAATAGCACTAAAAATTATCTACTTGATATGATTGAAAATTAATAAAGCTGATTCTTACCTGGCTAGTGAGATCCATCATATGTTCTTATCATGTCATTCCATATACATTAAAACAAACAAATACTGAAACCCAACAGAGGAGCTTCTTGATCTGCCACCTACGTGACAGCAGAAAATTTGCCCTCATGAATTGGGGACATACAGTGTAATTTTTTGTTGTGACATGGAATTTCTACGACAGGGGTTTCCTTTATTGCCTAATGCCACCACCAATAAGGTTCCATTGTGTGTGCATGCCTTCAGCCCTGAAGTCTGAGGAATTACAGTAGTTTAGGGAAGAGATGTCGAGAAACCTCCCTTGTTTCTGCAGAGCCATCTTAATCATGCCTGCCTCTTTTCTTTGGGTTGATTTACATAGCAGTATGACATTTCATCATTAAGGAAGCAGGTCCCAATCTTCTGTGTCTTTTTCTTGGCTTGTCTGGCAAGCAATTCTCTTTTGCAAGCTATGAAATCCTTAAGGAGGACTTCCTGGCAAGGGAAAAATCCTCAGTCATCCAACAGTCTCTCACTTTTCTATTTTAAATCTTGGCCATGCACATATGGTTGGGCATGTGTGTCTAAAAATTTCTTCCACATTGACTAACTTGAGCTATTTAATAGATTGTGCTGGCCGTGGGCCTCCACAGCAAATCCTGTGATGCTCATCTCCCTCCCTGGGGACGCAGGAGACCGCCGCATGCATTTGCCTTTGTGCTTTCCTTGTAATCTCCCTCTCTGGCCCTGTGAGAGCATGAAAGTTAAAACCTGCTTCTTTGCTCATTTTCTTGCAATTAACATTGTCTTTGCTCTCCTACTACCAGCAGAAAAGTGAGATCTCCAAATATCTTGGTTAATGTCCCAGCAAATGCACTTTCCCTAGGGCTTTGCTAGGGATGTTCTAACTCATTTCTAAGGACAGGAGAGCTTAAGGATATTTCTACCCTCTGCTCTTTAAGGCCTGATGGTGTGTGTGTATGTGTGTGTGTGTGTGTGTGTGTGTGTGTATACGTGTTTATATATGTGTACGTGTGTATGTGTGAATTCAATGTGTCTCAACTTTGTGTCCAAAACTTGTCTCTTATCTCCAACAGTCTCTAGCACAGACCTGGGTCTGATTAGGTCCTCAAAAATGGTGGTTGAAGTGCATTCGAAAGGAAAGCTGGATCTGGCAACTTTTCTCCTTCTTACAGTTGTAGGGAATGGGGCCAAAGGGACAGAGGAGCATGGTGGAGGCATGCACCCAGAGCTGATCTCCAGCTGTGCCTCTTCCAGGCATGAAGCCCAAACCCCCACGGTTTTCTCAGCAATTTAGCAACCCTGAGAAGCTGGCAAAATAATACCCTGTGATCCAAAAGAATGACTGCCCTGCCAGAAGGTGAATGGTTCTCTCTTCCCAAAAGAGGCTATTCCTAAGAAGACAAAGAACAATAACAATAACATCATCCTTGTCATCATGATAATAATAATAATGATAATGTGGGAGATGAGCTGTAGATTAATACCAGGTATTTTTGAAGCTTGCAGAGTCCCCCCCCCACCCCAGTCCGTATCCCCCTACCCCCAGGAATTATATACATTGTCACATTCTATGCCATTCTATGGACTGTTTGGCAGTGTCTTAAAACTCAGTGCTGCTCTCAGAGCAGTGATATTATCCTCCTGCTGGGGTGGCCCCAGAAATTTCAGGTTTTGTTGAATGTTAAAATATGTCCCCTGAAGTTTATCACGAACAGCATGAAGGAATAAAACTCCACGTGGCTGGTATTTGGTAGATCCTCCTCCCCACTGAAATGACAAGCCCTTAAGTTAGAAGAGTCTGAAGGGTATGTGATAGATGGGAATATCAGGCTTACCTTCTCAGAGGGGTGCCTCGTCAGTGCACATGGTTTCAAATTTTATATAAAAATAATGCTGCTCTAGTAAATGGGAAGAGCATGTTGTCGTTTTTGGACTCCAGACAAAGGCAAGAGTAAACATGCATTAAAATGGAATTATTATTTTTAACTTACCTTTCTCTTTCTAGAAATCACATCAAATCAGATGACACATCCTACTGCATATCTTTTAAGGCCGTAGCAACTTCCTAGCAGAATTCACAAAAATCATTACTTTCCTGCTGCTGGTCAGATGGAGGCACCACCAATATTTTCTTTGGATTCTGAGAGCTCAGCTTTGTTAGAAGTTGTTGATGTGGATATCGCCATGCATTTAGTGGTTCTTGCTCTATTGCGATCTCTGGGGGCAAGGTATTTAGGTGGTGTGGCCCCCTTTCTCATTTAGGTGGTGTGGCCCCGTGCTAACTTGCCTCACCCCTTGGAAAGCTGTTTCTTTATTTTGCAACTCTCGTTTTGCTTTTAGTTTGGTATCCAGATGTGCTACTTAAGGGTACCAGCCCTGGGATCCCTGGGTGGCGCAGTGGTTTGGCGCCTGCCTTTGGCCCAGGGCGTGATCCTGGAGACCCGGGATCGAATCCCACGTCGGGCTCCCGGTGCATGGAGCCTGTTTCTCCCTCTGCCTATGTCTCTGCCTCTCTCTCTCTCTCTCTGTGTGACTATCATAAAAAAAAAAAAAAAAAAAAAAAAAAAAAAAGGGTACCAGCCCTGAGAGCCTTAGAATACAGGGCACACACATTTGTTGATCGGCTTTGAAAAATATATGAACAATTGCAGAAGGACTTGAGTATCCACTGCCCATGCTGCTTCTGCTGTTGCTCTTCTCCTACTCTTCCATCGAGGGGAAGAAATACCCAGGGAGCAAGTCTCAAGCTTCCCGATATGCTGTTTGGGGATAACAATGAATAATGCTGCTAATAATGAAGCTTCTAATAATGTTCCTAATAATGAAGGAGCAGGAGGCTGAGCAGAAGAAACAACTACTACTACAGAATCTCTCAAATCTTTTCAGATCTTGCCAGGTTAATACCTAATTCTCACATGGCCCTAACTCTATACCAGGCCCTGTTATAAGGGCTTTCTCTACATGTGTTATCTTTTTAAGCCTTGAAACAGTGCTTGAAGTAGGAACTATTGTTCTCCTATTTTACCAGTCAGGAAACTGAGGCAGAGAATGTCTATGTAACTTGACTAGGTCACAGAACAGTCAGACCATCTGGCACCAGAGGCCAAACTCATAATTGCTTTGCTCTGCTGCCTTCATGCACCACACCTCCTTTCATCAATGGAAGAAGCTTATAAGTTAAATGTTAAATGCTAAAATGTGCAGTGCTTTGACTACCAAGACCTAAGGTTATCTTTCCATCACAAGTGGTGGATGAGGCTTGATTTTTATTTTCCTTTACACTAATTCTCACTGCTCATTTCCTAAGACTGTCTTGGGGCCAATAGCGTTCTTTATTTTTATTTTTTAACGCTTGCTTGAAAATACACAGACGTGGTCCCGAGGCACATTGAAGTTCTTTCTGTAAAGTAAACACATCCATATTGGGATTAAATGCATGATCTTACTTCAGTAGTACCACCTATTAGCTTATAGAGCTGTCCGGCTCAGATGGTAGAAAACAACCTGGAATCAGACTGTTTGATGCTTCTTCCCCACCGTATGTAAATTCAGTCATTTCCAGCATACTAGGGGGGTAAAAATAGAGTACGATGTTGCCAATTCATGGCTTTTATTTTATGGAAATTAATTTTTTACCAGACATTAGAGAAAGTATTTATTATTCACTCTTCTAATAAAATTTTACTGATCCTTACTGTGCATGGAGAGAGGGAATATGATGATACAAAAATAAGGGTTCTTTCATTGGTGGGATTATAGACTAATGGGGAGAGATGATGGAGAATGAAAATTCACAAAAACAAATAATTAAAAGTCACGAGAAAGTAAGTGTAACAAGTTGTTATGCCAAAAGGGCTTAGACACAGATTTCTCTGAATTGGAAAGGTAGGTAAGGAGAAATAGAAGAAAGAACATTTATTGTGAAACTGGTATTCCAGATGCTTTTAAAATGTGTTTTTGATTTGATTAACACAACAGCCTTATAAAGCAGACATGACTGTTTCCTCATTTTAATAATGAAGAAGCCAACTGATCCAAAAAAAAAAAAAAAAAAAGCCCTATCAGAGGGTGCCCAGTTCTATCTTCCCAGTAACTCTCACCACAGTTTACCTAGGTATTTGGTAGTGGATGGAGATTTTTGAAGCCAAGCATTAGGTCAGATAGGGCTTCCTTTAGGAGGTGGACTTGAGGTGATGAAGATAGAGAGCATGTGGGTGGAGAGGAGTCAAGGCGATCCCTGGCAGGAATCAGCATGGTAATATGACAGAGAAAACTGTGCACGCACACTGAGCCAGAAAAGGCTTAACAGTAATAAGACATTTACTTAAGGGTGGAGTTGGAGATAATGTTAGAAAGAGGTCTGAAGCTAGGTTTGCATCACTATGAACTCATCCTGGTGAGGGAACCATAGTGTGCGTGTGTGTGCATGCACACACACACCTCACCAATTGTGACAGTGGATCTGGAACATAGAACCAATAATATTTCAACTGCATATTAAATTTAAAAATTTTAAAAATTTTAAATTTCTTATCAAGGTATCTAGGCTACATAAGGAAATCAGCTCTTCTTCTCCCTGTGATTATTCATTGAATGAATTGTTGGGTGTCAGTAAACTGTAGAACCCCAGTGCTTGCCTTACCCTCTTATCATCCCAGTTGTTGCTTGCTTTACCCGAATAGGTCAAGCAGAGGAATCCCTGGATATCCAGGTGTGTGGGGTTTGCATACTACCAGGGTTTCCACAGGGACTAGAAATGGAGAGTATCAACTACGCAATCTTCTCTCTGGGATATGCATAATTTCCTAAAAATCCCCTTTGCTTGACTTTATAATGTCACATTCTAAAATATTCAGGTTGCTTTTGTTGTTCTCTCCATAAAAAATTAATGATCATGAAAGTATTATCATGTTTATTTTAAAGCAACTATTTTCTACATTTTAATTAAAAGTTGTAATTCACCATCTTTTGACCAAGTTATCTTAAATCTTCATCTTATTGGTAATGGGTATTGGGCTAGCTTCAGAGAGAAATACAAGCGTTACTTAATGCAAACAGTAAAATCTCGGCATTTCTAGAGATATGGTTCTGTTCATTTCATGTGCTGCGCTAACTCTGCCTTTTTAATTAGAAATATCCTCCTGCTTATGCAAGAATCCTGGGAAAGGGGCATTGTCTTATTCATTATGTATTCCACGAGAATCACAAGTGGACAAAACCAGGCATAATACAATGACTGTTGTGTTATTAAAGCACTTTAATAAGGTTATCCCTCAGTAGAGTGAGCTTCTCAAATACCCATTTCTTTTTCAAGAGGTGAGCTGCATGGAGCCAGATGCTCCATGCTCCTCTGGGTATGAGTGAGGCTCCTTTCTGTATGTATTTTACAGATTTCCGTGGGTGTACTACCAGACTAGTTCCTCTCCCTTTTTAGTCCCCTGTCCTGCCTTAGAGAGTGATGTCCTAGAAAGTATTGGATTTTCTATTTTAGTCCTATAGTATATAAGAGGAAATAGTTTAAAATAATGATATATGAGGGAAAGTTCTGTAAACAAAGAGCCACTACATTTGGGGCATGTCTATGCAATGTTGTCCTGCTATATTTACCCCTCTGTTCTCCACCCTCACCAGCCAAAAAACATACTGGTTAAGATTCTGTCTGTAATGGTTTTCATTAAAACCAAAATCTTTAATGGTACTAAAAATCACTTTTAAGAAAGAAACTGCAAGTTGTGAGTAAGGGTGGAAAGTAGGAAAGGAGGGAGAGAAGAAAGTGAGGAAGAATGAAAGGTAGAGAGAGAGAGTGGAAGGGAGGAAACGAGGGAGAAAAGGAAGATTTTTTTAAAAGGTGCCCACCCAATTGCAGCAGAGCAAAGACTTATCTATATGCATTACTTTGATTTCAAATTATTTTTAGCATGGCTTTTATTGTACTCATTGTTACATACATAAATCTTTAAAGTAATACGTTTTGTAAGAAATGGTCATAAAAATTTACAGCCAGTAACTTTTCCCCTGTCCCTTACAATGATATTCTACTAAAACCATTAAATGGTTCTCATTAATGCCCTTTAAATGATTGTGTAATGACCCACAATCGCTTGTAAGTGAACAACCATTAAAGAATTACCAGTTCTTAGCATGCTTTTAAGTACAGCTTAAATACATGGGAGGTAACATATAATATATTAGAAAAAGTATTAAATTTGAAATAGTAAAAACATGATCATCACAAAAGAATGAGTAGGTGTGCAACTCTACCCTGCAATGACCATAGTTCCTACCGAACACATTATTACAGTAGATTTTATGGCATTTCTCCTTTTTTTCATATTAAATCTTTTTCCTTTTTTCCTGGGATTAATAATAATAATAATAATAATAATAATAATAATAATAATAAACCCTGTCACAACAGGAGTGAAAGTGCATATAAAAGCAAGTGGGGAAAATAATTAAACCCATGTATAACAGACAGCAACCTATCTAAACAATAAATGAACAATCTCTCCCCTAGATATTTTCTACATGAAGGCAAATATTCATTTTTTTCTAACCATACAGATACTTGATGTGGGATAGTCTAAGCACTTGGATGATTGCATTTTTTACACTTCAAAAGTATTCTGCATCTCGGGAATATGGTCAAAGATAGTAAAAAATAATAACTCTTACTGAAGGCATGAGGTCAAATTAATCCCCTGCTATTCCAGGCAAGTTTTGTAGCAAGCTTACCCACCCATGTAGAGTTGGGCGGTTTGATTTACCCTAAACTATAAATGTCAAATTTGTAAAGAGTTTAGTGGCATTTGTTTTTGAAGTTCTTTAAGTCCTGACAGACTTTGTCTGTGCCCAAGTGCCACTTACAGCCATGTGGTAATAGAACCAGGGCCACAGGAACCTTCCCGCCAGATAGGACAAGGCACAGGGTGAGCAAGATGCCAAAGTAAACAAGGGACAAGAGAAAACCAAAGTCATTACCTGCCATTTGTAGCTGCTTACTTGGAAGGCATCTCATCAGAGGGAGGAGGAGGTGATGGCAAGAATAGTTAGGGGCTAGAAGGCACAGCTATGTATTTTTTCCAATGACATTTTAGAAACTCAAGGTCAACACCGAATCCCCCAGCTGGCATATTTTTGGCCTTCTAGGATTGGTGACACACTACACTGTCTGCTCTCCAGCAAGTTCTGCTTATCCCCACATGTGCAACCATGTAGTGGTCTCCTGGTGCACTGAGCCCACTAGGAGACTCCTCTAATCTTCCAAGGTAGACTTACAAAGATGATCAGACTGTATCTTGAGGGTCTCAGCTTAGCCCTTACTTCTTCCAGTGATCCTTCCCTAACCCCACAGAGTTGTTCCCTTAGTGCTTATCAAATGCTAGTCACTGATTGCCATAAACTCTGGGAAGTCAGGAACCATGTTGGTCCTATGCATGACAATCCCTCATCCCTAACAAAGTGGCTGACAGTGCTGGGCTCTTAAATATTGATCAGGTTATTAAACTCACTCAGAAACGTTGAAAATAAGTTTAGTTGGTCAACTAAAATCTGGATAATTCTAAATAGATCACTATTCAAAAACAAAGCCGTGTTGGAAATCAACAGAATTGTCGTTAGAAAGTGGAAGTCTGGCAGACCTGTAAAGAATAAAATGAATCTCAGGTGTTCCCCAGTTTCTCCTTTCTGTGCCCTTTCTTCTTTTCCATCCTGATCCCTCTTGGTCTCTGTCCTCTTTCAAGCAACACTGCTCCTATTATTCTCGTCTCTTCCATTGCTCTCCTTTGCCACGAAGCCCCATCCCCTCCAAAAGCCGTTCTTCAAAAGCTTCTTCCACTTTACCGTATGTCCATGGGTGTCTGTGCATTTTGATACTTTTATTAATATCATAAAGAAAGGGGAGTTTTCTTTCTCTTGACTACAGTTGTGAGTATTGGCAAGCTTCTGGGCAGCAGCTCCTGGGCACCCTGGAATCCTGACAGAGTGCTGGGAGAGAGTGGGGTGGGGGAGGAGGACTTGGGTTAACTTCAAGACTGACCTAATAAGAAGTGTTCCCCTTAACTGACTTGTAAAGTAAATCAAGCATAGAAACAAAGGTGAAAACAGAGCACAGAAAACAACTCTTCTATTCTCCCAATATTTTCTTAGCTCAGAGTCAGCTGATATTCTGTCTCAGAGTCACGGACCTTTCCCATCTCTGACTGTGAGAACACATCCAACTCTGAGCCTCTTCCCTGTGTGCCTGGCAGTAGCTGCCACACTGTGTGTTATTTAAGAAGCTCCATTTGGCTTCATGCTCTACAGAGGAGAGGAACATATGGCCTTGACTGTTAAAAATATTCATGAGTCATGTTGCCCAGTGCTGAAGTACAGCCACCTCAAGGGCAATTTTCCAACAGCTCATATTGGTTTACAACATGGAATGAAGACCAGATGAAGTTCCAGGAGGTATTCGGAGGAGACAGAATGCAGTGACGCAAGTTAGAATTTGGTCACTATGCTGGGTTGCATGTCCCTTCTGGAAAGAGGCATGGAGTGTTAGTAGAATATCAAAGTGAGGGATCCCACTCTCTGGTTCCATTTATAGAGCCAATGTTCTGCTAAATCCTTCTGTAGAAAGAACTTGAGTAAACTTGGAAGTGAGGGTTACTCCATGTATTGACTCCCTAGTGATTTTCTTCTTCTTTCCATGACCACCAAGAGCTCACCTTGCTTCATGATGTTTGCTTGGTCCAGAATACCTACCGCATGCTTTAACTCTCATGCTGCTAACAGAAGATTCTTCCAGGGATAAGTGTTCATGATTAAAAAAAGAAAAAAAATGGTTATGGCTTTTAGATGATTGCTGAAAAAGTTCAGATTGTGGATTATTATTATTGTTTTCATTTTAACATTTCTGAAGTTTCTACATAAGTGGTCTTGAGTGTGTTTGGCTTCCTGGGGACATTTTATGTGATTTGTCAAACATCAATATCAAAGAAGCACAGTCAGAACAAGTAGGGCTGGAAGATAAAATGGCTTAGCTCTCATGGTCTAAGAGTAGAGAGGTGGGACGTCTATAATAGTTTCATGATTTAGAATACAATGTACTATTTGCCCTCTATCCTTTTTTTTTTTCTATTGTAAATTAATCATTACAGTGCTCTATCTGAAACACTTTTTTTCTCACTGCGTATCCTGTTTCAGCCTGCCCCATGCGGGCAACTGCACCTGACTGTAATTTGGGGAACACAAATTGCAGTGGTTCAGCACTTTGTGACTCCTCTAATAAGTTAATGTCACTCCCATCTTCTGGCACAATTCAATTCAGAGAGGTTGCGATGTATCATTAATGTATTAAAAAAATGTTGTGTTTTTAAACTGGATACCTGGAATTAGTTGGGAGCCTGACAATCCGAAACAGACTTTTTACAGTGCTTAGGAGCCCCGAGGAAGCAATTCTTGTTTAAGCATCTGCGTTATCAGAGAAGCCCAAGTACTTCAAAGGTCTGTGCAGGATGCTCAAAATAGGCACCTTGCCAAACAGAAATTGAAACACATATACATACTATACTATTTGCCTTACAGAAATTAATTTTCAGCCAGCAGCACCTAGGATTATTTAATATTTATCTTTAGCAGCAGGAAGATGAATCTATTATTTTATGAGTTGATTTTGTTATTTTACCTGAGTGTTTCAGTCAGTCTTTACGGTAGGAGACACTTATGGTCTCCTCTATGCCCTGCCTGCTACCCTCTTTTTAAATTATTATTATTTTTTTAAGTATTCAAAAGCAATGGGAAGATTCATTTTTTTAATCACTTGATTTCCTCAGTGGGTTCCCTGGGAAGACATGATCAGGTCCTTTCAGTGATCTGAGTAAACATTAAGATCCAGGGTCACAGCAGTTTGAATGGATTCTGCAGTGGTGGTAGGTATTGAAGAAACAGTTTGGGATCACAAGTAAGGGAAACTGAATTCTAGAGCCTCTCTTCACCTTTGTGACCTGGGAGAGATCTCTTAACTTTTCTAGAGCCTCCCCCTCATCACCGGTACCTCAGCGGGTTAAAGTCTATAGTCCCTACAGAACTCATTCCCCTAGCGATTCATCATTCTGAAATGCCACAAGGTCCTGGAGTTCCTCCTTCTGTTGCTGAGATTCCAAAGGGTTGTCTGCTATGTTGATTGTTTGTGCCTGTGAAATTAAAGCACCAAGAAAGGAATATGTCAGTGTGTTGAATAACAAAATGACTGATAGAGTATCAGGGGGACTTGAGTGTATAAAAAGCCACAATATTGCCAAGTACCTTGTAGATGGGAACTGTTAAATATCAATGGAGCATTGCTGTGTCTGCACCGTCAGCACTTCCCTGTGACCACAGTGAGAGAGATGCTAAAATGTCATTTCATGGACCACATTATGTGCTGCTTACGATGAATATTCTGGCCATGGTTTATTACATTTTTGATAAATTGTAACTTCTTGGACCCAAATTTGGTTAGCTTATCTCTAGTGCCATTTAAATCTTAAAAGACTGAATTTGCCCCAAAGATTTAATCATCATTCAGCAGCGGTCTGTAACCATGTGGTACTAATTTAAATTACTGTAGCAATGGACAAGTCTCTATCCAGAAATTAATAAATGCAATTTATAAGGAATGTTAAGTAACAACTAACAATTTAATGCTTTGTGAGTTTCAGCCAAACTGATTAAATAATTAAAACAGATTTCTAGGGATAGGGAAAGAGATTTTACCATAAAAGAGATAAACAGTTTGGGAATTGTATGCATTCTTTTAGACATTTAAGATAATTAAATCCAAAACCTATGTTAAAATAACACTGAAGGTCTGGTTTAAATCAGTAGTGGGAATTGCTAAGTTAAGAGTTGAGCACCATCCTCGATGTCTGCCCCATTGTTTTAA
Source organism: Canis lupus baileyi (assembly GCF_048164855.1). Classification (NCBI taxonomy): domain Eukaryota; kingdom Metazoa; phylum Chordata; class Mammalia; order Carnivora; family Canidae; genus Canis; species Canis lupus. The sequence goes on from NC_132848.1 coordinate 62,043,944, forward strand.
ATAAGGCATTTGGGGACTCTCGGAGCACTGGGTCAGTTTATAGAGCATGCTATTGGTAGAATAATACTGGTCTCAAGCACAAATAAATGTATCAAATGGAACTACCTTCTTGCCATGATGTTTCTAGGCTTTTACTAAGCAGACTAGATGTTTAGAATCATCCCAGAGCTATTGTACAAACCTAAAACTTTCTGGTTTTCAAATTCTTATTTGTTTAAAAAAAGATAAGGGAATTTAGAGATTATAGCTGTTTTGATTTAATATGTAATAAACGTAATATGTACTTTTATGGGCTTAAAATAATTCATTTTCCAAAAAAATGTTGAGTGTTTATATATGTACAGTACAGATGTGTCTGTGATACGATTAATAAAGAATGGAAACACTCTGTTTTCTGATAATAGTTTTGTAATAAGAAGATGGGTAGTCCCCTTGATAGAAATGTCTATAGGTTGCTATAGGACATCCTCCTTTTAAGGAGGTTTTGAGGTTTGTTTGTTTTTTAGAGAGAGAGAGAATGAGCATGCATGTGCTGGCGCATGCACGCACACATACACACACAGAAGCAGGAGGGGGAGGGGCAGAGGGACTGGGAGAGAGAATCTGAAGCAGTCTCTATCTCATGACCCCAAGATCACGACCTGAGGTAAAATCAAGAGTCAGATGCTTGACCAACTGTGCTACCCAGGTGCCCCAAGGTTAATTTTTTCAGTGATTTGCATAAAGGGCTCAAAAGGTGCCCATCATTCATCCTTTGCATTGTATCTGCAGCCCACCCACCCTGGTGGAGAAAGACTATCTAACCAGTTGTATTAGGGCCTCCTATCTTAACTGTGCGAAAGCTGGGTGGTATTTACAGGATGGCTTAGAAATGTGAAAGTTGTTTGAAAACCATCTTTTTGAAGGGTGCATAGTTAATGAACACTAGTTGGTTGAATTTTCACCAAAGTGGCCAGCTCTTTGGGGGTTAAGTAGATGCCAAATGAATGTTTTACTGCCCAATAGGTTTGGAATTCATTACCTACCAAATTGAGCTAACTGCATTTTCCTCTAAATGTACTTTTACTTACGTGATAACCAATTACCCTGGTAAGCCTGGGACTAAGGGGCTTCCCAGAATGTAGCTCGCTTAGCACTAAAACTGGGAAAACCCAGGCAAACCTAGATAAGTTGATCATCCTACTTTTACCTTTTCTTCTTGTCTCCTCTCTCCTCATTAATCACACTTTCTTCCTACCCAATCATTCTGGACTTTTCCAGTTCTTTTTCCACATTCAGATGTTCACTGAGTTCCATCAGATTTCATCCCTCTCTGTTCTCCAGACTCCTAGTCATTGCCTTGGCTCAAGTGATGTCATGATTTTCCTGAACTATTGAAACAACTGCTAAACTGAACACCCCACCTCTAGACTGACTCTCACCACAATCTCCCCATGACCCAGCTGTCAGTGATATTTTAAGATGTCTATTCACTTTGTCAAGCCTTCAGTGTTACTTATTACATAAAATCCCAATTTATATACATGAGATTAAAAAAAACTCTCTCTCCATCTTCTTGTTCCTGCCCAAGTCCCCAGGCTCACCTCCATCTGCCTTTCTTCTTGAACTCTATTCTCTAGCCATTTGGATCTACTTGGAGTTTCATGGGGGTGGAATACTAATTCACACTTGTACACCTTTGGCCATAATATGTCCTCTTTTAAAAATGTCCTTCCCAGTCCCTTTTTCATCTCACAAACAGCAAATTATTTTTTAAGACCCAGTTCAGGTATCACATTCCTTTATGAAATTCTTCTACCCACAAAGTAAAATTGACCACTGTTCATTTTGTGCTAGTCTGTGCCTTGGATGCTCATCATGGACCTAAAGACACATGTTACAGTTATTTACTGAGTAGTTAGTCATATATATATAGTCTTCTATATGTAGTGAAGGAAAACTGATTTTATTAATATTTATTTTTAGGTTTTGGTATTAGGTCTGACACATAACAGACCCTGAAATGTTGGTGGAGTGAATGAAAAATCTCTGTCACTGCATCATGGGAACTATACTGAGATAGCAATGCAGTGTGTGTGGTGAGTCTCCAAGCACTTTGATAATGCCCTTCTCATTTCATCTGGTTGAAACTTTTAATAGTTATTTACCTGTTTATCATTTTACTATTATTTCATCTGTTTGCTCATAGAGTGACTTCCAGAAGCAAATTTTATGTCCACAAGTTAAGAGAGCTGCCATTTTATATCATTTTTTTTCTTATGCTGTATTACTTTTGATTCAAATCTAACAAATACTGTTGACTGCCTATCCAACATCCATCTCTCTGTGGCACCCCACAACTTATCCTTCCAAACAGAATCCTGTTTATTTCAAGTCACCTTTCCTCTGCAAGACTGTGTACTTCTGAAAAGATAATCTAATTATAGAGCCCCTATACCCCAAAGCTACCTACAGATGGCTTGAAGTCCTTGTGATACAATTCTGGCAATGAGATACAAGACGAGTCTGTTGGAGATCTTTTGGAAAGGTTCCCTCCCAGAAGAAAGGTACTCAGGAAGAAATAGTCTCTTATTCTCTGGATGTCATTCTATCTATATGTGACACCTAAAACTACTGTGGCCATCTTGTGACACTGAGGGAATCCAGCCTTTGGATGAAGGCAACACTGAGACCAACATAGCAGAAAACTAGAAAGAATCCAGTTCTGGATGTCATTGAGGAATCTCTGATCCTGCCCCAGCTAGAGCCCTCAGTCTCCTGCTAGACTTGTAATTATGTTGCATGTGGTTGAAGGTCTCATAACTGACGTGGACAAGTTTATCATTGTAATCTGAGAGGGCCAGGGCCATTTATTTAATACATACCATATGGTACTTCGAAGGTAAGGATAAAAATGTGTAAAGTGTACTCAGAATAAAGGCAAAAGCCAAAATGACCATCTGAGAATATTCTAGTTCTGCCATTTATCAGTAACTATTTTGAATGAATCAATCAATGAATGAAGATTATGTTTGAGGAATTATAATAAGTACTTATCAGGAACACAAACTCTAAGCAGTCATAACCTTTCTTTATATGAGGTAATGGTGTTATTAGTGAGCTGGAGCAGTGGCTTAAATTACTATACAATAAAGAAGAAAATAATGGGTATTATGGTAGTGGTAATGATCTAACATTTTATTGAGCAATTACTATGTACCAGGCACTGTTCTAAGTCCTTCCCTAGAACTTTTATTTGCATCAGCTCTATTTTCTCTTTTAAATATTTTCCTCACCGACCACGTCACAGCCTATAAATACTTATACGTCCCTATACTTATATAAGCATCTCTCATTTAGAGAGAGAAAAGGAAACCACTATCTTTCCTGACTTTGCTTTCCTCTCAAGATACCACCTCATTTCTCCTTACAAACTTCACTGAGTTTTTTTTTCTTTAATAAACATCATTCTTTAGAGCTCTTCTAAGTTCACAAGACAATTGAGCAGAAAGTACAAAGTTCCCATATATCCCTGTCCACACACATACACAGTTTCTCCTGCTCTCTGTATCCCCAACCACAGCGGCACATTTGCTACAATCAGTGAGTCTCTATTGACACATCATTATCACCCAAAGTCCATAGTTTACATTAGGGTGCACTCTTGGTGTTGTGTGTTCTGTGTTTGGACAAAAGTAGAATGACAGATACCTACCGTTACAATATCACACAGAACAGTTCACTGCGCTACAGGTCTCCTGTGCTTTGCCTATTCATCCCTCTGCTCCTCTTCACCAAGTTTTTTTGAAAAATAAATACATGAAAACTTCTTCTACAAGCCTCTGATTTCTTCACATCATATTCATTCTTTGATGCACTGCACTTATTTTCATTCACCTCATTTATCTGAAACTGCCCTGAAAAGGGTCACCGTTGACCATGGTATTGACAATTCAGTGACTGTGCCCCTGCCAGCTCCTTCTTTTGTCCTCCTCTCCATAGCAACATCATCTATCCAGTTGACCCAAGCAGGAAACCTCAACATTTGTCTCTCACCCCAACCCCCCTCACTTGTCAACTTTACCATTCTATCTCCAAAACTTTTATTGCATAAATTTCTCCTGAGAGAAACATTTCCCACCTTAACTTAGGCTTCTATCATCTCTCCTCTAGACTACTGTCAAAACCTCTGAGCTTATTCTCGTGTCACCCTATCCCCTACAGTTAAAGTCAGAGTAGCTTCCTAAAATGCCATTTGTCTCCCTGGCACTCCCTGTTTGAAATACTTTAGTAGTATCTCTTCCCCGCAGAATAGCATCTAAACTCCTCGGCTCTGCTGTAAAGGTCTTCACAATCCCGCACAGGTGCTCCTTCCCAGTACCACCTCTAGCCACTCCTCCTCTAGGCTCTCTCTTCACTAGACTGGAGTAGTCTGGGTCTTAGACATGTGTCCCTCCACTGCTCGGTGACCTTGTATAGTCTATTCTTATGGTGCAGAAAAGCCCTTGCTCCCTTGTCCAGGTAATGAACTTCTACTACTGTGAGGCACATTGCAAATGTTCCCTGGTCTCCTATCAGTCTTTTCGTAGCACATCAAAACTGTTGTGTTATTATATTTGGTTGTCTGTGTGCCTATTCCTTTCTCTTATTTTTTTTTTTAAGATTTTATTTATTTATTCATGACAAACACACAGAGAAAGGCAGAGATACAAGCAGAGGGAGAAGCAGGCTCCATGCAGGGAACCCGACGTGGGACTCGATTCTGGGACTCCGGGATCACCCTCTGAGCCGAAGGCAGACGCTCAACTGCTGAGCCACCCAGAGGTCCCATTCCTTTCTCTTAAATGTGAGCTTTTGAGACAAGGGACTCTCTCATTTACCTCAATATCTCCAGTACCTGGCACAGTGTCTAGTACTTAATAAATGTTTTTTTTTTTGCATTAAGGCTATTGTGATGGAATGAACAGAGTATGCTGGGAGCTCTGAGGGAGCAACGGGCAGGGAGGTTTCATTCATTCATTCATTCATTCATTCAACAATTATGTACAAAATACATATTATGAGCCTAGCATTCTTCTAGGCACTGGACATAGTGAACAAATAAGACTATCTTACATTCATGAGACATAGCAATCTATTGTAGTGGGAGAAGACAGATAACAGTGTGTTTGGCAAAAGACCAGTATCATGAATGAATGAAGATAAGACTATCTTATATGATAGTATAAGATATACTTATATCTTATATTCCTCATATACTATATGAGGATAGTAAAGGCCATCAACAAACTGAGCAGCCCATGACCCACCCAAAGACATTTACTTAAAATCACATTAAAATACCAATAACAGCAGCTATGCATGGCCCGGCCCTGAACATATTTGGGGGCCAGATTTAGCCAGTAGACTACCTCTCTGTGGTCTTTGTTGCAGAGGCATCTTTATTCCAGATCTTGTTCTTTGAAAAAGCAGGGAGTGGCAGTAAATCCTTGAACACTGACAGGATATCCTTATTAGTTTGACTCCAGTCTGCCTTGATAACAGCACCTCAGTTTGTCTTATCCTCTTTATCCTACGCTTATAACTTAATGTTTTCTTCAGCAGCCACGAAATTGCCCTGAGAACGTAGTCCACTTGTATTCCTTGGAGGGAATGCCCTTGTACTTCGAGATCAAAAGTCCAGTGATGAGAGCACCAAGGGGCGAAAAGGTCATGGGTTCTCTCGTACCAGATTTAGAAGTTTGGGGTGTATGAAAAACAATTCCTGCAAGCATCCTTTTTAGGGGATAAGAGAACAAAGAGCTGTGCCATTAGCCTGTGTGGGTATGACTAGATGGCAGAAAAATATACTGTATGATATTTTAGAGTTGAAAAGGCACTTCAAGGTAACCCTAAATGAACTCTTTCCTTTTACAGACAGGGAACCTGAAGCTCAGGAATTAGTAACTTACTGAAAATTGTACACCTAGGGTATATTAAAATAGTGTGAACAGTTGACCATCTATGTCTGCCCCATGTTGGCAGCCAAGGGTTTCAAGCAGTAGACATAGATTAAAGGCTCTGACCAGAAGACCGTAGGTGTTTTTCCAAATTTCTGTGATCTAAATGGCCAGCCCTTAATGGGGAAGAGATTTATGACAGAGGTGGCTAAAGATGGATTATAGTTGATAGAAGATGTGAGGATGGTGCATGAAATGCATTTTACTCCAGCCAGAAAATTAAAGCAAGAGGTTTGCAGAATTATGAGTTCTGATAGTGTGTGTGACAATAGTACTGTTTATCTATTAAATTATTTATTCATCCAATTTATCTATTAAATTATTCATTCATTCATTCATTCACTCAGAAATGTTGAACCTTTACTATTACTTACTTCTGAGCTCAGTTCTGTGAAGGACATAAGGTAGTAGAATGCTCCTCCTTCCCTGGGCTCAAATTGCTCACAGTCCCACGGAGGAGCCAGATATGCAGGCAAATCGTCACAGTGTTCTGTGCCACGTGAACGTATATGTTGTTCTTGAATAAAAGGAGAGCCTACCTGGACGCTGAAGGCAGTTTGCTCCAAGTCAAGTGCCATATTAAAAATACTATTGCACCCTCCCTAGTCATCCTAACAATGCTGCCTGTGCACTAATAATCCTCTGAAGAATCTCTCTTCCTCGGTTAAAATTAACCTGCTTAGAAGAGATTATGAAGAGGTTTTCTGCTTCTTTTGAAGTTACAATACTTGCCAAGTGATGTACCCAGTGTCTCTGTGACACTGTTCCCGGAAGGACCAAGGCCCCTGAGTCATAAGATGGCAGCCATTCTCTGCAGCCATTGGCTCCCGAGGAGCAGGCATTTCCATCCATCTGCAAAAGGAAGAAGAATTAGCCGCCTGCTTGAATCAACCGTATGTGTGTTGGTTGGGAGTTGTTATGAGACGTACCCCTGACAAGAGCCGAGTTGCCCAGCCAGCTTCCCTTTATCAGATGGGCCAGTGCCAATCATCATTGTTCTCGCAAGGTGATAGCAGGAGTTGTTCCCCGTTAGAAGATGGTGGCATTCTGGCAGGGTCACCATGGTGTTAAGATGCATAGCATTTGTCAGGTTTGCCTAGGACTTCTGGAGGTTTAGTTATGAAACTTGTTAATTGAGCTATAAATATAGCTGCAGCCTTTGCCTTCCAGTAAGGCAGTGTGTTAATTTGGGTTTGGCAGGGGGATGGTGCAAGCTGCCAATGTTATGTTAGGATTAGTAACGTGCAGTACATTTTAACTCCACTTCCCCATGTGCCACGCTTTCCTCCTCTGTTTGTTATCTTTCTGAGGGAAGAGAGAAGAAGAGAAAGCAAGCTCATCATCGTGGGCATCTTACGTTAGGGATACTTATCTGCAGACCTGCTTTTTACCTTGCAAGTCTCCAAGTGGAGAGGGTTTGAAAGATAAATGAAGAAAACCATGTGCGCCACAGCAGAGGGCTCAGCCACAGCCTTCTGCCCTGAGATTAGATTAACCAAGGTTGCCAACAGCGGGGTGTTTGTTCTTGCTTCCCCACCGTCCCCCATTCCAGCTCCTCTCTGTATTTAGGACATCCCTCTGCACCTTAAGGTGAATGTGGTAATAACAAATGCATGTTCTCTGCAGCAAAAGTATGTCCTCCCTTCTTTTTACACACATGAAATTACATGTGGAATGGAGCGGGTTTGTTTGCTTGTTTCTTCCTCAAATACTTGTCAAAGGATAAACGTATCACTTGCTCATCTCACTGAGAAAAAAAGTGTGTGGATTTTAAACTGTACATAAAAACAACTTTGGGTGTGTGGTTTATGCTCATAGGGGGAAGGAAAGCAGTCGTACCATGCCCACTTAGAGACCCTTATAAGTATTAGTTGAATGAATGAATGAATGAATGAGTCTTAGTTAAGTGGAGTTTTGAAAGAGTGGCTTTTGTAGATTATCCAGTCTACCATGTCTGCTTTTTTTTCTTAAAACATACCAGTGACCCGGAAATAGGTTGGCAGAAACGGGAATTCTGTTTGTTGGCAATGTGATAGAGGAAAGAACTCCCTTCCAGCTAAGTAGTATCAGACATTTTTTTTTTTCTTTTTTTTTCCTGAAGCACCTGGCTTGAGTAGAAACACGAACGAATGTAGAAGTCTAACACATCCTGTGTGGGTCTCTCTGGAGACAATGCTGATTGCGTTTCCCTGGTTATGAAATGTTAGAGGGAGATCAGTTGAACTAAATATTCTTTGTTTTTCATTTGGTTTTCCCCTTCACGGACATGTCTCTCACCTCTGATAAGTAGAAATTTCCTTTCTTTCTTTCTTTCTTTTCTTTCTTTCTTTCTTTCTTTCTTTCTTTCTTTCTTTCTTTTTTTTTTTTTTTTGTTGTTGTTGTTGGTTTGTTCTCTTGTTTACTTAAAGCCCTATGTTTTTCTTTTTTCTTGGGTAGAACTCTAGGAGTGAGGATGTTCTATCATGGATGCAGAAATGTGCTCAGCTCTAATGAGGACGGTATTAATTTTTTGCTGTTGTTTTTTACAATGCAACTGTAGCCTGCCTCGACTACACCAGCTGTTAATTGTATTTTCCTTAAGTCCTTTGGATATTCATTTGAGATGCATTTTATAACCCATCTGGTAACCTTGCTGCTAACCAACAATTATAGTCTGACATCTGAATGAATACAAAGAATTTGGGACAAGCCACAGTTGTACATGGAAACTTTTGAAACAATGTCTCCTTTAATATATTCTTTACTGAAAAACATTGTGAAGAAATGATTATAGCCTCACTAAATTCTGACATACTAAAAAAAAAAATGGCTGTTCATTCTTTGGAAATTTGTACCAACTTAGTGATTGGGAAATTGAGAGAATAATAATAATAATAAAAAGGCACAGACTGTGCCAGGAAGCCAACCTTTTCCTCCGCTTTACCCCATTCACAAGCTTGACACAGGCTGGACCAATATTAATTCCAACAGTTTGAGGTGGACAGAGAGTGGGTACCGCTTACATTGTGGTTACTTTGGAGACTAAAGAGTCTGGAATCAAACTGATAGGATTATTAGAGTCTGAAGCAGGGCTGCTATGGGCAGTTGTGGGTTTTTGTACTTAGGCACTAGGCCGAGTAGGCAAGTGTGGGCTGGAATCTAGCCCTGGTACTGCTTGCCAAGATGTGTGCCCCAGCCTGGGGCTGCATCAGCCGGGAGGAAAGGGCCTTTCTGCAATTCATCTGCCAGGGTGGAGTGCCTTTTTGTAACTCACACAAAGATGCACTGTGTGCTAAAGGTGGCCTTGGCTGAAAATAACTATTGGGGGAGATCCTGTCTTCTCTACTGCTGATGTGTATCGGAAACTCTCCTGGGTTCTATTAGTCCCTTTCCCCCATCTCCACTGTGGGAGGAGGAGTGAATTATCCAATGGAGACATTCAGAAGGAGGTATGGAGCCTGAGTAACTCTGCCCCCATTCTGCTTGATGTCTTTTTTAGGGAACTGGCTGCCTGCAGGGAACACATATCCTACAGGTGGGCGTAGGATGTAAAAAAGGAGAGAGAAGAAAGGCCTGACACAGTCCAGTGACTCCAAGTCCAGAAAACTACCTTGCCCATTTAGCCCAACCTTGCTTTATTCAGTAGACAGTTATAATTTGTACTGCCCCCTGCCGTGGCTTACTCTTTTGTCTCATTTTCCAGTTGGTTCAGAATTCAGGAAGAGGGTCACTATTTCTTGGGCTCCCAACAGGATCTTATAGACCATGCAATTCTCCATCTCCCTCCTCCACACCCATACTTATAACAGAATTGTTCTTTCCAGCAGAAGTCATGAACTGGTGGGCTCTTGGCCAGATCCAGCCTACATCATGTTTTGCTTGGCCCACAGAATATCTTTTGGAAATAATAGCACAAACATTTAAAAATGGGAGATTGCATGTCCACATCAAGATTTCTGGCCCTTCTTTAAAAATAAAAATGGAAAAGCTGTCCACATTGGACCAGCCTCCCCACATGGCAATAATCAGCTAGCATTATACTCCCTTTTCGACAGGGCACACTCTCCAACTTTCGTCTGTCCCCTCCACTCTCTATTGGCTCTTGGGCTGAGGCCGGGTGTCAGCTACCCATCTATCATTACTCTTACATAGTTTCATTTTGTGTTGAATTAAATGAATGTCCCTTTATATCTTGTCACCTTTAAAAGTTGATGGGAAAGACTCCATTTCTGAAGACACATGGGAGAGAGCAAATGTCTTTATAGAACCATAGATTATTTCCATATGTTTAATGTATATTTTTTTTCCTGGATGATTCATACATTATGCTACCTACCTGGCTCCTATAGTCATTTTGGATTTCTGTAGCATTTTTTTTTTTCAGTTTTAGTTTCTTAGTCTTTACGTTTCTTTCAAAAATATAACCAATGAAAAAGACTTTGCTTCTTCCTTAGCCAGTTCATTCTACTCCATGGAAGTTCTTCCTTATCTTAAGCTGGTACCTGCCCCATGCACTTTGCACATGATAATACTGGCTTAGCCATCTGGTGTCAAGTAAACAAATATCCTGCTGGAAGTTCTTATAATCGCTCACTAATATTTCTTGTTCTCCTTCCGGCTGTGGCAGAATTTTACTTCCTCCAAACACTTGGAGTTCTTGACTGATGGACCCCTGTTTCTACTTGGCAGTTCTGGCATTTGAAAATCATTCCTTTGTCTTCATTTCTTGATTGCTGGGATAAAATTCCATTCAGCACATGCTTATATGTTTTCTAAATATGTGACAAGGTCCCTTTCCACTCAGTTGCAAGAAAATCTCTCTTAAAATAATTATTCCTAAGGTCAACTCTGCCAGCAGCTGCAGAACACTCCAGAACAGAGTGAAATCTGCCTCGAGACCAGGAAAAGGGCAATGTGACCCATTCCTTATTTAAGATATTGTCACATCGAGCCTGTTTGCTGTTTTATCTGTTCTATAGTCATGAGTTTGTTTTTTTTTTTTTCCTGATAGGGGCAGTAAGAAACATGTCTTGGAGAGCACAGTTGCCATCCAAGGCTGGGAAAAAGTATGGTGTTCTTCAGACCTTCTACTGAGTTCATGCCATGCTTGAATGTAGCCAAATTCTCCTTGTATTTGCTGGAATATTTCACTTTTATCTGTAAGCCTAGACTTACTTGGGGGAATGAGCTTCAAGTCAGTTTATTGACTAGTGTATAAACAGGTACATATTTTCTTTTTGGTTCTGAACGACATCCTCCAAAATTCAGGAAATAGTCTCTGGTTCTAGTACTCTGACATTTTTATGGCTTGAGCTGCATAGCCTTTGATTTCCTGGTCCTACCAATTAAGGACTGTCTGTTCCATTTGGGGACTCTTTGTAACAATTTTTAAACATTTTTGATAATCAGAATTGATTATCAAATAATTAATAATACATACATACATCTTCTTGTCAAAGTTAGCGTCTCCTTTTCTGTTTCTGCCTAAATGTGTGTTTGGATGGTATAAAGAGTGACAAGGAACAACTAAATGGGAACTACAAGGAAGAAATAAAATCCCTGTTGCTTTTCCCTATAAACCTGACAGCCTCTCATGTCTCCCTAGCCCTAATGGAGAGAGGAAGGCCGTGGGTTCTAAAGGTCAAAGTAAAACACTGGCTCATCACAGATGTGCCACCTACTGATTAGAACCTTGGGCAAGGGGCAATAGAAAGAACCTGGAATTCTGCAGTAAGGAGTTTCTAGCTCCAGCTCTGAGGGTAATTAAGCCATTTGGCTTGTCTAAGCCTTACTTTCCTGGTTTGTAAATCCGACTTCATTGAGATAATGTGCGAGTCAGATTCAATATGAGAATATCCCTTTAAAGTGGGCTGCTCTGAATGTGCTCAGTTGTTTTTATTACTGTTCTTCCAGGCTGCATGGCCAAGTAGAAGTATACTTTTTAGGAAGGGACAACTTTCCCAGAAATGTTTTGAGTGGCCCCAGGTGTCCTTCCACCCCTGCCATCTCTCCCTCCACAGCCCTTTACAGGATGCAACCCCCAAAGAGTAATAGTGAGGCTTGTTTCTTGTACCAGGTTATCTTCACTGCTCTCCTTGCTTCAAATGGAAGCCCCAAATGGAATTCAAATGGAATTCAGTATCCCTGCATCCCTTCCTCATTTTTTTGCTGAGTTTATGTGGGAAGTTCCTGAGATCATAGGACCTGGAAAGCTAATGTCTGGGGTAGAAGAACTATATTTTATTTAAGGGCTATATTGTATTGGGCTGAGCTTGGACATTGGACTTTTCTAGTATGGTGTATCTCAATGGGGAGGACCATGACACCAAGGTGCTAAGAGTCCAAGAGTGCTGTGGGAAAGGGAGGTTTTCAAGAGCTGATAGGAGGCCACTTCTACACCAGAATCTCTACTTTCTTCATAGTAGGATGTGTCACTTTATCCCATCTCCCACTTCTGTCCCCAAGAATAAGTTTTTTAATCAGACAAGCATGTTTTAAGGATCCTGACTACAATCCTGATAACTGAACATTTGGTCAGTCATATTTTCTTTAACTAGCCATTTTCCAGTTTATTTTCTAGATACTTGGAAGTTTCTGGTATGTTGCTTTTATGATTCAGGGAATCCATTCTTATGGCCATATAGAAATAGTCTTTTCTGCCAAAGTTTGGTTTCTGAGGTGGGAATGCCTATAAATTATTGCTGCCTTCTTATTTCTCATTTTTTTAAAAATGAGAATTATTTTGAAGCAGACCAGCTATGTTGTGGACTGAACTGATAAAGGAAAAAGAAAGAGGGTTTCGAGTAATCCAGTCAGTCCTTTCTGGAAAACAGAAAACTGGGGTATAAATGAATCAACAGATATTACCCTTTTATATGTGCTCCCATCTTAAGTGTATTCGGTGTAATAAGAATATATAAGCTAGAGGGGAAGACTTTGTGATCTATGCCTCAGATTTATTTCTACTCCCTGGAGTCACTGCTTCACTAACCTTGCTCTGCCCCACATCATCCTTCATCCTTCCAAAGTAAATAAATGGAGTTCTCTTCAGATTTTTTTTCTTAATTAGCTATCAAAATTTGAGGTGTCACCCAGACTTTGAAGGCCCCTCTGACACTGTCCTAAGAATGTGGGGTTGCCCCACTGTCCTTGACCAACTTGCCCCTCTTCCATCAGCGGTCGCCAAGATACATACAGCCACACACACGTTTTCTGCCTGGCTCCCACTGCCAGTTCCAGAGATGGCGGAGCTCCTGGCCTCTGTTTGTATATAGAGCTGTCTGAAATGCATTCGGGATCTCTTGAGGTGAAAAGAGTTATATAAACAGAGAATGTTATTATGGATTCTTACTACAGATGGAAATGACTGGGTATTCTCAAAATAAATAACATTTCACATTTTTATAGATATGTAACATAATATGCATGTGTGTGTGTGTATTTATATTCTTTCCATCTTGAATACACAGCCTCTCCTTCCTCAGCACTTGGATAAGCCATTCATTTTGCCTCCTGCTTTTTTGATTCTCTTCTTAAGAATTCATTTAATTGTTGCCAGCGTTTGGGGAGTGAGGATGAAGCGGTTATAGGCTTCCTGCTAGCTCCCACCAGATAAGCCTGCCGTGGCTGTAGCAGTTAGGAGAGCTGAATGCTGAAAACACTTAAGTTCTGTTTTTCCACTTCCCCTCTAAAGAGAGATCAATCAGCTTGTGGCTCAGCATAATTACAAATGGAAACTTCCTAGAAGAGATGCCCAGAGTTGGAGGATTCGGTGTAAGGCACCTAGATTCAGAAGCTGCTTGTTAGGTATTTTGGGTGTCCCCCTCCTCTTTTTATAGAATCTGCATATTTATTTTCTTTGAGTTCTGGAGGGCAAAGTATGCCATGTCTCATTTACATTGATCTACTCTCAGTAAAACAAACAAGTGAATGTAGGTAAACGAATGATAGGATTAGCACATTCATAACGGCACCATTCCCACAAGGAAAATCTCGAGTATTGGGACCCTATGCCTGGGGTTTGCAGAAAAGAGCAAAGATGCCAGAGATTTATCCTGAGCCAGGGAGGAAGAAGATTGGCATCCACAAGTCCAGGCAACACAAGGCGGACAACAGCTGGCTTTGCCAGCTCCACCTGGCTCCAATAAAGGACTGGCTAGCATCCTTGGCAGTGGCTGGTGGGAGAGGCAGACAGAAGCCAACTGCCCCGAGGCTGGCCAGTTCTGGTGGAAGGAGGTGGAGGATGGAGAGGTAGTTGGGTGAGAGGGCCTCAGGCCCTCAGTATGGTGCTGAGAGAATGGCTGACTTTGGGGAATTCAGGCCAATTAGAGAGTGATCCTTTCACACTCAGCCATCTGGAGATGCCTGCAAGGGGACTGACTCTCCTCAATGATGACTTCTAAATTTAAGAGGATTTGATGTAATTTTAAACTAAGATTTACTGAACGCCTCATACATGAACAGGTTCTTCTGTAGGTCAATGATAAGCTGTGGTCAATGATAAGAATGATCATAGTGGTGGTAAGAACAAGATGATAATGATCATGGCTGGCCTCTAATGAGCACTTAGTAAGTGCCAGACTCTGTACATCCATCAGCCCTCACCATCTTACTCTTCACAATCTTCCATAACATAGGTATCATCATCATCATCATCATCATCATCATCATCATCATCATTCTCACCCTCAGTTTAGGAGGAGGAAACCAAGATTTAGGGAGTTTAAGTAGTATTCCCAGAGTCATAAAATTAGGTAATAGCTTGGATTAGCACCCAAGCAGTCCAACTTTTTTTTTTTAATTTTTTTAAATTTATTTATGATAGTCACACAGAGAGAGAGAGAGAGGCAGAGACACAGGCAGAGGGAGAAGCAGGCTCCATGCACCGGGAGCCCGACGTGGGATTCGATCCCGGGTCTCCAGGATCGCGCCCTGGGCCAAAGGCAGGCGCCAAACCGCTGCGCCACCCAGGGATCCCCAAGCAGTCCAACTCTTAATCTGAATCCTGGACTATGTGGAAGAAGGAACTAGTAGTTTAGTAAATAAGGTAGGCATGAAAGAAAATACACAGTTAGGATGAAAATAATCCCATAGTAATGCACTCTGCAACAAAACAAATTCATATATAACATGATTGAATATTACATTTCATTATTGTCTTTAAACTCACCTATACTCAAAAATTAACTGCATAATAACTTGTTTTTTAAGGTTAAATTTTTTAGACTCCATGCAGAGTGATGTGGAAGGGTGTCACTGTAGAGTAATAGTAATTGTAGCTGATTTGTATAATACACTAGTAGTAACTGATTTTCGTTGGCCATGTACCATGAAGTCATTAATTCTAGTTCTTACAACCATCAAGAAAAGTAAATAATGTTATCCCTGATGTTCAGGCCATGGAGCTTAAATGATCTGTTTAAAGTGGCAGAGTTAGTAAAATGGCAGAGCTGGGATCAGAATTGAGACAGAATGATACCAATCCAATGCTTTCTTCACTATGCCATCAATATTGCTGGTCTTCCATAAAGTGGGATGTATGAAAAGACTACATATGGTACAGTTACACAGAGTAGGACGCATATTTAATTGTATGGAAGGAGTTTTCGTGGAAAGAGGAAGCTGACATTTACTGAGTTCTCCCTATGTTCTAGTCACTGAACTGAGCAACTAGCGTGTATTCTTTCATTTAATTTTGTAAAAACCAAGTCAGGAGTTTATAGATGAATAGGGATTTTCCAAAGAGACTGTGGGGAAATATGGCTATTCCAAGCAGTAGGAATAGTAAAGAAGGTGTGGAGGCATGAAATAGTATGGTGTGTTTGTGGGAATTCAAATCATTTTGGTGTTATGAAAGAATAAAGTATAGTATGGAAGTGGAGTATGTCAGGGGCACCTGGGTGGCTCAGTTGGTTGAGTGTCTGACTCTTGATTTCGGCTCAAGTTATGATCTCAGGGTCATGAGATAGAACCTCATGTCAGGCTCTGCGCTCAGCAGGGAGTCTGCTTGAGATTTCCTCCCTCTGCCTCTCCCCTCCCCCAGCTTGCACTCCCCCTCTCTCTTTCTCTAAAATAAATAAATATTAAAAAAAGAAAGAAATGGAGTGTGTCAGTATAGAGGGATGGAAGATGGTGGTGACTGAAGATGATGTTGTAAAGATAGAACTGCAGTGACATTAAGGAGGACCTTGGAGCAAGGAACATGGGTCTTTTCCTATAGATACTAGGTAGCAGAGTGAAGGGAGAATCAAGTCTAGGTAAATATTTAATTTTCCTAAAAAAAATCTTGAAAAGTAGAGCTATTATCCCATTTCTCTTAAGCCAATAAGAAAACAAATTCACATAGAAAGATGAAAGAATTTAGCCAAAATCATGCAGTTTGTAAATGGCAGACATGGGCTTTGAACCCCCTTTTTTTTTTTTTTTGGCTCAAAAACAACGTATGTTTTATACTAAGTTGTTGCTTGAAGTAGCTCATTTCCAGAGATTGGAAAAAAAATGAATGAAAAGAAGGTGAATAGGAAGTGCTCAGCAGCTTCAGACATGCTCATCCAAGATTGTCTAGTTACCAAAATTAATTTCTTTCTTCTTACAGATTTTCATTAAAATCCCCAGTAATAACCCTTGAATTAACCATGAATTTTTAAAAATGTCAGTCAAGAAAGGTGATGTGGTAAGATGGAGTCACACAAGAGCATGAAGAAAATGACCACTTCAAATAAAGATGGAGCTTCTCTAACTTCTTTCACTAGCTAGGTTGCCACTGTTTAAGTTTAGAAAGTAGGGCGGCCAAGAATTGCTGGTGCCGGTCGTGCATGCACAACGACACCCAATGAGGACAAAAATCTCACTAGCAGTCTACTTGCCTAGTCCCAACATTGAGCTGTCTCCATCTGGAGGAAAGGATCCATTTTTCTACCCATACAAAAGTGCCATATGGGTTAGCAGAAGCCACCCTCAGGAAAGAAGGAAGCATCAATAAATTGGCAGTTCTCATCAAAAGTTTGATTTAGTCTCCACATTTTAGATCAAGGAGCACCACTGTAACAATTGTTTGCATAATTTGCATAAATGGTAGCATTAATGTCGTATTTAATGGTGCTTTCAACCTCTTCTTTAAGTTGTCATTAACCTTCCCATGCATTTGATATTCTTGATTGACACCGTACATTGTTTTGCCCGGTTTTTATTACGACTTGTATTTTGTCCTCACCAGAATGGAAAGAGCTGTGGTACAGGGGTCAGAGGATTCACTCTTCTACTCAGTAATCAGCTGAATATTGCCATGTTGGTTACTTTCTCGGAACTCCACTTTACTTAGCTTTGAATTGTGCCAAACCATACCTACTTCACAAGGGTATTTAATGGTTAGTGCCTGGATTAGAAGCAAGTGCCAAAAAGTGGTCATGATTATCCATATGTTACATAGTAGCAGAGTCAGGATAACACAGAAATATATTGGCTTGGAATTGCTATCACTCCAGATCACTGAGGTGACAGGTTTACTTCAGGGACAAATAATGGATTATGGATTCAAAATGAGGAAGTTGCAAGGGGATGGAAGGGCCAGTCTTCCAGGTGGCCTGACTCCACACCACCTATGGTCTATGTTTTCTGTAGTCTCTCTCTAAACCTTTTTTGGTTGAAATCCAATTCATCATGACACTATTTTATTAATATAACACAGGGTGTATAAAGCTACACATTAATTGTATATATATGTTTAGATTATACATTAAGTATCTAAATTGTCTCCAAGTTTTTTGCTCAAATATACCTTCTCTGTCTATCATCACCACTCAAAATAAAATCCACCTTCCACATAGCACTCCTTCTCCTCCTCTCCTACTTTATTTTATATCTCCTCATTATTTATTAACCTCTAACATACTACTTACTTGTTATTTTGTTCACATCTTCCCCCCACCCCAACACACACACCAGAATATATGCCCTATGAGAACAAAGATTCTGTTCTTTATTTTAATAAGCTTTTCCAGCACCTAAAACTTAGTAGGAGGTCAATATGAAAAAGGAAATTATATTCTTGTTGCTTTTCTGCCCTAACTTCCAGGACCTGGGAGCTTATTTCAAATAAACTTTTCAATAAAATGCTTTTTCTTTTGATAGTTAAGATACAACTCCAGACGTAGAAGCTCTAATTAGCATACTCAAAAATTTTCCTTGGCCCATCATTTATTAAAACCAAAGTAATTTCCCAATTGTCCAGAGTGATGCATTGTCCCCTGGGAAAAGAGGCCTGAAGGTTGCTTTTGTCTATTTCATAGAATGAAATAAAATTTAAAAGTATGTCTTCCATCTGTGATTTTCTTCCTGTAGTATTAGAAACTTCTAAGATTGTAATGTCAATCTGAGGTATTCCCTAATAGATAGTAATTAAAGACTTAAATCTTGACACAAACAATGCAGAGATATTGCTCTGAAAGGGTAAAGAAAAAACGAAGTCCATCTGCTCCAAATCTCTCAATGTGAAAATACTTGTTTACAAATTGTAAAGTCCATAAAAATGTGTGTGCGAGTGTATGTTGCTTTTTCAGTAATGGTTATTTCAAGCGAGTGAAGAGCTTTACTTTTGTCATCTATGCATAACATTTGTATGAAAATAATGAGACTTTTTGGTGACTTAATTGATCCACTGAATTTTCAGATGCTAGTTAAATAGCTAAGGCAGATGAGGTGACAAAGATTTTTTTAAAAAATTTTTAATGTAATGGAAACACAAATAAATTACAGTATGTTTGTGTAAAGGAATCATTTAACAAGACAACATACAGATATGTGTGGGTTGAGGGGGAAGATGGGAAGCTTTCTTATAGGGAAATATAAAATGGTACATAATTCAAGATCACAGACAGCTTAATCACATAAATATAAATAGAGACAACCCATTTTATTTGTTGCCTTCTTGCTTTTATATTTTATCCTGTAACTTTATTTTGTTTTACAAACAGTGATTTTTCTTTCTCTCTCCTTGAGTAACTATTTTTCATTCCTGAGTTTTCACAGGGGGTGGGGAGGGGTGGGAACAGGCTTAAAATATCAGTAAGAAAATAGGAAGAGGACTGAGCTATCATTGTCTGCAGGTTGTAACCTGTGTTTATTGTTTTTTTAAGGGGTTAAGGTACAACTGCTGTGGCATCCAGAAAAAGGAAAGCATACTGACTGATTCTTGTGTGTAAGAAGCATTTCAGCCTAAGCTTAGTGAACTTCCCGGAATGCTACCCTCGGCTGATGGAAGCTGAGCTTGTGTTGTAAGCAGTGCATATTATTGTATAAAATTTACTGCAAAGGGGAGTGATATGAATAGAGAATGTATACAGTAGCTTACTGCGTGCTAGCAGGTCTTTTCTGGGCTCCTAAATGTTAACTGGATAGTAATGTAAGTTATTACACTCATTAAATTAGGCCACAAACAAGTCAACAGTGATTCAGCAAAATGGCTTTGTTTGTATAGTGCAAGGAAGTCTGATAGATATCCAGTCACACATTTATGGCTAAATGGATGAAGATTTTAACATTACAGCCTAATAAAAACCCCATACTGTGTGATTAAATAAGAGGGAAAGCAGTAAAAAAGAGAACGCGTAATGACGGTAACATGTAGGTCAGTTACAATTTAATTGTCATTGCACTTCATTGCTAACATATCAATTCTCTGCTGCTTAGCTGAGCAGAAAACAACAACTTAACATGTACACTGGGCCCACTGACGAGTCGTCAAACCCCCACTTCCATCACCTGCTTTTGACTACTTCCTTAACAACCACATGAAGTCTTCCTGCTTTAATAGGATAATCTCGCTGAAAGCTCCTGCTGACTATTTCTTCCCATGCTCAATGCATCAATGATCAGTAAATTTACTTCACACTCTACATAGATGCTAAAATTAGATTGTTTGCATTACAACTTTCAATACTTCTGCAACAAGAAACACCTGCCTGCAGATTTATATTGTTTTGTTTAATGGTTTAAAATAAAGATAGCCTCACAGTGGCGATACCTTGATGTACTATATCGGAGGCGCACAATGGCTGATCATTTTTCTTACTTATCCAATTTGTACTGTATTTCTTGCCATATAAGGTATAGCTTCATTATCATTAATTGCAGCTTTAGAAAAACCGAGGAAGTATTTATTCTTGCCAACTTTGCTGCAATTTTACCTATTCAGTGCAACTAAGAAAAGGAGGGGGGTAAAAAAAGCACTGTATATTTAACTTTTTTTTCCCTGAATCTGGATAATTCACACAGATCTCAAAGGGGCTTTGGCACCTTTTTAAAATGTTAGCTCTAAAGAATTGTCTGTCTAGCACACTTATGCTGATCTATAGTAAAGACTTAACCGAGTACATAACTGAACTATTAATTCAGGTGCCTAAGGTGACATTTTTTATCCAGCTTAGCGTAGTCTATTCCATATAGAATAGAGTACAGCTCCTGGTAGAAAAAATGATCCAGCAGAAGGTAGATAACTTTATTAGAATGATTAGAAACATCAACATTTTTTTTTCCTTTTTCCAAATCTTGTTTTAATTCGGATTTCTGGGAATCAGGCCCATAGATTCCAAATGTCACTAGTGTACACTACTAGCAGATTTTCTTTCTTTTGCACCTTACCTACCTAGAGAGAATTATGTATCATCTAAGGGGAAGAATAAGGGCCTAGCGTCCAAGATCACGAACAAGGAAAGCAAAAACCCCAGGAAAAAGTCCTACTCCTAAATTGATGTCTACAGGCAGCCTGTAAGCAGAGAGAGTTAGTAGGTGTGTCTTGAACATTTGGAAGGGGCCTTGTAGTTACTTCCAAAACTGAGTTTATAAATCCCCACTCTGGTTTAAGGACCAAAGATAGATAAGTACAAATCCAAGGCTATAATCATTAAGAAAATGTTTATAATAACCACCTTTCTTATGTTCGTTTCTTTCTCCTTTATTCACTAAGGAATAGGAGCTCCTTTCTTTGAGTTCAACCAGGGAGAAGACCAAAGTAGTACAGTACTTTTGGTTTCCATGGTGCTACTTATAAAGATTATGCAGAGTGCTTAATGAATAAGTAACTCTTCTCAACACTTTGCAGATGAGACACTTAAGAGATTTGGACAAAAATAACAATATGAATAGAAAGCTGTGGTGCTCCACATGCCTGATTTTCTGCATATATCCCAGTCTACTCAACTGCACCAAAAGGGTGACTTATCTTCTGTTGCTATTATTCTTTGACATCACTCTGATCATCAGTACAGGTCAAATTGGTTCCTCTGGCATGGTCAGCTTTCCTACCATCTTGGATAATCATGTCTAGAGGAATTGAGGACACTCATTTCCATCTAGGAAATGAATACTGGTGATAGCAGAAATGACTTGACATACTACAGATATTCCAACAACTGAGGTAGAAGTCTGAGGAAGACCTATCATCTCAGAACTATCCAAACAGATTTTTTATTGGTAAGGGTTTTCATCCTTTTATTTTAACTCATTTGTTGAGTGTCCGTATACGTCTCTCTCTGTCCCTGTCAGAAATAAATTATAAGTAAAGGACTCATTTTCACAAGTAACATATATTATTCAGGGGGGATAAATGCATTGATTTTTCCATAAAAATGAACCCTGTAGATTTACAAGTGCCTGCCTAGCTAACTACAGAAATGTGTGATAAATTCAAATTCACAACAGTGGATTTAACCACATTATCATCCAAATAATCCATTTAACTATATTTTAACCTATCTGAAGGTAGCTGGAAGAAGGATTGAGAGAAACAGTTTTCAGGTGTTTTTAGATATATTTGAGTCATAGTTCCTACTTGTCTAATTTTAAACCTTGACAAAAATGCCCTGCTCATTTTATCTTTGAATCAAAGAGAACTTGGCAAATCTCCTAATGACAAACTCCATTCAGTGACTTAAAGTATTGATTCATCACCCAGAATATTAACTATTTCCATTTTTTTTATGGTACTGGGCTGCTTTAAATGTTAAGGCCAATCAGTGTTCTCTGGGGCCATTTTAGATTTGTCTCTCTCAAAGCAGTAGGAGACCAGGCATGGAATGAGGGAGCTAGAGCCCCACTGCACTTTGTGTGTGTATGTGTGCATGTGCCTGTGCATGCATGCATGCCTCCACACACACGTGTGTATGACACTGATGTAATGTTTGATTTGACAGGATGGACTTCTACTTGCTCTAACAGCTGCCTTTTATAAGCTTATCTGAAACCCTGACACAATTTTTGGAAGCTCATTAGACTTAAGAGTGATTGCAAATGAAAGAGGATGCACGGTTACTCACTGACATTCATGCCTGCTTTTTAAATCTCATGCTGTATTGTTGCAGATCTTGATTTCACACTCAGATGCTTAACCCCACATTAATATGTGTCTTCTTCCTCACGATGAACACAGTCGCCTTCCCTGTCTGGCATTATCATTCCCCGCCAACAAAATGGATTGCAGGAAATTGGGAGTGGGGAAACAACAATGACATCTCAAAACTTTAACCATGATTTTTTCAATGTGTTCTTTAATGCAATACCTATTTTTGAATGCCTACTATGTACAACCTGTACCAACCAAGCACCATGTACATTCCTCTTGTAAGTCAGGTTCTTGAATAAAATGGCAGATATTTTCATCTCCCTAGGGTCATGCCAAAAGTCTATTTCTTTTTATCTTTCCTATTAAATTATGTTTACCTGAATATATCAGGTTCATTTCACCTAGGCAGGATGTCCCATTAAGCATGACAAGTAGAAGGTTGCAAGATTAATGCCCTTCTTGAGCTTGAATTAGTGTGTCAGCATCTTTCCAGACCTGGGACCAGAGTATATAGAAAGTATTCCATAATGGACCTTAGCCTCTAACTGAACTGCTCTAATATTATTCCTATAACAAGACTACTTTTAAAGAGCCTCATTATTGGCTTCATTAGATATGTTACTTGCATCAGTGGCTGTAGTTATGCGTATAATATAGGAGAGGTTAACATAGCGTATTTTTTATGTATTATATGGCATACAGCTTGAAGTAGCCAAAAGGTTTATGGCGATGTAATTGGTAGTTAGTGTGAAATTTGTAAGACAAATAGACAATATCTAGGGTAACCCCTCTAATCCTCTTCTTTCAGTTTTTTACAGCCACCAAAGGGCCTCATTAAAACAGCAGTCAGCACCTTAGTGAAAAGATACAGTGCTTAGAGTGCCCAAATGTGACAGAAAATCTGCATTTTGTAAATCTGACACCTTTGATAGATTATACAGTGTGAAGCCATTTCTTCTAAGCGTTATGATAATGCTTAAGGTTCTCTTCTGAATCCAACTTTGCTATATTCACTGGCTATAACAATGTGAAAAAGAGCCGATTGAATAAAATGAAGCTTAGAAGGTAGAGAGGAACCTTTTTCTATGGCACAAAGCTCTTTGCACGCAAAGGGGCTGGAAAGCAGCCGTTGGCATTTCCAAGGACCACTTAATCTTGGGGGTAACATTCCTTTCATATGAAGATACTGTTTATGACTACACCAGCATTCGTGGATGTGAAGGTGAAACAACCTGTGGGTTTCCAAGGTGGAGGAATAGTAGTTTTATATGGTACTTGGGAAAGATTATTGGCTTTTCATCTATTTTTACAGATTAGTGTTTTACAACTGTACCCAGGCTAAGGGAATTAATGAAAACCTTACTGTTCATTTCACAAAAGAGACTTTTGAAATCTGAAACTTCAGAATGCACAGGTTCGATGCAAATGATGTAAAAGTAGGCAAATGTAGCTTAGTTCTAGGTGGCTGCCATAGCAGAGCAGGCCATATGAAAGTGCCACCATGAGTTTTGGAAATGTTACTGCAGCCGTCCTACGCAAAGATCGCTTCCCTCCAGACTCTCCCCATACCTTCCCCCATGCCAGCACGAGTGTTGCACCTGGCCCCTTTCCATCAAAGGCTAGTGCCCAATTCCCCACTCAGGAAGATTCTCTTGGACAACTGACAACAAAGATGGAGCCTAACATTGGAAGGCCTGTAGAAGAAATCATTTAAAAAATTGCACTATGTATAAATATACATTTTCACTGTAGCTCTAGGAGAAGAAGGTATAGAACAAAACTTAAAGGTGATTATTATTCTCTATTTTGGTCCAAGATTGGAGAATGTTTTCTAATTATGATAGGACCAAAATGGAAGGATGACACCTCTTGAGACCTTTGTTTCTGCCTGTGGTTGAACACCATCCTTTTGTGTCTATTTCCAGCAATTCCAACAAAGAGAAAAAAGTCCGTTCCCTACTCTCCCAAGTTTTCCGTTTCTCTGGTCAAATGATATTGAAATGAATTTTTGTTTATAGAAACTTCTAAAAAGATAGCCAGACCTTTTTGACCTATATGCTTTATGCATTTTATGATGAGTATAAACTGCTTAATAAAGTAGTAACATATATTTATTAAAAGTTAAAAGTAGAGAAGATGATTGAAAAGCATCTTGAATTATTTATGTTTTTACTCCATAGCATGACAATAAAGTGTTATATGTAAGCAGGTATCATTCAAATAAAGGAAACCTAACTGGCCATTGTTCATGCTTTAGAATTGAAAGTCTTTGAGGACAGATTGATAATCAGACTTAAACATGCCAAGGTAATCACCTCTCTTTCCCCTTAAATATACATGGCCATACATGCCTACTGAAATTTCCTTTTCAGTATTTTATGTGTACTCATTTCGAATCTATTTATTAAAAGGGTTAGTTTCCCCCATACACACTGTGATAAAAGAAACCAGTTTTCATTTAAATGATTCCATTTAAGTATTTGCAATTATTAATAATACAGCATACAAAAGGAAACATTTCAATGACAGGAACCTTGAAACGAATCCTTGAAAATTTGGAATGGATATTGCTTTCTCTTACAAGAATCTAGGGCCAGTCTCTACTTTTGTTGAATGCAGTAGTTTTTTGTTTTGGTTTGGGCTTTTTTTTTTTTTTTTTTGAGGGTAAGAGCTATTAAATTTTAGTCAGTTGCTAGAGGGAGTGGCAGGCCTCTTGGCTGAGAAATCTACTTGAAATTACTCTTTGGGAGAAAAAAAAAAGGAGAAAATTGCCTCATCAGACCCATCTTTCAACCAACAAATCCTGTGACTCTCACTGTTCTTAATTGTTGACCCCTACCATCTGTGTCATGCGATGTGGCAGGAACTCTCCCTTCAAATAAAGGTCCATGTTACCTCATCAGGATGTACTTGTTAAAAGTGATAATGGTTCACAATCGGTACTTAGCCAATGTGAAATACAATATCCTCTCTTAAAATGTGGAGGTTTGGGGTCTAAATTAATACCTTGGTACATAAGTCATTACATTATCTGAAAATCTTTTGATTTGAGTGGAAAATATCTCTGAGATGCTTTTATTATCCAAAGAGTTCGAAATGCAGTATTTATTTAATTTGGGAAGTTATTGTGTGATGTTTACTGCTAACTGTTGAGTATCATTTAGCTTTTTAAAAAAACTGCCTTTACATATGCAGTACCAACACTTGAAAATGTATTTAAGGAAATTATATATTTTTCTCATCAAATACATTTTTAAAAAAATTGATATATATGTGGCATTAGCTGAGTGGGACTAGACATAAAAAAAAAAAAATCACTATCTTTTACAGTGAATTCTCTTACTGCATGTGGCTTTCCTGCCCTGAAAAATGAACTTAAAGGGGCATTGTGAATAGGATGTGTGGGTTTAAAATTCAGTGGATTATTCACATCTGTTAGGTGAGAATTAAAGAGAGCTGAATAATGTATTCTTATGTTTTAGAGCTATCACTGCCAAAGGCTACTGACTAGTAAGTATCAACATCTGTGTTACTTCTTCTTTAGATTTCCTGATTCGATGTGTCTAAACATTTCATTTACTACTGGAATTTTTTAAAGTTGTTTCAAGCTTCTGTTTGATACACTATTTCATTGAAAGATATTATTAGCAAATATTAGTTAAGGGATTATATATACAATTAGCCCTAAATAACATTAACCGAATGTTGTGATACATATTATTGAAAGAACGTCAGATGCTTGAGACGGTAAATAATGGAATAAAAATAAATAAAGGTACCTGTATTTTGACAGTGATATTCCACCTCTGGTTTTCCCATGCGCAAGCGTAAACACACACTCACACACACACTCTCTCTCTCTCTCTCTCTCTCTCTCACGCACAATCATTCAAATGCCTTTTCTTTCTCTGACAAAAATATTCATTAAAAACATTTCACTGTGCTGCCTTTTAATATAGCACGGGCATTCAACCTGCGCAGGAAGCTTCCTGGAACCGCACAAATACTGTGTAATTATCTGGTGGCTCCCTGCTGGCTGCTGCATATTCCAAGCACAAAGTGAGCAGCGCATTTCTAGAGCCTGACTCCTGTCTTCATTGTCCCTGCTTGGAATATGAAGCCTCACTTCATTATAGTAGACCTGATCAAACTTGATAGATTTAGCCATTATTCTTGACTGTGTCAACTTTCCACAGTTTTTTTTTTTTCCCCCTCCTTGGGCTCTTTTGTTTTGCCACCCAGGGAATGCAGAATATTCTGAGTCTAGGTTTCTCTCTTTCTCGACTCTTCTTCTCTTTCTTCCCTCCCTCCCTCCCTCCCTCCCTCTGGGCTCTCTCAATCCCCCTCCTTCTCCCTCCACCCCATTTCTTTCACCATCTCGCGCCCCCTCTCCCTCTCCCTTCTCCCACCCAAACAAACCAAGGATTCAACAAATAATGTTCCTTCCACATCATGTGATTCAAGGAAAATAAGGCTTGCAATTTTTCTCTCAATTGTCCTCTTTGGTTTTGATTTTTCAGTTACTATAAAAGAATTCTGCAGCAATGTTGACACACAAGGCAGAAATGCTTTGAAAATCCTTTTCTGTTTCCTGTTAGTAGCACAGTAACTTTTGCTCTATGATGTTGTTGTGGTGATGGTTGGGTTTTTTTTTTTTTTTTTTTTTTGGTCTGTTTTATGACAACTTTCAAGGAGCACTTCAGAGTTCATATTTTCAAGGATCATCCACATCAGTGTATCTTATCAAATTTTATAAACGTCGCAGTGCATTTTCTTTACAAAAGGCATTAGATCATTCTCTAGGCAAATACAGATGTTGATACAACTGGTTTAGCATAACAGATTGCTTTGTAGTTTTTGAGAGTTGCTATGCAACAATAGAGAATTATATCCTACTTCTCATAACATTTTAAAGTATCAAGAAAATAATGCAAGCTGTATTACCATAATTAGGATCACCATGATCCCTCCCACTGTCATGGAACAAGTTAATCAATACGTGAGGTATTTGTTACTGCTCTTAAAATACTTAGAAGGTCAGTTTATCGTTACCCTAGTTAATGAACATTTTGTGGTGAGATTTCATTCCCAGGGTTTTAATTTTTTTCTGTAGTGTATATATCCCTTCGGTGGACCCCAAGCACTGTTTAAAAGCAGAAAATAATGGTTAACGTTAAGGTCTGCTTATTAAGTGCAAATTATGAATACAGTAAAAACTTAAGGAGCTTGGAAAGTCCTCTACTCTCCAGAGTCTCTCCAAACCACTCCCACCCCCCTTTATTATGTTTATTTTTGGAAAGCAAAAGCCAGGCTCCCAATATGATGGCTTTCAACAAGTTTGCTCACAGGATCCTTATTGTAGCGTCTGGTTTTTATGCCACAGAAATAAGGTAAGATGCTAGTATGGCTTGAATTTAATATTATCCTCCTTGAATTAAAAATAAAATAATTATTTTTTTAGAGTGGCATTTTCAGTCACACCAAAAGCTTCGCGGCATCTTAAAATGTAAATTGCCGTGAAGCAACACAAAGGAGCAAGGGAAGATTTTGAAGGCAATCGCACTGATCACTTAATTCAGTGGCTGCATATCCACTTGGCATAAGGTAATTAGAGTGCCACATTGCTGTAAAGACAGAAAGCTTAGGGTCCCATTCTGACTCACCCAGACGATAATACATGATTAGAAGTCAGTGACAGATCACAACTGCTGAATGACCCACCAAGGTCTTATCAAGGGCAAATCGCATAATTAGCATGCACTTCGCTGGCAGAGGAGTGCAGCGCTATTGTTCCCGCACAATCAAATTAGCCCCGCCAATGAGGTCAGTGTTCTGTGACCTTAGAGACATTGCATGTATTATTCCCCCCCTCCTTGTCACACACATGCACGCGCGCACACACGTGCAAATGTGCACACATTTATACACACTTAAGCTGAACCTAAGTTCTGTGGACACTAAAAACGTGTTTTATGGAGACATTTTTGAAGTACACTTCATGGACTCTTTAGTTCACCACGTATGGAATGAGGAATGAGGAAACCAGCTAATGTAGTCTGACCCTGCGGGACACATATGTAATGGAGCTACTTTGACATAAATTCAAGAATCTAGTGAGGCCTGGATCTCACATTATTTGCTCTCAATACATCTGCAGCATCGCACGTGTACAAACGAAGCCTTAATTCAAGCTTCCGGTCTCCTCGTCCTTCCAGTAGGCAGAAGGACCCGGTTGATGTGTCCACTCCGCCTCTACTCCATCCACGTTTTCTTCAAGCACTGCCCATTTCTAGGACCTGAAGCTTCTCTCGGGAAGGACAGTGTTTGGGGAATGGCTGAGGTCTCTCATGGCTCCAGACTATTCCTACAGCCAAGGTACCGCCCCACTGTGCCGCCAACTGTCCACTGAGTGCAGCTGTTGCAGGGTCCGGTGCTTTCCTTGCTGCGTGACATGTCGGTCTGCAAAGCTGGCATCTTCTTTTCATTTTCAGCAACTTGGGGATCTGGGCAGAGCCCTTTGGTGAAACAACTTGAATAACCAGCTTGGAGGCTGTTTCGTTCTCCAGCCTGAAATTCACTTTCCCGTTTGTTCTACACACACATTTGTTCACGTGTTCAGTGCACATGAGAGGTTGTTGGACACTCTGCAGGAGCGGCGGCCTGTGTTACCTCCGGCCCCGTGATTCCCATCTTCCAGCTGTACTCTCTCTGAACCCAGATCCGTCACCCATGCCTCTGCACCCCATTCCACTGACATTATCTGGTACTGAACTTTCTACTGATTCTTTTGAAGAAACTGTTTACACCGTATCATATTAAAGCTGAGTTTGGAGTCCTTT
The DNA here is from genome assembly GCF_048164855.1 of Canis lupus baileyi. Lineage (NCBI taxonomy): Eukaryota > Metazoa > Chordata > Mammalia > Carnivora > Canidae > Canis > Canis lupus. Next base: position 62,073,076 of record NC_132848.1, read on the forward strand.
AATGAGGATAATGAAGATATTTCATGCTATTTAGAGCTAAATAATTTCAAGTTTTTAATCTCCAAATCTTGCCCAAACATGACTCACAATTTACTACTATTAAGATAAGACTCACATGAACTGAGATTTCATGACATTTTCAGAAACATCTAGTCCAAATTTTAGTGCTGATGAGAAGTCTAGGGAATATTGATTTGTGTAAGAGGGAGGGGCTCTGGCTTGAGGCTATTGTTGAGGGGTGAGGGCTGCATGAGGTGCGGAAAGCTTTGGCTGTATGGTGCAATCAAGTAGCAATGGATTGAATATGAGATGACTTGGGTCTAGTCCTGGCTTTGAACTTGGCTAAGGCTTTCTTCGTTCTTGGCCTTGATGTCTTTATCTGCAAAATGACTAGATTTGGCAAGAGGCTCTCCGTGGTCCCTCCTAAGCAATAGTATTTTGTATTTCTAAAACCTGTGTGAAAGCTTTGCCCCCGTCCATTTGGTTATAGGTACTAATCGACTGCCGGCCTTAATGTTTGCACATTACAACCCTGACCACTGTAACTGATAGTAATGTTGTCGACAGGGGACCGAAACCTTGGAATTCTAACACATGCAAGGAAGAGAGGGGTACAGATGTATGTATTGTTTACAAGATTTCCTCTCCCTCCCACCTTCCATGCATACACCTTCTATAATTAAATACTAAGGAAGGGGAGAAGCCAATGAAAGCACAACTGATTTATGTTTAAATAATAGGTTCCCAAAGTGTCACAGAGCAGGCAAGTTCATCTTTGAGCCAATTAAATAATTCTAGCTCCAACTTGGCCTCTTCCGTAATTGTTCTATTTTGTGATGCTTGCATTTTAATGGGCAATGCATTTTTACAATTGTACCGTGGTGCTCTTGTGCTTCCAAACATATTTTCTTGGGTAAATAAAGGATCTTGATTGACTTCTGTTTTCTGAAGCTGAACTACATGGACATTTTAAGAGAAGGAGATTTAGATTAGGGTTTAGTAGTACAGGTCCTCCCCAAGAATTTATTTCTAAAGTGTATTTCATTTGTTATAAATATCCCGGCCATTTGTGCTAAATGCGTGGATGAAACTTTTTTCTTGTATGGTACAAAGATAATTTCTAAAGGTGTTGATTGTGCAAACACAGGGACATTTCCCTTCAATGAGAATTAATATTGTCTGTCTCTAGCATGGTAGTGGTATTCAGTGTGCCACAAAAGTTCCTGAAAACATTATATTTATAATGATTGTGATAAGCTATTCCATCCTCCTGGTATTTAGCCTTCATGGTAACTTCTTTTTGATGAAAAAATATAGAGAATTATGCACAAAGGAGCAGTTTTTATACTTGTAATGGAAATATTAAAAAGGGACCCATTTTTACAAATTGTCTATCTAATAGAGATTTTACAGCATCTGTAAAATATAGAGACTGCATCTTGCAGCACTGTATCTGCTGTAAGGGTGTGTGCCAATTTGCATAAAGTGTATATTTTCATATGTGTGCTCTGTGTCCATTATATATATATATGTATATATATATATATATATATATATATATCACATATAAATATAAATCATGGAACCCAAAGTCTCAGGGGGTCCCCCCCACCTTAGGCATCCAGTGCAAACCATGAAAGTCCCCTAACAAACAGGATTAAAATTCACTCCTTTCAACCATCCCAGGCATTTATTCCTTCCTTTTCATTGAGCTACATTTGTCTGATTTAACAAGATAAGATTTGAGTGCTGATGCAGCCCGTTGTTAATGTAGCAGCCGCATCCGCCATACCATCGACACTCGGCATCAGAGGAATGCATAAATCAGGTATTCAAAAAAAATTAGATATGCAGCACACCAGTTTTATAGTCCCAGCCTCAGAAATTGAAATGGCCCAGATTAATGTATTATATCTTACACACTGTCCGAGTGAATCAACTTTAATATATTGAACAGATTCGCAGAACAAGACTTTGTTATCTAAGGAGCACTCGGAAGAAGGAATTGACCTGAGGATTTGATTTGGTTCAGGTAGTTCATGTTGTACAGCAGCATTTGAATAGTTTCACATAAAAATAAAATTTGTATTAGAAATATTTCACATCATTTCTGGGCTCATCTGCACGGCAGCTTTGCAGAGGGCCAATATTATAGAAACAATGTCCGGCCAAGATATGATTTTAACCTTTGCTTCTGACATGGCAAAACAATATAATTGTAATTTTAATGCAAGCTGCTGTTTCTCAGCAAGGCAGCTTGTACAGGCTGACTTTAACTAGTTTGGATTTTGACTGGAAATGAAATGCCCATTGAATTGCTCATACAATAGAAGCACCACAATTTGTAGCGTTCCATTCCCAGAGGCTCAGTCGGGGCTGAGGCTGTTCTGTGAAGAAGCTGCTTTTTATACTGTTGGATGCCATTCCTGGGGAAGGACCGGCTTGGAAGCAGTGCAAGGTTGTGAGGACAGTAGCTCTTTTCCTTGCCAGGCTGGGAGAGCCATGATGAAGAAATAGTTTGGGGATTTGAAACCAGAGATGATGTGTTCTCCACCGCCCCCGCCCCCAGGCCAACCCCGGCAGTCTGGAAGAGGGGAGGGAAGGGGAGACAAGCCAAAACTGAAGTCTGGGGAGAAACAGTCTGCACTGGGGGGTGGGAGGGGTGGGGGGGCGCGTGGCAAAGTGTTTCATTCTTCCAAGACTTTCTCTTTTCTGTTTCACATTCTAGAGAGCCCTCCTTGTGCAACCTTAGGACCTGCAAGGTTGTGCTCTCTTTACAGCGATGGTGCCTGAACTCCACCAACCTTATCCTTCTCAACTTTGTCAGCTGTGTGATCCCAGATAGCTGTAAACACCCCTCCTACTCAAAGACGGCATCTACCCGTTTAATGCATTTGATAGAACAAATGCTCTCAGTAGCGATGATTATTTTATCATTGAGCCCTGAAAATCTCCATATCCCTGAAGTGTTTGGAACAAGAGAAATAGGCCAGGGAAAATGTATTAAATGTAAAGACAGCAAATAGATGCACAGCAGGTCAAACACTAGTTCCTGTTATAAGCAGGTGTAAGGTAAACGAGAAGTCAAAAGAAAACCACATTCTTCTTCCCAGGAAGGCCCTCCAGGAGTTGATAACAACTATTATGCCTATTTACCCCAATTAATCTTGCCTCTTTCACAGGCCTTTGGTTTATCCTGTTTTTGTGGAGATTGGAGGTCTAAATGATCTACCCAGAGCAACAATTAAAAGGCTTGCTTTGGTATCGTCAGTCACCTTCGTGGGTAGATGGCTACTACCTGTTCTGCTGTGATTGGTGAAGCTGTATGTGAACATGTCTGACATCAGAAACCCAGCTAGGTTTTACAACTTTTACTAATTTTCTTTTCATCTGCTTAATTGTTATTTACTCTTCAGATGTCAACATAGATACCATTTTCGACTTGGAACCCAAACCTCAGCCCTCTTTTGCTTCCTCCCCTACCAACCAAATCCAGGCTGCTCCCCACCATGCTCTGCTTGCATCCTGCATCCCCCTTTGTCACATATTTACTTGCCATTTAGTAACTGCTGATTTCAATGTCTTTCTCCCAAGACGACTCAAAGCTCTTTAAGATGGTCTTTTTCATAATTATATGTCTCATTCTTAGCACAGTGCCTGGCACATAATACATTTTCATTAGCTATCCCCAGAATGCACTTTTTCAATCATTCATTCAATATTTTTGAGCTCCGACTATGTGTCAACACTGTTCTAATCTCCAGGGACACAGCAGCGAACGTAGCAAAATCACTAATCTCACAGAACTTATGTTCTAAGGTGGGAGATGGACATTTGCAAACCAAAAAAATATGAAATGAGCCGTATGGAATTTGGCCATATGAGATCTAGAGAAATGGCAATTTCATATGGTCCAGCCTAATGCCTAGTATGCCATGTGGAGATAATGAGCACATCAGTGCAGTAATGGTGTTTGACAACATCATCTGAGCCATGTTTCAGTGAAAGGCTCCTGCTTGAGCTTATTATACTTTAACATAAAAATTCTCCAAAAATCATCAGGCAAAAATCGGGCACCATTAGTCACATGAAATATAATAGTTGCTCTGCTGGTTACTGAAACAGCAGTCCTTGTGGCCTGTTACATACGTGTTGCCTCGCAGTGCTTACGTGCGAAGGAGTCCAGGCTTGGATCTGCGCTTCCAGGCCTGCTTCTGCGCTCAGGGGTCCCGGCATTTTCTTAGAGCACCGCAGAGCCAGCGTTTGCCAAGTTCCTCTGTGGCCCCATCTCTGGATCTGTGGCCAACGGGATTCTCATTGTGCCACGGCAACTCCTTTTCCTAAAAACCTCTGGCCCCTCACTCTGGTTCTAATAAACTGCTGTTGCTACGCTGGGAAGAGTGATTTGGGGGCAGTCAGCCAGGGGAAACGAGACCAGGCGCTTTGCTCACTCTCGTCCTCTTCCGAGCTGATGAGCACCCGCGTATGTAATTGTACCACAAGTGGCAAGTGCGACTCCTTCCCCGCTGCCCCTCACCCTGCTCCAGGGCGCTGGGGGCCCCTCATCCCCGTGTGCGGAGCGGCCATCAGATGGTTCCTGAGTCCAGGACACTGAGGGGCCGTGCTTCTCTCCAGCAGGCACATTTGGCGCATTATTTCTCACAGCATGTTCTTGTTGTAATATCCAGCTTTGACAGCGCACATTCTCCGAGTGTGTATGGGGAAGTGTCAAAAAAAAGTGCTAACATTTCTACTAGTTGGGATCATTAATTTTCTCAAGGAATTACTAAATAAAATGACGTTTTAAAAAAGCCCTCCTACGCTGCCATTTCTGAAGTTTTATTTTTAAATGTTGTGTGCCCTTAACTGCTTTATTCCCCTTGTACTTCGCTTATTTTTCCAGATGAAAGTTCATAGCTTTTTTTTTTATATGATAGATATGATAAATATTTTTGCGTATTTTTTTTAATTATATAGCAAACAGTGCTGTTTGCTAGCTTTTGCTGAAATTGTAAAGGACTTAAGAAAAGAAAAAGGAAATCCAAAACAAAGAAAAGTAAAAAGAAGCTGCTACACAGGGGGAGGAATATGGTGAATTTTATCCCTCTAAGACCCTAGGGTTTTGATCAAGCTTGAGTGAAGGCATTATGGGGCATTATGTCTTATTTCGATCATCTCTACAGCAGCTAGTACAAGTCAGTGTGCACTGAGAAGGCTGGAATGGCATTTGTGGAAAAATCATGTTTATTAACTTTTGTTTATTATGCTTTATGTTGGATCTAACTGGACCCTGCATTACTGCATTATGGAGATTATGTTCCCATTTTACATACAGGCAAACTGAGGCCCAGAGAGTCCAAGTTTACACAAACCAACAAGTGACAGAGCTAGGACGCAAATCCGGGTTTCCACCTCTAAAAGCCCATGCCCTCTCCACTCTGCTACTACTCCACTCTGTTTTTGACATGGCAATTTCTCAAAATATGTTAGAGGGATCCAAAAGTTCAGCAAAGGAATGTATTTGCAATCAGGAAATGGTTGAGATACTCATTCATATTAAAACTGAGGTCTATTATGTATCTGCCCTGGGCTTGTTTTGGAAATCGTGGGGATCATTTTGTTTTTTCTTTTCTCTTTTTTCTCTCTTTCTTTTCTCTTTCTTCTCTCTCTCTCTCTGCATTCTTTCCTAAGGACTTGAACCTTTCTGAGGGTTCTTATCCTTGATCCCATGTATCCTGACATCAAGACACCCTACGCAGTAAACTGTGTACTTCCTCCTGCCCTCATCCTAACAGACAACTTGGAGATCCGCAAATGTCTCCCAGCATTCCTATCTCACTCTTTTCATTGAGATAAAAACAAAGTGGCTCCAACTCCCATGATCCCAAGGGAGACCTGAAAGGGAACAGGAAATGCCCTGTTCCCCCAGGCATCTTTCACTCTGGAGACCTGAAAGGGAGGGGGAAATGCGTGCTCTCCCAGGCACCTCGCACTCTGAATCCTTGCTTTCTCTGAACTCCCTCCACAACACTCAGCTGCACTTACGAGCACTGTCTTCATTCCCTCAAGCACCACAAAAAATGAGTTACTGCACATAATATGCATTTATTGATGGTTTCCAATAGTAAAGAGGGATTACAGCATGGAACAGAAAACAACTTTAAATTGACTGTGTGATTTCTCTCTGCTTATAGGGCCTTAAACATCCTCATTGCAAGGCATGTCCACATGGTCTTCCCTAGGACTCAGCCTTAGACCATTGAAGTGGGGCTTGGTCTTCTTACTATAATCCTTTCACTGCTTCTCTTCTCCCCTTAGATTTTCAACCCCTCCATTCTTGTTCCCCCAGCCCCAAGAGGAAAGATAAAAATTCCTATAAGGTAGTTCTGCTGAGCAACTGAGCACCCCTTCTTCCCATTCCCCACTTTTGATGGCCACCTGCTTTCACATAACTAAAAGGTTCACTAAAGTCTATGTTAAACAAAGAACCATCTACCAATGGGATGATTTTAGAAGCTTTCCTAGAAAGCAGAAGGCCTTCCAGTCATATTATTTTTATAAGTAACATTTTGCTCCTCATGTTTTGACATGTTTTGCCCACTGGTCTGACCTGGATTTGACCATATGCCAGAGTTCAGCTAGTAGCATGTCCTCTCCTTTCTCTGCTCTCCCCACACACCTGGTTGATAGCTTCTACACTCAAGAAAACAGATTTGACGAATTTGAAAAGCTATATGTACTCTTTTGTTTATTATAGCATTATTTACAATAACCAAGATATGGAAGTGACTCAAGTGTCCATTGATAGATGAATGGACAAAGATATGGTACACACAGACACACAAATATTATGCAGCCATTTAAAAGGAAAATATCTTACCATTTGTGACAACAGGGATGGACGTAGAGGGTATTATGCTAAGTGAAATAAGTCAGGTTAAGAAAGACAGGTACGATATGATTTCGTTTATATGTGGAATCTAAAAAAACAAATGAGTAAACAAACAAAAAGTAGAATCAGGTTGATAAATACAGAGCACACACTGATGGTTGCCGGAGGGAAGGGGGTTGATGCGTCAAACGGGAGAAGGGGAATGGGAGATAGAGGCTTCCAGTATGGAATGAATAAGTTATAGGAATAAAAGGCACAGCAGAGGGAATGTAGTCAGTGGTATTACAATAGCGTCTTATGTGGCAGATGGTAGCTACGCTCATGGTGAGCATGGCATGACATATAGATTTGTTGAATCACTGTATTACATACCTTGAAATAAAGTAATATTGCGTGTCATCTATACTCAAACAAAAAATAAAGAAAGAAACCAGGTTTGGGGATCCTTGAAATTATTACTCCCTCTTGGGACTAAGCTAGTTTTTTAATCAAAGCACTAGGCCTCTGTCTTGTTGTTCTCTATTCTCGGGTACCATGTCATACAAATGCCAGACACACGAATCTAAGTTATTTCTTTCCATTCATAACCAAATCTGCCATGTTTACAGGAGGATTTTTTTCCATCCATTTGTAAATAATGCCATCCATAGGGTCTTCGCTAATCTGAAAGGCAAGTATAAGATGAAGCCTATCTATAGTGTTAATAATTTAAATGACACATAGTAAGCATTTTCTACCTGCTTGTCACCATGTCTACTAAAGCTTATGTAATGTAAGCTTTATCAAGCATCGTGTGATGGAAATTAACCCATTTTACAGGTGAAAACCCTGAAGCACTGAGTTTCATGAGTTGCACAGAGTTATAGAAATAGGAGACAGGATTAGAACTTGAGCCTTTTTGTCTCCAGAGTACAAGTTATTAACCTACATACCTCTCTACACAGGCCTTCATATATAATCTGAACCAGTGGACCCCAATGGAAAAAGTGTAGAGTACATTAAAGCCAATTTAAGGGAAAGGAAGGTGCCACAGCGTCAAGCATTCTCCTTGACCAGAGCTAAATTTATCTTTGACTTCATTATTTACTCCTGGGACATCCTCTTAATTCACTTAATAGTTCCATCAGAACATCTGATAACAATCCATTGCTTATTTATTTCCCTACTGTTTCTCTGGACATTTCTTAGATCATGTGTTAGAGCCTGGAGATCACCAAATGAGTTGATATTTCTAAAGCATATCAAACCAAACATTTGGATAATGTCTAAAACAACCAGTGGCGGGAGTTTAGAGTAAATTTTACGGTGCTTCTCAAGGATGACGTTTGAACTATGATTCAGAACTCTCTTTGTTGCTAATCTTACACACTCAGAACATTTTAAGCACACTTACCTGAACAGCATGGTTCTCTTCTGTGCCTCCTTTAAAAATGGTGCTCTGCTGGCAGGAAGCCTGGTGAGTCATTGGTGCATGGTGCTAGGAGAACCACATTTTAAGGGGAGCAGCTGCCTGTAGGTTCCCAGAGGACCTCCTGCTGCTGGGTTTGCACTCACGGTGAGATTGCACAGAGGCTACTCAACGTCCTTTTTTTTCCCTTAATATCTCTAAAAAAGAAGGTACAAGAGTCTAAAAGAGACTGAGAAACTCTTGGCGACATTCTCAGAACCAATCTAAACACCAACAGTCCAAAAAAAAAAAAAAAAAAAAAAGTTGAAGTGGAAAACTGAGTGAATCATCCAAAGGCTTTTAATATTCAACATTTAGGTGTTTTCCAACATTGGTATTGCATCAACAAAGCCACAATACTTTCTTGGCCAGTGGCCTGAATGGTATGGAGTACCTACACATTCTGGAGATGTTTCTTAAGATGATGAAAAAATTATCTTAAGCTTGGAATTGGGTGATGAAAGCGACCTTGGAAATGATCTAGTGTCAGTACTTCTTTATAGGGTCCATGCCTAGGAGGGTATGGCTTGGGCAGTCTTAGTCACATTGCTAATTCCAGAGGCAGCAGTGAAACAAAGTTCTCTTGCTTCCCGCTGAGTCTTCTTATAGTGATGTCATGCTGCATTTCCTTTTTTGAAGAGAAAGGAGGGTGCTAGATTATTCCACGTTTAACACTGCTTAGACTATTCTGTTTCCAAATATATACACTACTAAGCCTGCATAGGTAGGCTTACAGCATAGGCTGTTACATCATCATTGTCATCAAATATGTGCCGTGAATACACTGTACATGCAAACTCTGACTAGGTGCAAGAGAAGATGTGAAGACTCTAGGATGCCAGCCCAGACACTGTTTTGTGGTCCTGCCACTGAAAAGAACCAATATGCAAACCTTATATTTTAGAGAACATAATGTAGCCTAAAGAAAATCAGGCCTTGAGTTCAATAGATCTTGAACGTGTTCAGCCTTTTCTGAAAACCAATTTTCTCATGAGAACATGTGTACAAAGAAATTCTGAAAATACTTGACAAATGCAGATAACTATGTTTCTTAGCATAGCTGTGTGAATGGAAGGAAGAGGTGGACGTGTAGTGGCTAAAGTATGGGTCACACCAATTGTAACTTTAATAGGGGAAGGACAGATGTTCGAAGCTATTGGTACAGAGTTGTGATGAAAGTATGTATGGTAGAAGGAATGTAGGAAAGGCCAATAAATAAGAGGATAGAATAAACTCATTAGAAGACAAGACTAATTTTATTAAGGTGGCCATTTTTTAAAAGAACCCTTCATAATAAGCGTTCATATTTTAGAAACTTTGCTCCCAAGGATGTCCTCACACTCTAAAGACAAACCTGAATTTTCTTTTCTAATGAGAAGAATTAATGAGAAAATTAATCAGCTATTTGTTACTATTTCAAAGTTCCAGCTTTTATTATATGCCATCCATTTTGTAAAATCCACTTTGAAAAATGTTGAAAGCATTTAAGACCCTGCCCCTGCCATGCCAAGAAGAGCAAGAGTTCTTGGTACCTCGGTGAGTCCCTAAGACCACTGCTCTTCAGATTTTTCTTCCTTGAGAAGAACGCCTCCACCCGCTGGCTCTCCCACCAGCAGCGCTGCCGCCACCACGCACCAGCATAAAGCACAGATTGCTGCCCAGCTCCTTGGAGAGGGGCCAGTGCATTTGTCAGGAATTGAAAAGTTTTGGAGCCAGTTCGAGGACTTTCTGGTACACAAAGCGTTGGCTGGAAATGTGGTAAGTATTAAATGGGATGTTAATTTTCATGAATATTTTCCCCATGGTTGTAGCTTGTGGTCATTGAGCAATTTAGCAATCACCATGTGGTCTGTTGGACACACAGCCTGGGTGAAGTTCAAGAAATTAGCAGCCAGTCAGTGGGGAGAAGGCCAGAGCTCAAATTCATATGTGCTCGTTCATTTGTTCGTTCGTTCTTCCTTCCTTTCTTTTTTCTTTCCTTTCTCTTTTTTCCTTTCCTTTCCTTTCTTTTTTCTCTTCTTTTCTTTCTCTATCTCTTTTTTTCCTTTTCCTCTTTTCTTTATCTCTTTTTTTCCTTTTCCTCTTTTCTTTTCTTTCTCTTCTATCCATCTCATGGGATGGCTGCTTCTTTATGTGCAACCATATGCCTGAGATCTCTATGTAGCTTCCATGTTGATGTTCCTTCACATTTCCAGCCTTTTTATTTAGCCTGTGTTTGTCAGATGTGTATTCTGGCTCTAAAATCAATGATTTAATGATTCTTGGCCAGTTCATTCTTTGCCTTATCAGATAGGGTATATTGCATCATTAATTCCAAGTATGCTTATGTACAGGTGCAAGGCGTTCTCTATTTTATTCTTTTCTTCAAAGTGAGGGGAGTTTGTTGTAGTTCTGGGAGCCAGAAGGGAAGATATTTGATATGAGGACTTTGGGAAATCATGGTCCATTATTTGACATTAATACTGCTTTACTTTTATATGGAACCCTTCTATGTTCTATGACCCTAATTAGCTCTCACAATACCTTGCGAGGTGTCTAAGCCTGGAACTCTATTCCAGGCCCTCCTTTATGGGATCCTACAGTGCCTAGAGGTGAAAGATCACATAGTACTGAAACATGATCTCCTGCCACCAGCCACTTTCTCCTTCCAGTCAGCTGTTCGCCAACTTGATGCCCAAGCTATGTCAAGAGGAGTTTGAGGAATTTGTTACTAGTAGCAAAAATAATAAAGTCTGTCCATGACTTATCTTTCCACATTTTTATAAATTATTGCAAGTCAGATTTCCATTCTCGTGAACTGATATTCCAATATGCTTACATGAGCAGAGGAAAAGAGATAGAAATATCACATGTTTACTAGGAGTTGTTTGTGATACATGAGCCTTAGAGTATCTCATGGGTGCAATGAAGGGTAAGTGTATAATATGCAAATTGTGCTTGAGATTTTGTGGATAAGGGCTTGAGAAACCTTTACTGTGTTAGTTACTGCTGCTTACTGTATTTTTTTTTTTTTTTTTTTGCTGCTTACTGTACTAAGAGGAGATATTCAACAGGGTCAACTTAATGATTCTCATTCTTTAAATGATACCCATGATAGAACCCAAGAAATCAGACTTTTCAATATTTTACACCTCTGGTTCAAGGAAAGGAAGCTTTGTTATTGATGTTACTTTCTTAGAATTAACTACTAAAACCATCTGAAATAAATCTCTAAAGAGTTCATTTATGAAAACTGTGTTATTTGTGTATCTAGCATAGGTATGTTTACACATGTAATTAATATATAGTATAGTACATTATCTGTCATATTTTAATAAATGCATTGTGTATTATATGTTTATTCTCAAATATACACATTCGTGTATATACTATATATGTGCCACATATTTTTTATTCAGTATTAACAGAAAATAAATTCTTCTACATTTGTGGAATTTCAGCTTCCTTAAACACTTAATCTTTTTAGAATTTAAATATTTTGATGGACTTGACTATGAAATGTTTTACATCCTTCCCTGTCAAGAAGTAGAGAGAAATTAAACTCATTGAGTTGTTTTTGGATGATTTGTGTCAATATTATCAACAGAATTTATTTGTTTTGTTCTCTTGTAAAGATCCCCTCGGGTATGGTGGCCTTAGAGATTATTTGCAACATTCTGCTTATTATCTTTTCGTGTCTCTTCTCTTATCAGGAGAACTACTCTAGTTTTTAGAAATTTTAGCCTAATATTCTCTAGCATCCTTATGTAATTTGCTTCTTATCTGCCTCGAGCTATAAAGACATAAATATTAGTCTAAAATAAGAGTGATATAAAAACATAAATATTATGTCTAAAATAAGAGTTAATAGGCTCTGAGTGATTAAAGAACATATGAATTATCAGAGCTTTTTTGTGTGGAATAATAACCCTGAATTGCTGATTCCAGGAGCCACTTTTCTCGGCTGTGTCTTTGGTTTCCAGGTGGGATATAAAAAATGAAGGTTGCCTAATAAGAGAAGTGTTACTCTCCATTAAAAAACAATGAGGTGCATATGAATGCTTTAAATCTTACCGGGATTAGCAGTGTTTAGTTTGGGATGACCGAAGGATAACCATGGAGTGCTTCTGGCTGTGCATATGAGAGGAGTGTTTTTATTTGTGTTTTGTCTAGGATGAACCTTTGAGCACACTACAAAAGGACAGTGCCTCTTTAACAGAGACGCTGGCTTCTGTTCCTGGGCGCTTCGCAGTGTTGTTCGTAAAGCAGCATGAAAGAGTTGATTTTCATTTTATGTTGTGCTTGTGAGGCATTAGCATGATGTTCTAACACTTGTAAATGAATACAGCTCTTGCCTAATCTGTCATTTTAATGCCTTATAGATTTTATTTCACTGGATGTTGTACCAGATTCTCAATAATAATAATCAACTGCTTTGTTGTTCTCTTGCAGAAATTAAATTTCTGCAGTGGGTGTGCAACTAATAAAAGATGTTGCTTGAGGAAACAAAAAATAAATATGATGAATCATAAAAGTTGGGTGGGGGGGAGAGGGGAAGTTGCTCCTAGATGAAAGACAATTACAGAACCAGTGGTGAATGTGTCGGATTCTCATATCGTCAACAGCTTAATAACCCTACAAAGTCTTTAGCCACACTACTTATGTCTTTGAGCGTTAACCTCATGGACTTGGTGTTTTCCACGATTTCATTTGGAAGCATTAAAATAAAAGGTGAGGTAGTAAAATAACTATTCTCTTTACTTTGCACCCTCAATAAGTTTGCTCAGGGTTGCCATTTTGCCACTCACACGTACCTTTTATCTTTTCCCCTGTCACAAGCTATCGAGAAGAGCAGCATTAAAGGCAGCTGTGTGGGACTCGGAGTATTGGCAAAGACTGTAAAGTGGAAAATAAACAGTGTGTCTATCACCAAGCTACAAGAACACAGCACTCAGAGCAGTGAAATGACAGTCAGTGGCAAGCAACTAATTGGTCACCAGCTTTGGAGGAAATATATTCTTTCAGACCTCTGTCATTTACCATGTTCTTTAGTTGAAAAAAAAAAAAAATGCCAGGTTGAAGTGTTGGCTCTAACCCCCAAAAGAAAGAAAATGAAGAGTTAAGGCAGCAAGGCTGGGCAGGCCCTTTGGAGACTGAGTAATTGGAGGCATCCACCGCTAGAAAAATAGTTGGCTCCCTGCAAAATAATTAATTCACCCCCTCGCACACAGGTATTGTGTGGGTCCAACACCAGTTACGTGACGAATGTTGTATTTTCACACAGCATCTGCCTGAGAATCCAGGCTTAAGTGCATTCAGAGTGCTGACTGAGTTTTCATTAGTCTTCCCCCTTTTCCCCCCATTTTGTCCATCTAATTTATAATTACTTCTGGAAAGGCTGAAGCACTGATGAGCTACAGGAAAGCAAGAGGGAACATGTTCATCTACCAAGAGGAAGAGGGAGGTCTACACCAATAAACATTTAACTAAGGAAGAGAAAGCCAAATATGTGGTAACAGATGCTTACACTGCCAAACCTAGAATTGTAGTGTAATATTAAATTAAAATATATTAAAGTGAACAACCTTAAAATGTAGTTGAATTTACCTAACACGTGGACCAACCCAATGTGGACACGTTGCATGGAGAAACAAAGGAATAAGAAAGCCAGTCAAGCATTTTGTTTATATGTTTAAATGTATATCCTCACAGGGTGTTCCTGTTCAGTATAGCTTGGTTAAACAATGCCTTCGTGTGCATTGAGATTGTCATCATAGGAATAACTGGTTGGATTATCTTAATCCAGAGAACTAGGTAGTCCAATAATTAAAAGATAGTTTAAAATCATTTGGGTTAATAGCTTTATAAATTTAAGTACTATTTAAGTGCTGTTAAGTCTTGCATCTACCAGCCACTGATGGGTGTTATAGGAGCCACAAACCCTCTGGAATTGTACCTTTTTTAACACAGAGGTATGTGCATTTTGGGAGTGCTAGAGAAGATCACTGGCTTTCCTCAAGGTCTCAAATTGGCACAAGACCAGGAAGAAGCTAAAAACCACTTATTAATGTAATCTGAAGGAAAAAAAAGAAGACAGAAAAAGGAAAGAATGAAAAATAATAAACTTAAGGAAATCTAGGATCTAGCTGTTCATGAAAGTCAGCTCTAAGTAGGAAAGCATTGATTGAAAGCAGTTTTTAAACATTGTTTTCATAACTTGTTTATAATCCCAGCAAGAATCATTCTAGATTTTCAAATGGCATCCTTTTGCATACCTGTGACTTCAGTCCCATTTTTAAAACTTTAAAGATGTCTTGAGGTATTACTACCCTATTTGTTCTGTATTTTGGTTTCCTTTTGCCTTTTCCAAAGCAATAACATGGTTTGCCCAAGGATCTGCATTGAATGATACTTGTGGTGATCCTGAGAACATGTCTCTGTGACTGCAAAGAACGTAACTGACCCAGGGCCTTGGCTGGTATGTTGGTGATCCATCACCCTGTGAGTCTGTGCTTCCCATGTGGGGTGTCTAGCCTATGAGGAAGCCCAGCATTGTTATTGAAGCAGGCCATTCCTAGGAGATTCAGGATCCTTTTATGGGCAAATTTGGCTCAAGGACTGCATGATGACTTTTCCAAACTTCCATAGAAATAAATGAATGACAGATTAAGATTCTTCCACTCAATCTTCCTTCTCTCCTTCATCTGGGGTCACTCTTATCATGGCCTGAAGGCTCTTCCAGACTCTCCTGCCTCCCTCCCCATTTTCCTTTACAAGCATTTCCTCTAATAAATTTCTTATACATTGAATCCCATCTTGGCATCTGTTTCTTGGAGGATCTGGACTAATGTAATAATAAAATTCACATTTTTTAAAAATCATTCACTTTATGCAAATTAATGTGCTACCTTGTTGCCTCATTTAATCTTCTCAGATCCCAAGAGATAAGAATTACATTTCTTTTACAAGAGGAAAAACAGTTGCTCAGAGAGGGAAGATTACCCAATCTCACACAGCCAGTAGATCGCATTTACCATTTGAAGAAGGTTCTGTTCTATTCCAGAGCCCATGGTGTTTCTGTCACTGCACTATAGGCCCGTTGAAGCAACAACAACTCCCTTCAAATCATATTGGTATTGGTACTGGTCACTGTGTTTGATTTTTTTCTTGAATGTGACTATGATTGGAAAATGATGGAATTGATATATAGTCATGCATTCTTTTTGGTTTTGTGTAAAGAGACTGTTACATGAAATCCCTGTCTTCACCGTAAGAGGAGTTCAGAATTGATTGCTGTGTGAGGATTTGGGTCACTCATTTGAACCTACCGCCCAAAGGTGCCTTAGTAAGCGATGTTCATGCATCCATTCAGCTTTGCTAGTTAGGGTCAGCTGCTGGGAGCGAGACCCATTCAAGGAATGATGGAAGCCCTGCTTCTATACTCCTCCTACCACATGTGGCTTTCGCCATTGTCAGGTCATGGAGTCAGAGCTGGGGTGGTGGTTGTTGCTGTTGTTGTTGTTTTTTTAGGGAATGAAAAAAAAATGAATATTCTCCTCTCAAGGTTCGTTCCTGTTTGATAGTGTTTGTTAGACAAAGTAGGATTTTCACAGCACAAGTCCTTAGCTTAAGAGCTCCACTCAGTCAGCAGTTATTTTATGTGCCTTTTATCCAGGCTTTCTCATTTAAAAAAAGGAAAAAGAGAAATTTATCCACTCAAAGTGAGCTTTTTTGCTAAACTTGTGTCTTTCCCTTATTTGTCATGTTAATTACATCCCAAACAACCCCCTTTCAGAAAATTCTGCAATCAAACTCTAAAGGCCCATCACACATACAGTGGCTTCTAAGTGGACCAGTTTCTCATATAATAATGAATTTAGTATTATATTTACCTCTAAATAAATGTAGATTCTGCTCATTGGCAAGGCATTTAATCTCTTGTTCCTCAGTTTGCTTACCTTTAAGATGGAAATAATAATAGTATCTCTTTTGGAGGGTTATTATATGTAATATACTATGTGCCAGGCATCCAATCCACCTTAATGTCTGGCAAGTAAATAAACAGATCTTGCTCAACTAATTTTTTTCTTACAATTTCAGAATTCTGTCATCGATAATCATACCCAGCAGATTCTACAAAGGGAGAGACTTTTTCTGAAGGCCATTGGCTGGATAATACTTGTGGTTCAGGCAGCTTTCGAAAGCAATGTTTTGCTTCAGGGTTGAGAATCTATGGAATCTCAACTTAAAGAACATAGTGGTTGCTCAGTGAATGTCACAGAAGTGTAAAGGAAATATGGGAAAGAGGGAATGTGACATAGAATACATTTGGTCCTCTAAGGTAAGAGAAAGCTAAAGTCTCTATTAGCAAAAGATTATTTCTCCAACTTATTTTCCTTGAATAGAGAACTAATTATTCAAGAGTTATTCAGGTTCCTTTGAATATTAATATTAAATATGGAGGTTCCATATTATGAACACACTTGAGTACTAAATCAATGGATAAGTGAGTAAAATTATTTTGTTGCAGAAGTTGGGTGTCAATGACTATTTGATCACTGTGCAAAAAATTCCCTGCTCATCCAAAGTGAGTGATCATACACACCTTCCAGCCTGGTCTACTTGTTTATGAACTCCAACAAGCAAAACAGTGCCAAAGGATACACACTGTTTTTCCAAAGAACTGAAAAGGTGGCTGAAATTTTGGCATGATAAATGTATTCTGTGGTAGTGTCAAGCATGGTTTAGTTTAAGAAAGAAGAAAACGAAGAATCCTGCATAACTTAAGTAATTAAAATCATTTTCGAAGGAGGTGGGTTTATATGGTTTCTAATGGTATGGTTTCTTTTTAATCCTGGGGGAATTGAGGAATCCAGGGGGTCCAACATTAGATTTATGTGTAGTATAGAATCAGCTTACTTGAACTGTATAAAGCTTACTTGAGCCTTTTTATACAAGAGGAAAAGTAGTTGTAACCCAAGGACCACCTAAGGAAGATAGATAATAATAGAAGGAAAATGTGTGGGTTCTCTAGCCAAACTTCAAAGTAGATCATAGAAAAATCTATATACAGAGACAGAGACAAATCTGCTTTTTTCCTAGTCACTGCTACATTACAATTCTGCCTTATGTATAATTATGTGCGTACCCAACTTATTCTGTCCTACTGGATCAGCTCTTTACAGGCCAACTCCATTTATTCTTTAAATAAAACAGAGATTGAATCTGTTTTGTTGTGAGCACTAGTAACACAAAGAAAAAGAAAAGAGACATAATCATCAACCTCAAGAAAATCATCATCTAGTAGGACACGTATAAAGAATTCAATTTGTATCTCCTAGTGCAGCAGTCTCCAAAATGAGATGTGTATGTTGAGGCTATATACAGATCATATTTGATACCAGAGCATTAGATAATATTATAACATCGATTTATAGTTTTAAATGAGAAATTATGTTTTACTGATGCTGAACATTTGAATTTGCGTATTTTACACATATATATCATTTTACCTAATTATATGCTAAAAACAGTTGGAGAAATAAAGGTTTGAAGACAACTGTTTATAGTATATGGTACTTTATACCCACCGGATGTCAGTAAATAATTGTTGAATGAAAACATTCATATCTCAGGTTAGTGAATCTTCCTATTTTCCCAGGTGCACTAAAATCCACTTCCTGCCCTTTTATCCACCTGTGCTTCCTCTTCCACATATTGTCCCAATGACCAAGTTGCCTCAATAATCTATGTAACTCTTAGCTCCTTCCACTCCCACTGACCAATTCAGAGCTTCTAATCCAATATTTGAGTTGAATAGAATAGAATTGAGTATTTTCCTTGAATGCATTTCTGATAATGTTTCCATGAGGTAACACACACCAAGCTTAACAGAAGATTTATTTCCATTCCCAAGTATGCACATTTTAAACCCAGTGTCATCTGAGCACCTCAGGTCTGCCTCCATATCAGTGAGCAAATTAGGCAACCTCTATGAACCACCTAGAATAAGAAAATGTAGTCATATTAAGTTTCTGAACTTTCCCCCCCAAAACTCTTGCTCTACTTATTAATGCCACTTCAAGAAAGAAAGTTAGAGCTTATCCTGAGGGTTTAGAATTGGGTTTCTTTGCTTCATCACTGTTGGCACTTGGGACCAGTAATTCTTTGTTTTGGAGGCTATTCTTGCATTGCAGGATGTTTGGCATTGTCTCTGTTCTTTACCCACTAGATGCCAGTAGCAGCCTCTTTCTTTCCCCCCCGTATGTGACACCCATAGGTGTCTCCAGACATTGCCAAATGTTCACGGGGGAATCAATTTGCCCCAGTTGAAAACCACTGGGTTAGGGTATAATAGTATGAAGCATTAAAAAAAAGAAAGTGCACTGTAGTTCGGAAAACAATGGATTAACCATGTAATTGGGTTCAAAAATGATGTGAGTATGTGAAATGTGAATAATCAAAAATGATTTATTTGAGAGGTTAGTGTCAACCCCAATCCACTGCTAATCAAAGTAATTTCAAGTTGTAACTAATAACTTAAATCTAATTCTCTCAGATCTTGTTTGACTGTGAGGGACAGAGATTTTGAGCAGTGAGATGGTAAATGGTAAGAAGGGTAACATGGAGGATATACAGACAAAATAATAAATTGTTGAGGGATGATTAATAGCATATTTTCTGCATAATCAAATGAATCAAGGCTATCAGGAAATTCTATCACTCATGACATCCATTGGGAGGTGTGCCCAGAAACAGCTAACAAAAGGTAGCATGGTATGTAGGAGAAGATGATTCTTGAAATCTCATTATTAAAAAGTGGCTCAAGGTCAGTTTCACAGCACATTAGCAGAGTACATGTTTTCTGAATGAGCTAGCTAATTTTACTCTAAAGGCTTCCTCTAAATTCTAATTGGGGAGTCTTTAAATCTTCAAACATGAATATGTTGGAGAAGGGATTCAATTATGTGTGAGTTGAAAATAGGAGCAGATCTGCTTGACCAATATATCTCTCCTTTCCCATGAGAACTAATGGAAAAACAACCCACCTACCCCAGTGAGCTAACTGTCCATTTGCTAGATTTATATCATACGGGGAATTATTAGGAATTCAAGATATTGCAAATGTAACTTGGGTCAAAATTGTCAATTAAGAGGAAAAATTATATATAAAATTAGGATTTCAGAGACCCAGATCTTTTGGCAGATAGCTAGGTTCTGAAGCCCTTTGAAATCAGAATATAGTCCAATGACCCTCTGGGGTAATCCTTCCCATTAAATTTGCAATTCTTCAATGTTTGATACTGTCCAGGGAGCAAACGAATTAAGACTTTCTTTTGTATAATGTTTTTTTTTTTTTTTTCTTCCTACCTGGCCTAAATTCTGACTCTGGCTCCTCTGTGAGCTGCAAATGGAAAGGTGCATGTCCTGTGGCAAGTGCCATCCATAATTCATGCTTCTGAAAATTAAAAATGGCTATAGTTTATTGTTTTGTCACTATGTATTACACCTACAGATTGTTTAAATGAGAAAAATTTAAAAGGGCTCCGCATGTATGCAAAAGCACGTGTAATAGAATGCACATAGTCAATAAAGTGAAGGAAAGAGTCATTGGATATTTCATGTGTAAAGTGATGTAGATTTTAAGTTATATACACTTCTTATTTGTTTACGGAATAGCAAATACACGCATAGACTTAAAACTATTTGAATATTAGCTATTGCATAATTGGGAAGCTGCTATCACTAGTCTGTAGCACAAAGTCAAAAGGCATATTAGGAATTGCATACAATGAATGGTGGGTCATTTGAAATAAATTTGTAGGAAGCCCATTAAATCTTTTTTCTTTCTTTACTACAAAACACCCCAAAGATCATTTCTCTAATGCATTGGTCTGTCAAATCTGTATAAACAAGTATAAATGTTAAAAAAGTAAAGAATACTAATCAAGAGACACAAGACATACACTGCTTAATAAATCTTGCCTTCAATTTATTTGTCTAGTATTACAAAGGCAGAGGAGATATCAATTAATATAGGCAAAGAGGACCCATAATTTATAATTAACTGGCAAGTGGTTTGTAACAAACAGCAGCACCGAGTCTAATAGCCGGTAGAAAAATAACTAGTGTTGATTTGTCCCTCGGCAAATTAATAGAGTGCTTATCAATGACAGGGTTACATAAAACTGCTAAATAAATAATCATCAGTGAGTTCGAGTGAAGCAGATCTTTAACAAGCTTAATCTGAACCTCTTGACATCTGTAGACTATGAAGAGATTAAATGGTAAGAAAGGGAAGATACAGTGTGCATATTGTAAGCCCGCTCAGTAACTGTACCGGATCATGTTCTTAGGTAATGAGAAATAAAGAAACATTTTTATTACAAAATTACATTGAAAAATGATTTTCATTATAATTAGAGTGAAAATTATAAAAGATATATCAAGGAAATGCTGAATTGGAATTCACCAGATGAGAACTTCACTACATTTCTTAACAATGAAAACACATAATTTTAGTCATTTTTGATATATTTTTGCTCGTTTGCTTCACTTTTATTACTCACCTTTGTACATGCCACGCGTTCCGACTCATATGTCACTGTGGCTACATCAGTGAGCTTATTTTTGGTTATTATGATTCCACTATAGGAGAAAATTAATCAAGGTCCTATATTTAAATGGACACTTCCACCCTGCCTTCCCAACCACCCCCTAGCCATTTATATGGAATTCTAAGTTTTTGTTACAGTATGTTTTATTACTCGTGGTTTGTACTGTGCACCATTTGCATTGCTATGAATTAACATATCTGTATAATACTTCAGGTATTTTCTCTAAGACAGAATTCTAAAAGATCGCCGTTATTTGTTGATATATTAATATTATCGTACCACCTGTATTTTCTTAATGAATAAAATAAATTGTTTATGTTAAAAATCACAGGGCCTTGGGAGCCATATCCTGAAGCGGGATGCAATCATGCCTCAAATATTAACTTTTTAAAAATACTTTAATTTTTTTAGAGCAGTTTTAAGTTCACAGCAAGATTGAAGGGAAGGTGCAGAGATTTGCCATATACAGCACTGCCTTTTAAAGCAATATATAGCCAAAGCCACTCACAAAAATGAGGAAATGCCCAAATCTTAAGTAGAAACATGGCTTCCAGTGGGAGAAATATCTCCTAGATGCTCTTGTGAGAGATAAAACATGAGAACCTGGGGCTGGATGGTCATGGGCTGCAGCCAATGTCACAGTCCTTTGCTTCTTTGGGTAGAGCATATCCTTGCCAGCACTTCCACATTTGGGGGGCTTGGGAATGCCACCTCTGTAAGGGTTCACCATTATATTAGTAAGACATTGCTCCTCTTATGAGCTACCTGCCAAGACTCAGTTGCACACATAGATCATTTACATTTTTTTTTAAAGATAGATCTTAACTTTGTCATGTTAAATAACCGCTAGCACTAATGAAAGTTGCTGAATGTTGAGTGTGACTATGTGTGTATATGTCTTTAGGATGCTTGGTAGTGTGCAGACTTCAAATGTTACATGCCAGTGTTCAGATCTTGGTCATCAGTATTACTGCTTTCCTGAATTATAGACCCATTTTCCAGCAACCTTTTGGGTATCTCACTCTTAATAT
Organism: Canis lupus baileyi; assembly: GCF_048164855.1. Lineage (NCBI taxonomy): Eukaryota > Metazoa > Chordata > Mammalia > Carnivora > Canidae > Canis > Canis lupus. The sequence goes on from NC_132848.1 coordinate 62,095,042, forward strand.
TCTATGAGAACTTTATAATCACACATTGGAAACCAAATTGGCAATAATTAATGACATAATCTTTCACCAGATTGTTTAAACTTGGTAAACTAGGAGACATCCTTAATTTCCTGTTCTCTCCCATGTCTTCTGTGTCCTCCAAACCCACCCAGAAGAATATGTGCATTCCTTTAATTACGCATCTAAAGGTACTCTTTAATATATTCCCTCCTGTCTGTTTCTATTACCGCCACCTTTATTCAGGCCCTTTATCATGTCTTACCTGAGATTTTGTAATAGCTTGTGTAGTAGGAAGAATAATGTACCCCCCCCCTCCAAAGGTGTCCATATCCCAGTCTCTAGACTGTGTGATTATCTACATTACATGGCAAGGGGGAATTAAGGTTGCTAATCAGGTAACCTTAAAATAGGTAGATCATCCTGGATTATAGGAATGAGACCAGTTTAACCATGGGGGTTTTTAAAAATAGAAGAGGGAGAATAAAAGACCAGAGTGGTTTGTGAGAAGGAGGACGCAGCCCACCACTGCTCCTTTGAAGATGGAGGAAGGGACCACAAGCTAAGGAGAGCAGGTAACCTCTAGAAGCTGGAAAAGACAAGGAAGTGAATTCACTCCAGAGCCTCCAGAAGGAAAGAAATCCTGCCAACCCCTTGATTTCAGCCTAATGAGACTGGCGCCAGACTTCCCAACACAAGAACTGAAAGGTAACGAATTTGTGTCGTCCTAACCCACTAAACTTGTGGTCATTTGTTGCCAACAGCAAAAGAAAACGAATACAGCTTCTTAGCAAGTTTTCCTGACTTCTTCCTTGTCCTGAATCTATTTTATCTGGCTGTGGCACTCCCGTATTAAATTCTTCAGTGGTTTTCTATCTTCACCAGGATCACATGTACTGCTTTCTCATGGCACACGAGGCTTCTCCTTATCTGCTCTCAATTTCTAGCTTTTACTCCTGTATCATTTACCACTTCCTCTTTTTCCCCTTGCCCACGTGTCCCAAAACTATATTCTACACTCAACACTCATTATCTTAATCACACTTTCTGGAACATACTAATAACCTTTGGGCTGCTGAGTGCGTGTTTACACCAATGCCTGACAGTGGAGTGTTTGTCCCTCGCTTTCTTCCTGATGTAGCAGCAAGTGTACAGTTCTTAGGAACTCAGTTCAATGTGGGTTTTTCGTGGCTAGTCATATGACACAGTCACTCTTACTTCTACCACTGCTCCTGGCTAGACTTGGTGAGCCTTGCTGTGTTCCCCTTGCCTCATTCCACGGCTCCCTACATTTTATAAGGATTAAGTCATTTTTTCGCACAACATCCCTAAAAGAAAGAGATACCATCATGTGCATGTTAAGACAGCTGAAATCAACGCACAGAGAAGCTAGGCAATGTTTGCCAAGTCATGAAGGTAGTAAGAGGTGGAGCTGAAATTTAATCCCAGGCAGTCTGACTTCAGAATCTGTGCTCTAAACACTCCTTAATAGCCAAACCATAGTCACTTTAGTGAATGAAGGGAATTAATGATTTTCTGACTTTGTGGAAATGAGAAACTTAGTTATATAAAATGCTATTTTACTGGAGGAGTTGACAGCATGATAGGATCATAGGCCTTACTCTGTGTGGTCTTACTAGCTTTGATGTATTTTGTTACTCAAGCAAAATCTTTCCAGCAAATTCCATTTGCTAATTAAAAAAATTGTATCATGTTCATGAGGAATATTGATCCATAGCTTTCTTGTAATATCTATTTTTGGTTCTGTTATTGCAGAGATGATGGCTTCATAAAATGAGAAGGGAAGTGATTCCTCCTTTTCAATGTTTAGATGAATTTGTGCGAAAATGGTATTATTTTCTCACATGTTTGGAAGACTTCAACAGTGAAGTCGTCTCGGAGTTTTCTTTGCAGGAAAGCTTTAAACTTAAAAATGTTACTTTAAAAAAAAAACACATAGGGTTCTTCAGATTATCTTTTTCTTCTTAGGTGAGTTCTGGTAGTTTGTTTCTTTAAGGAACTTTCCTGTTATGTCTAAGTTGTTGAATTTATTAACATAAAATTGATTTAATATTCCTGTATCCTTTTAACATACTGAAAGTTTTAATGGTGTTACCTCTCCCTTTCCTAAAATTGGCAATTTATGTCTTCTCTCCCTCTCTTTTACAGACTTCTTTTACAAGTTAGTCTGGCTGGAAGATTAGCAGTTTTATGTTTTTCAAAAAGGATGTGCTTTTGATTTCACTGATTTTCTCTCCTATTTTTCTGTTTTCCATTTCATTGATTTCTTATCTGATATTTATTATTTCCTTTCTTTTGCTTATTTTGTTTAATTTATTCTATTTTATGTGTGTGTGGTGGTGTTTTTATTTCTCATAGTGAAAGGTGAGTTTATTAATTTAAAACCTTTCTTCTGGGATGCCTGGTGGCTCAGCGGTTTAGTGCCTGCCTTCCGCCCAGGGCGTGATCCTGGAGTCCCAGGATCGAGTCCCGCATTGGGCTCCCTGCATGGAGCCTGCTTCTCCCTCTGCCTGTGTCTCTGCCTCTCTCTCTGTGTCTCTCATGAATGAATAAGTAAAATCTTTTACAAGTAAATAAATAAATAAAACCTTTATTCTTTTCTAATACAGACATTTCTTGTTATTGATACCCTTCCCCGGTACCCAGTACTGCTTTACTGGAGTCCACAATTTAATGGTACTTTGTGTTTTCATTTTTAGTAAGTTTAAATTACTTTCTAGTTTTTCTTTTGATCTCCACTTTGATCTATGGTTTATTTAGAAATGTGTTAAAATTTCCAAATATAAGGGAACTTTTCAGAAATCTTTTTGTTTTGATTTCCTGTTTAATTTTCTCATGGTTAGAAAACATTTTTGCAAGACTTGAATCCTTTTACATTTGTTGAGACATGTTTTATGGCCCAGAATATGGTTTATCTTGGTATGTATTTGAAGAATGTGTATTCTGATGTTTATAGGGTGGAGTGTATATACATATATATCTCAATTAGGTCAATTTGGTTGATACTATTATAGGGTCTCTATGTCCTTACTGATTTTCTGCCTGCTTGTTCTATCAATTATTGAGAAAGGGATATTGAAATCATAGATTATACTTATGTATTTGCCTATTTCTCTAAGGAATCCTCAGTTTTTGCTTCATGTATTTTGAAGTTCTATTATTAGGTGCACGAACATTTAGGATTTTTATGTCCTCTTCACGAACTGAGTCTTTTATCATTATGATATGACATTCTTTACCCTTGCTAATATATTCTTTACCCTGGCATCTGCTTTGTTTGATATTAATATAGTCACTCCAGCTTTCTTTTAATTAGCATTAGAATGGGATATCTCTTTCCATCCTTTTACTTTTAAAGTATTTGTTTCTTTATATTTAAATTGTGTTTCTTGTAAATGACATATAGGCCACAATTTTTTTTAAATTAAATTTGACAATCTGTGCCTTTTACTTGGAGCGTTCAAACCATCTTCAGTCAATGAGATCGTTGGTATGGTTAGAGTTAAGTCTGTCATCTTTCTGTTTGGTTTCTGTTTGCCTCATCTGTTCTTTGTTTACTTCTTCGTCCTCTTTTGCTCTCCTCTAGGTTAAGTATTATTTATGGTTTCATTTTTATCTCTTTTGCTGGCTTAATAGCTCTAACTCTTTTGTGTGGGTGCTTTCTTCAGGATTTCTGGTACACGTCTTTCAATGGATCACATTCTACATAAAGCGCTGCTATACCACTGCCTATAGAATATATGAATCTTACAAGATTCGCAGTCCTTGCTCAGTCTTTATGCCATTGATGTCATACCTGTGAGGAAGTGTTATACATACAAGTGTTATAGGACCCACACACACCTCATGGCTATTACTTTTGTTGAGACAGTTATCTTTTAAAAAGATTTAATTAATAAGAAAACTCTGTTACATATTTGCTCATTTGTTGCCATGTCCAGTGCCTTCCTTTCTTTTTGTAGACAATCTTTTTTATTTTTTTTAATCTGGTATTCTCTTCCTTTTTCCCAATGGGCTGGCTTTCTTTAACATTTCTTACAATGTCAAAGTGCTAGTCCTGAAGTTTTCAGCTTTTTTACATCTGAAAAAAAAATATTTATTTCACCTGTATTTTTGAAAAGTATTTTCCCTAGGTATAGAATTCTGGGTTTATGGGGCGGTTTTCCTTTCAATACTTTAAAGACGTTGCTCTACTGGTTTCTCCTTTACTTTGTTTCTGAAGAGAAATCTGATAGAATTCTCTTCTTTAAAAAAAAAAAAAAAAAAAAAAGAATTCTCATCTTTGTTCCCCTGTATGGAATGTGGCTTTTTCTTCTGGCCGCTTTTAATATTGTCTTTTTATCATTGGTTTTGACAAGTATGGTTGTGGTGTACTTTGGACTAGTTTTCTTCGTATTTCTTATACTTGGATTCATTGAAATTCTGGGATTTGTATTCTATAGTTTTCATAGAAAATTTAGAAATATTTCATCCATTATTTCTTTCCTTTTTGGCCCCATCCCTCTTCTCTCCTTTAGAGGATTTCAATTACATGTATGCTAGGCAGCTTGAAGGTGGCCCTCAGCTTACTGATGCTTTTAAATGTTTTTTTCTCTTTTATTTTGAGTAGTTTCTATTGTCATGTCTTCAAATTCACTAATCTTTTCTTCTGCAATGACTAACATGCTGTTAATCCCATCCATATTTGTTTCACCCATAGGAGTCTTTGGTCTTTTTACCCTTTATGTCTCTTCTTCACTTTGTGAACATATAGAATAAAGTCAGAATAACTGCTTGATGTCCTTGTCTTCTGATACTAACATCTGTGTTATTTTTGGTTAGTTTTTTTTAGTTTATTGATTTTATTGTGCATTAAGGTAACATTTTCCTGATTCTTTGCATATCTGGTAATCTTTCACCCTGTTGAGTGCTGGTTATTTTTGTATTCCCATAAACATTTGTACCTTTTGTTCTGGGACACAACTGAATTACCTGGAAATTTAAATTTGAAAGGTCTTACTTTTAAGGTCTTTAAATGAGTCCAGAGCAGGCTAAGGCTGGTTATTTCCCAGTAGTGAGGCAAGAAGCTTCTGTGCACTCTTCACAATGGTCTGTGAATTACAAGGTTTTCAGTGTTGGTGAGAGCAGGCCCTCTCCCAGCTCTGTCTGTTTTCTCTAATCCTTTTGGTTGCTTCTTCCCCCGTCTGTTTCATCACAGACCCGTGCTGGTAAATACTCTACTAAATCCTCAAGAGCCTGTCTGCAGATCTCCCAGAGTCTTCCTCTGACAGCCCTCTCTTGTCTGGAACTCTCTTGGGAGCTCTTGCTGCCTGTGTCTCCCCATACCCAGCTCTATCTTCTGGACCTGGAATTTGCATGGTGCTCCCTCTCTCTAGGGCAGTCAGGAAACTCTGTCAAAGCTTTTGTTAATGGTAATTGTAGGGCTCATCTCATTTGTTCCCATTGCTTAGGGATCGCTGCCCATTCCTTGATTTCTAGCATCTAGAAAACCGTTAGTATTATCTGCTATGTTTAGTTTTTTTCAGGCAGAGGTTAAATGTGGTCACTTTTACTCCATCTTGGTCAGAAGCAATGACAGGTTAGCATTCTTGTTGGGGACAAAAATCTAGGACCCAAAGTCTGAGTTTTCGGTTTTGAACTATGAACACTGATGGGCCAGAAGCTTTCTCAACCCCAGTGACCTATGTGTGTTTGCTAGGAATGAGCAATTGGTAGTCCCTGGCAGAAATGAGGTGTGCAAGAAAAGCTGCTAAGGAGTCTGTCCTGATAATACTAACGCCCCACAAATCCCAACTACTCTCTATAGCATTTAGGACCAAACCTGTATATAGACTATTTCTATATTATGCTCCTGTAAACAAAAGTCATGCCATAAAAATAGACATAGGTTTTTCTTAACAGACCCATGGCTTTGATCTGAGAGACAAACAGCTAAATCTGAGGCTCCAAAACTACATACATACATACAAAAATCATGTATAAAGTTTTGCAGACTTGGTGAGAAGTTTTACTGCTTACATGCAGTACTTATTTTTGTCAGTTTTTACCAACTGCAGCTCCAAAATTGTTCCTGGGCCTGACATTTCACAGGATCATTTGCCTTTTAAATGTGTCGCTCACTTTTGTATGACTGATCTTCAGGGCTTAGGACCAAACATTTTCAATAAAAGTTTCAGCAATTACAAAAGACAGCATTAAGTCCTCACACCATGTTTTGAAAGGTTTTAGGTTGTTAACATTGAAATGGATGTCATTTTTTGAAAAAGAAAAAAAAAGAGCACTTTTTTTAAAAATTCAAAATTAATATTTTCACTTCGGGGCCAAGCAGAGCCATGTCTCCCCATATTTCCAAGCATGTCGCTTTTTCAAGCTTATGTAACTCTAGGCTCACAGACCTAGACTGTCCGGAGGAAGATCAGAATCACAGTAACAATCATCAGAGACTGTTTTCCTGGATTCCTCTTCTCTATGCTTTATGATCATATCCAGCCTCCTCCCAAGGCTGGTGCTGGGAATTTCCAGGGCACCTTATTTCATGCTTCTTACACTACTTCTCTTAGGGTAAGATGTCTTCATTTTCCTCCCCTCCACTACTGTTTCCCATGATTATGTGTCTCCTGCCACAGCTGAAAGGATGACAATTCACTGGCACCTGTAAGAATAGCAGCTCTCATGCCCCCTGATGAAGGCATCCACCCTTCCCATGCCTGATGTCTAAGGTACCACTGTATACACTGGAAGCACCAATGCAGGGTGGCCTCACCTCTTAAAGGCACCCCTCCTACCGTGACAGCTAATGCTAAACAATACCTGTGCCAGGATTCCCCATACCCTTTGCCAAGGGGAGTATCATTCAGGATAAAGACTATTGTTACCACTGCTGAGTAACTCAGTGAGGTTCTGAGGAGCATTCTTTGTTCTTGTCTCCCCTCCTGTTGTAGGCATCCCACCCCAGGACTCAAAAGAAGTAACATAGGAGCTAATCCATGGAGGACAGATAGGGGAAAACAAGATTTACTTATTCACAGAACTACAAAATAAAAACCCATGTGACTGGAGCTCATGTAGGATAAAGTAACCACAAAGTGCTGGGGTTCAGTCATTCATCTTGGTAGAAGAGCCCCTCTTTTGAAGTGGTTCGCTGCCTTAGCGCAAATATCTCTGCTTTCCCAGGAGAGCCTGATTCTTCAGGTAAATAAATATACTGGGAAGAAATTTGTATCACCATTTCTTAAACATGCCTGCATGTGCCAAACTCAAATGCAACTCATATTACTCTTCAAACAGCAATTACTAGGCATCCTCTTGGAATGCTTAACTGACGGTGAATTTCCAGTAACAGTGAAATGGTGCAGCCCACAAATGGAAGGGCCACTGGATAAGTTCTTAGAGCTGTCTGTGCTTTCCCAGAGTTGAGGGCTTCTGGGATGGCAGTAGAGTGTTCTCTCAGTACCAGGGGTTTTGTCAAATCTAGAAAAGGACTGTGATTGTTTTATATGCTTAAATGGCTTCCCAGAATGACTTCTAGATGAGAACAGTTGAAAGGAAGTTTGGTTATTAGGAAATCCCTTGGTGTCACATACCTTCCTCTGGCTGGTGTGATGATGGGCTTAACACTAGGCCACAGGAAGTCTGTATGAGGTAAGGCTGTATGTAGGCACACATAATGAGTGAGGAATAGCAGAGAGAAATTAGGGAACCATTGAATGAGTGAGAAATAGACATTGCATGGCCAAAACCATAGATACCCCCTCATCGGGCAATCAAAAATATTACCACTGAGTACATGTGGTATGCAAGGTGCAGAGCATGGCACCGAGAAGCAAAGAGATGGTAACTAACAACAGCAATAATGACCACTAACTCTTGCTGAGCTTTTTCTGTGTGCAAGGCACTGTGCCTCAAACAGTATCTTATGCAATTCTCAGAACAACTTGATGAGACACATCCTTTTATTATTCCCAGCTACAGATAAGAAAAGGTTGAGGCATTACTCAGGGCATACAGTAGTAGATTCAGTGGGTCCCTTTCTCTTCATAGCTGCAATATATGGCATAGCCTTGCCCTTTAGTTTACAGTCTAATGATACAGAAATTATCTATGCTTTTTAAAATAATGATTGATACAAGGCGATAAATAGTGTGCTGTGTGTGATAGGTATGAATTATACAGACTGCATGTTCTATGGTATTTCTAAAGAAGGGAGATTGCTTACAAGTTGTGGATGACCAAAGTCCTTTGGAAAGCCAAGGATTTGGGCTGGCTTGAAGGAAAAAAAAAGGCCATAAGAAGGCAGAGATGGGGTGGAGAGGAAATAATAATTCAGATAAAGAGAAAAAGAAAATTTAAGCTAAAACTGAGAAAAGTCTGAGTTGTGATTCTTCTTTCTTGTAAATGCACCCCCTCAAAAAAATTAGTTATGTGTATCTCAAGCAAATCAATTGACACTAGAGAACATGTGTGTGTGCACATGTGCACATGCACTGTGGGTGTACATGCATGTATTTCAAATATTTTATCAAAGCTGGGAATAGATGTACCAATGAAGTAGATCTAGAGCCTGAACTGGACTCATATTCACTTGGGATTACATAGAAGGTTTTCATATTTTGGAGGGAAAAAAGATTCCTTAAATGATAGCAAAGTAAGGGAAAATTTGATTGAACATGCTTTCGGACCTCTTTGATAAGCTTTCACATAATTGGTACAATCTCCTGTATTGGGATCAGGCCCTGGCAGCTGTTGGGAGGGAGAACTGTCACTGACCACCTTTGTTGCAGCAACATGAGGCTGCTCTGAGGGGGCATTGGTAACCTTTATGACCTTCATCTCATGCTCCCCCAATCTTTGGAGGGATCCTTTGGAAATGCATTTTTAAAAGTAGCATTTGTTTATATCTGGTTTGCTAACTGGATGAGTTAGAATCTTTGGGGTTCCAATACAATGGATAAAACTGAGATGATTAGGGTAAAGAGAGTCACTAAATACTTCTAAGAATACCGATGCTTTCATTCAAAAAGTACTTTTCATTTGAAGTAATTATTTTTCTTATTTTCTCCAATTTGCATCTATATGTCCTTTTTCATTAATGGCACTCTTTTGAATACTACAATATTTCGTGGCGCTCTTGAAGGAATTAAATTGCATCCAAAACTATCATACAATTCATGTGGTTGGCCTTTACCACCGTGTTGCTATATGAATAGAGCTCTTTACTGTCCTGGCCATTTTGCTCTCAGGAGGCAAAATCCTTCCACATTCTAGGAAACACTCAATTTTTCTTTTGCATAGGTTTAGTGCTGTGCATTACAGTTTCTTTCTCTCTTTCTTTTTCTCCCTTGCTCTTCCTTCCTCCCTCCTTCTTTCCACACTTCCTCCCTCTGCCCTCCCTATGCTCTCTCTCTCTTTCTTTCTACTTTGGAACACATTGTACTTTTCTTTTCCTGAGACTAGCTTACTGAAATTGCTCCATTGGATTGATATTACTATAACTTGATTGTAAACAAACAAACAAAAATTGTATGTTAATAAAAAATAGGTAGCTCATATGGGAATATTTCAGGGTGCCTCAGTATATGACACCACAACTAAATAACACCATCCTAATATTATTTCGGTAAAAACTTCTAATAACTAATCCTGACTCAGTTTCTCTGCAAATACTTTTCATATTTCCTGCCAGACATTCGTTTGTTTTCTTCCATATTGTATTTTTATTTCCCTCTGTTATAAGAGATCTGGAAAAAATATGCTTATTTATTTCTGAATTAAAATGTGAAAGTAGTCCTTTATCTCTAAAAACACATACTTATGAACAGGTGATATCCAAATCTTAAAAAAAATGTAAAAAATTCTTAATTAAAAAGATGTCAGTGCTATCCTATATCCTTTCTAGACATGGGCTGCCTTTATAGGCAACTGTATTTAGGATTTACAATCATACTGTAATTTTCAGAAAAGATCTGCTTTATTAATAGTTCTTTGTAATTTTGTTTTTCACCACAGGTTCAGAATTGATTTGTGAATTAACTTTAAAATTATAGTCCAATACAGTATGTCAGTCTTGTCTTTTGGAGTTTTGGCAATGACATCTTCTATAATAAACAATATCGACAATCACTTGCTGCATCATGATCCCTCCAAACAAAAAAAATAAGCTGGGATATTGTTTCTCAGCTCTGCCCTTTACTTGAAAGATGTCCTATCCATAGTTTCTTGAGTGCTGTAACCTCTCTAGGCCATTTACTAACATTATTATTGCCTGCTAATTTACAAACAGTAGAGAGACCCAATGTTGGATGACCATGTGTGGTGCCCAGCGCATCCTGCCAGGACTGGAGCTTTCACCAAGCTATTGGCTGTGGAGAGTCAACCATAGAATCTAGCTCCCTCAGTTATGAGGGAAATAAGAAATTATGAGTTTTTTCTTTTTAAAATTCTAATGATCTTTTTTGAGAGCAGGTATTTATTCTAGTCAGTTTGGGCTGCTGTAACAAATTATCATAGATTGTGGAGCTTATAAACAAAAGAAATTTATTTCTCACAGTTCCAGAGGCTAGAAATCTGAGGTCAGGTGCCAGTATGGTCATGTTCTGGAGAGAGTTGCGGACTACCTTCTTTGTGTTGTATCCTCACAAGGCAGAAAGTGCTATGGAACTCTCTGGGGCCTTCTCTGTAGAGGTACTAATCTCATTTTTAAGGACTCCATCCTTATGACCTAATGGCCTCCCCAAAGGCCCACCTCCTAACTTAATCACATTGAATGGTAGGATATCAACATATGAATTGTGGGGGATGGATGGTGCGGAGGAAAGACACAAATATTCAGTCCATAACAGCATATGCAAGGTGAAAAAGAGCAAGTTTCTTAAGGAGATAGAAAAAAAGAAAAATCAAGGGCTGTGGGAATTCTGAGATGGAAAAAGTTAGTAGCTGGGCAAAACCTAGTATGCCTGGACTGAAAGGGACTTCAGTGATCATCAGGACACTGGTGTGAGTCAGATGCTGGCATTTTCTCCTCCCTCTCTCTGGCCCAGTCATGGTCAGGATTCCAAATCAGAGCTCAAACTTGAAAGACAGAAAGAAAGAAAGAAAAGAAAAGAAAGAAAGAAAGAAAGAAGAAAGAAAGAAAGAAAGAAAGAAAGAAAGAAAGAAAGAAGAAAGAAAGAAAAAAGAAAGAAAGAAAGAAAGAAAGAAAGAAAGAAAAAGAAAGAAAAGAAAGAAAGAAAGAAAAAGAAAGAAAAGAAAGAAAGAAAAGAAAGAAAAAGAAAGAAAGAAAGAAAGAAAGAAAGAAAGAAAGAAAGAAAGAAAGAAAGAAAGAAAGAAAGAAAAAGAAAAAGAAAGAAGAAAGAAAGACAGACCTCACTGTGCTGCACTGGATACATAATAGTGTGTGTCTACCTCAACCCTTTCTGTCCACTGGATGGACGGTCCACATCATACAAATCACACAGTAAGAGGAACAGCACTCCACTGAGGAGTCGTGGAAATGACTGGCCCTTACAGAGCTAGCAAGGCACATGGATGCCTGGTCAAGATCGGAAGGTCCTGAGACTCTCCAACACTTCAGTTGGAAGGCTGAGCTTTTTTTCTAACTCTCCTAACCTACAGTGGGTTACAGAAATCCTGCCTACCTGGTAATATCTTGTGGTTCTTTTTATGACCCCCCCCTAAACCCATGGTTACTGACTCCACTGTGACGTCTCCATTCTAAATCTTTCTCCCCACGGCACAGAGATTTCTGTAAACTCAGCAGTAAAACCCAACCCCAGAAGTTGGCAAAGCTGCATAGTAGGCTCCTCTTACTTAGGTCTACCCCTCTCCAAATGCTGATGTGTTCTCGAAATGAGGGAGCTTTAAAACCCCTTGTTGACATCGGTTTAAGATCTCTCTGTCTGAGGTACTATCAGGGAATTCGCAGGGCATTCATCAAAATCAAGCTGATGCAAGCATGAATACTCACAAGAAAGAGCCCTTTTATGCTGAAAACTGCTGAAGGCTGGAAAAGGGGCTAATTTATTTAAATTATCCCTCTAAGTGTCAAGCCCCACACTTTCTGGAAGGGTCTGACAACTGTGGGTTAAAGAAAGTTCTCTCAAATTTATAAATAAATTAGTGACGGTGGAAAGTTAACCTGGGAAATCAGAGTAACAGAAAAGTAATCGCCATTGATGTTGATGCAGATGTAGGAAAATACAGGTTTGTGCTATTAAGCTTTTAAATGTCAGCAAATGGCAGTTTAGTAGATCATTTGCTAATAATGATTAAATTTCTCATTAAAATGTTTCCTTCATTATTCTTCAGGTAGAAATGTGTAATTCAATGATTGTTACATCAATTACACTTAAAAAGCTCATTAAAATACTGAAATATTATCTCTCGTAGTCGGAGTACTTTAAGAGTACTGTACTAATTATAAAAGAAATAAACTCTTATAATAGCACCATTTGAACTGATGCCTTATAAATTCTTAATGTAAAGCTAACATGTAAAGTTTAAATCAAATATATAGATTCAATAAAACAAAACCTTTTTAATCTTGTTTTACCTTCGAAAGGACTCTGATTATTGTAATTAAATAATGCATGATATAATAAAGATCTAGAGTGTGTGATTATTTCATTGGCAATTGAATATTGGTGCTTTTTATTTATGCAAGCAATGTATCACAGGCAATATGCATCAAGCATTAAAATATTGATACAATTACACCTAGCTTGCCGAACCAATAAAAAAAAATCTGTGACATGACTCTGCTGATGATACGAGGACAGTTTGAAATCCTTTTTAAATTTTAATAGTCTGATGTGCTGGGTTATGCTAATTTTGCTAAGAAATAATGCCTCCAAGATTCACTGTTGTGCTTTTTATTCCTGCGAGCGAACAAATCCAGCTTTGCTCAGCATGGCTAACAAGTAGAGTTTGCTTCTGTACGCATTTGACCCTTCTTTTTTTTTTGAGAAAGATAAAAAGAACAGTAAGGTTTGGGGTTAGTTTGTTTGTTTTTAAGGGTATTCATTCATATTATAATGACCTTTCTCTAATTTTCTCATTTACTAAGTTTCACAGTTCCTTTTAAAACATTCAAATGCTTTTTATTCTTAAGTCCTTTCTCAACAGAGCAAAGGGTTAGGGAAGTTTTCCTTGTAGCTGTTCTATTATTAAAGCCTTGGCAAGTGACTACGTGGGGCTCTGAGCCTGCCCCAGAAGTCCTCCATGAAAGCAATAGATGACAGAATTTTTCTGCCATGTGCACACCTGGGGTTCAGTGTTACATAGCTGACCCATTTTCTCACCTGTACAAATGGACCCAAAATGCCTTTGTTGTTCTGTGTGCACAGGAGTAATTTAATACATAATTGTTGACTTAAAAACACAGCAACAGAAACAGACTTTCTGCTCATTTGGCTGCTGAAATGTTTGTATGATTCTGGGGACTCTTGGCTTTTGAAATATTTTTAGACCCTTACCCTGGCTAGAGGGGGAAGATGTTTTTTATTATCCCACCTGGCAGCAGCGTTAATATGGAAGGATGCAGAGATTCATAATACAATAGCTGTGCAAGGAGCAACAACAACAAGAAAAAAAAAATCATGTAGCTCAACTTGCGTCTTTTACAGTGGCGGCGTCTGACACCCTACAAGGGGATGGGGTTGCATGGGCGTTCCTTCTTTTGACCAGTCTCAGATCAGAGCAGGATCTCATGAATTACCATCGTACTGTTGCTGTCACCTAGACCTTCTCCTCGGTGATGGTTATCTGGGAGACCTGGTGAGAAACACCCAGTCTTGAAAGCAAAAGCTGCCTGATATCTTTGCTTCCGAAGAGGTACCAGATATAATATGGAGCTCTGAAAGAAATGGGAATTGTTGAGCCTGTAAACAGAATGCATACATTGTGGTGATTTGACTGCATTTTAAGACCTCACAGTTGTACTCTCCAGCCAGGAACTGTGTAAGCTCCATCTTCACCTTTCCTTCCAGTGACTACAGTTCTCCTCTTAGCAATGTCAAGTGTATTTTCTCCCTCTTTTCCTATATGAATAAGTAGCAATGGCTGGTGATGATACAGCACAGTTGATCATCATGAATGTCTATAGGATGTCATATTTATGTTCTTCTGTTTAGCTTAAATCTTACTCGGGTTCTAATAGCAAACAGTCCAGTTACAATGGGCTCACATTGCAAAGCATCTGCTCAATTCAGATAAATAAGACCAATGCGTTTGAAGGGCAAAGTTTCAATACAAGTGGCCTGCCATTTCATTTGGAGATGCAATTCTTATGCAGCATAAATAACAAAGGGGAAAGGGATCATTTGCTAATTGATTAATTATCTTGTAAATGAATTACAGACCTGTGGAGTGCTAGCTAGGTGTGTGCAGGAGACCTGGCTGTTTTCTTTTCTCCTTTGAGTTTAGGAGTTACAAGTGATGACGAGGCTCTGTACACACAAAGCTGGCATCTGTTACACCAGGCTGGAGGCCGCGTGCCATGATGTGCTTGTCGTTTTTTGTTTTTTTTTTTTTATTTTTTTTTTAGCACGTGAAAACCGTTCTCTGTGGAACGCAGGTATCTGTGTGTGCACATCGGTGTGCCTCAGCATACAGAGAGGAATGAAAATTGAATTTCAAGTCAAAGCACTCCAGTGAGTTAACAGTTGAGTTGGGATGGCCGACTGTTCTTTTTTGCCTTTATTTTTGCATTCTACAAATGGCAGAGTTGTTCTGAATAACAATCTTTTGTGGACTAAAAGCACCAAGGATTAAAGATCAGGGAAAAAAGTGTTCGTGAAGTGCAAAAGCTGGGGGTTGCAGTGCCTTGATAACCACAGAAGAGCCGATAATTAACATTCCTGCTTCCTAGGCAAAAGGGCAATTGGTCTTCCAAAGGCGTAGCCTACTGCTCTGTTTCTCTCTCTCTATGAAAGTAGCTGATTTAGTCAGAAAGGTGACAGTTAAGGCTCTTTGCTGGCGGTATTTTTGCATCTTCCCAGTGCCTCGTTTCCCCGACTTTACCACAGAGGCTGTCCATCACGGTTGTTATGTATGCAGGCTGAGTGAGCCCGCAGGGGATCCTAGTTATTTACACTCTTTTTCAAGCTTCGAAGCTGTTATAATCATTCGCTGTCAACTTTGTGCTGACACTGAATTTTACTTTGTGTTTTTTATGCTCGGTTTGGGTCTAAAATACTGGCATCCATACCCTACACTGTAATTCCATGGGTGACTGAGCTGACCAGCCGTATCCTGTATTACTAACAGAGCCCCGGAATCCTGCTCCATATGGAAATTTCAGAATTTGTTGATTGTGGACAATAAGCAGAGTCCTCCAGCTTTGTGCTTTTATCCTGGTGGTGGCCCTCAAGAATAAGCCGAGCACCCTGTTTCATCTCAGTGCATTTGCTTCCTTAAGAACATGTAAGTATCAGTTTCATTTGCCCCTGAGTTGTAAAGTTGGAACAGGCAAACTTTGCCTCTGCAAAACCCAGTGTGATTTTTTTTTCCCCAGGCAGCACTCTTCCCTCCAGACCCCTGTTAAAAGGAAAATGTTTGCCATCTCCCCTTGTGGTTGCCCCCTGCTCATTCCTTGCTGCCTTGAGTGGGTCAAAATACATGCTGGAAATGCATTCATGATTCAGATCAAAATAGAAGTGTTGTTCTAGGTGCCATGAATGACAAGGGACAGATTATAAAGACCCCGGGTAAGGCCACCAGAGGGATGTGAGTGATATGCTTTTAGACTTCATCAAGGGGCATTTGCATGCTCAGCCCTCAACGCCCTGCGTCCTAATCATGCGGGGGAATAAACACCTTCCTTTCACTTGTGAACAACATTCTTTCCATTAAGCCCAGGGCCTGAAACCTTTAATGACAGGGCAGGGAATGATTTCTCCATGCTTAAAAATGTACCATGTTTCTATGCACCATCCCCATCCCCGGTATGGAAATTTCATGTACGTCGGGGCCCAAAGGGAGTGATCCACAAAATGATATGACCCTATTCTTAACTGGACTTGAAATAAAGCTGGTCAAGGAGCTTGTGTGCTCGGCCAGTGTAATAAAGTAGACAAATAATTACCGAGCAAATCAAACACACTTACACCTCAGATGATTTTGAAATATTATCTATAATCGGGCACTTCTGTGCTAGGAGGAAAGGTTAATAAAGTAATTTAAAAAAGATTGTGTGGAGTATTATAGAATCAGAAGAGGACTGGTGATCATAATTGTTAATCTCCTAAAACACCAGTTCTGCATTGCACAAAGCAGATATTTTAGTACATATTCTTATTGTGTATTCCACTTATTACTGTATTAGCTTGCTTAATTATCCTTTATAAAAATCTTACTTTGGATTTTTTTTTTTTGGTATTAAAAAAGTTGATACGATTCTTCCAGCAGACCAGCAATGCATATGTCAGTCTTGATGTGTAGATGTGTAGGGACGAGAAATGTCTTTGAAAATTAGTTGTCTTTACGTATGTCACATCGGAGAGCAATACTGGAGTAGGCACATGGTATTTATATATTAGCAGCCCTTTCCTTCCTGCTGGCATTGCTATTGAGACAGGGAATGTCACAACTTTTACAGTTGGAATCGATGGAATAAAGAAAGGTAATTCTAAACCAGTTGCTGGTAGCCTAACACTCTTGAGCTAGAGCTAACTAAGGTGTATGGTTGTGGGATTTATCTGCAGGAGGATCTGTTTACATAAAGAAAAAAATCCTATGTATTTATTAAAAGTCTTGTTTAAAAAAAGAAAATTTTAGTCGTTCTTTCATCCACTGAAGACTTGATTTGGTATAGAAGGAAAAATGGGGGGGGTGGAACACAAGAAGATACAAGTCCCACCTCCACCACTAACTAAGTGTACTCCATGGCAGATTGGTTTCTGTAAAATAGAAATGACAAAAAAGATCTGTCTCATAGGACTTTGGGGGGATATATGAAAGAACTATGGAAGCTTCAAGAGCACCTGCTAAAATGTTATTTATTATACTTTTCACCAAATTTTCTCATCATAGTCATATTATAATATTTCTCACTTCTAAGTATTTAAAATATTTAATGTATAACAACTATTTTTCACTTTAAAGTAAGCCCACACTGGTTACAAATATGTTTTTGCTCTTTTCCTGTGCAAATAATTTGCACTTTAAATTATTGCCTTCTGTTGGCCCTGCTGCCTCCTCTGGTAACCTTATACTTTTCTCCTTCCACTTGCAGCGTCTCAAACAGGTGTTGTGCCACTCCTGTGCTTTCACATCCAGTTTATCATGAACCTCCGTGTACTCACGCTTCTGTGCCTGCCACACCACTGAAAGCGACCCGTGTCAGTCCACAGTGGCCACTGATCCTTTGACTGTCTGCGGTGGGCAACCTTGGCCTCTGTGACACAGCGAGCTCCCGGTCAGCCGCCCACTCCCGCTTTGTGTTCCCCTTCCTTCTTCTCCTTGCTGGAGAGGATGCTCCACAGGCTCAGCCTGAGCCCCTGGCTCTCCTCTCTTCCCCCCTGGCGCCTTCAGAGGCTCTGTCCATTCCCGCAGCTTCAAAGATAGCCTCGCTGCTACTTACGCCGCCCACATCTCCCTTTCAAGCCTCAAACCCCAATCCCTCATAAGAACATAAACAAACACAATTCTGGCTGCAGCTGTGCAGAGCTCTCAACTAGCAGGACTTACTGTAGCTGTCAGAGTGACCAGATTTGAGGGAGCTTTATTTTAGAGGCAGGTGAATTAGGGTCTTAAT
The DNA here is from genome assembly GCF_048164855.1 of Canis lupus baileyi. Lineage (NCBI taxonomy): Eukaryota > Metazoa > Chordata > Mammalia > Carnivora > Canidae > Canis > Canis lupus. The sequence goes on from NC_132848.1 coordinate 62,112,809, forward strand.
TCCTGCAGACTGAAGCAATTGTGAAGTTGTTCATTTTATGTGATTTTGGTGTAGAATCAAGCAGACTTGGTGAAACGTTGGAGCCTTGTGCTAGAACGTCCTACTAAACATTGTTTCTCATAACGGTGGGGGTTCAGAAGGAGCCTTGGGCTCCCATCTACCACTTGCCGGCACGGTTTGAGGGCTTTGGAGGTATGGCTAGGTAAGGGATACCCTGACAGCTCTAAAGACTTTCAGGATGACTGAGCTGACGTGTCTATTAGTTGCTTTGTGGATTAAGATTTTCCTTTTCTCTGGCAGCAAATACAGCTCTTAGAACTCTTGGCAGTAATGTTGGCAGGACTCCAGTAAACCAGCCTTTTTTGAGGACTTTGACCCAGGCCAACATGGTCTATGCTTTCAATTAAAAAAAAATCTGAAAGTGAAAAAAAATGGAGAAGAAAAATCACAACACATTGTGACTCTCAGGTGGCATCACACCCACGAAACTTTGTGGCAACGTTACACCTGTCTCCTGAGAGATGAGAACCTTGTCTAGTGCTGTCTTTCATCACTGCAAAAAAAGTTCAAGTCAGGACCACAGATGTCTAATATGTGTCATTGAAAGCATGGCTTTTCTCTGAACTTGGCAGCTGAAATGAGTTGACTCCAACCTTCTTCTGGGATCAATACCAAGTCCCTATGGAGAGCCGAATGGCTTTCTCGAGGAAAACTCATGGACCCAGGGTAAGATTAGGGGGTGGCAGGTGTCGGGGGAGGATGGGAGGATCATGTTTGTGAAGGGAAATCAAGGGAACAGGAAGATCTGTCTTCTCTGCTCATTTTTGGGAACTCAGCTACCATTACTTCACATGCCCTACTGTGGTAATCAGCAATTCTGGATCTAATGCTGCTGCTCTGTCTGGCTGCAACATTAGGACATGAAGCTTCCAGTGGAATTTGCTAGATGATCAGCTAGTTGGTCAGAATAGAAAACTAACAGACATTGTTTTTTTTCAGTAGTATTTTCTTTTGACCGTGTTTCCAAACAAAAGCTTCTAAATTCAGCATAGTTCTATCTGCATGACCGATTTCTAGCTACATAGGTAGCACATGATTTCCAATAGGTAAATTTTAGCCATATGTAATGCTGGCCGACAGCTGATTGGTGGGATTGAGTTTGTTGGTATCAGCTCTGCTTCGTTGATCCCTTCTTCCGTCTCCTGCCTTCCACCACTCCTTCCTCCCGCCTTTTCTGCTTCCCTTTCTTCTATCTTCCTTCTTTCCTTCTAGCCTTCCTTCCTTTCTTGGATATGACATGGATTTCTTATATTTATTGCCATTGACCTAAAACGATTTGTTGTGTTTCCTTGCTTATAACACAGACATTAGCCATTGCATTGTACATTTTTCTCATCTTTGTATTTCTACACAACGTTAGAGTTTTTCTGCAACCTCTGGAGATGTAAAGATACAGAGTAAAAAAAAAACCAACAATAACTGGTATGTCTTTATATAAGTAAGGTCAGAGCACATCATCATATGACATTTTTTTTTAAACAAGGTAAAGGAATTTCATACTATGAGTACCAGAGATCCAATACACAGAACAGGTTAGAGAAGTAATATAGTCATAGTAATTACTTTCATCTGGCAAAATATTTCAGTCAGCAATGACTAGCAATAAAATAAAATGATCACCTTTAGTGTATCTATTACAAAAACAATTGCCTAAAATAAGAGTGGTTTAAAATACCTAGTGGAATATAAAGCATCCATACAGGAGACTTTCCCTCTCCCCCCACCTTCCTTCTCTGTCACACACACGTTCCTCACAGTCCACAGACTATGTTAACAGCCATTTACCTAAAATATATGGCTGTTGTTTTTTTTTTTCCAAGAAAAAAAATTCTTCCAATTAAGGATTTATAAATAAATACTGCACTATTATAACTACTGTCCTTTTAAAAAGGAGTTTTCTTTTAGCTTTCAAGGTTTATAGAAATCACTTATCTGCTCCTTAAAAGATTCCTATTCTTTTTTTCTTCTCTTTTTTTTATAAATATAGTGAATGTGAAACATCATTAATCCAGTCGTAATATCATCTGATAGTAGCTAATCCCTTCTTAGGCACAGCTTTTCTCGGGCCTTTGGAATATAGAAATGTGCTTTTACTGTCAGGCATTTTATTTAAGCATCAATCTATTCTTAATGCTTAATTGTCTTTTGTGAAAGACCACCAGCAAAATGAACAGTGTCTTCAAAGTTCCTTCCCTGGGAGTCTGTGACATTCTCCAGCCCGCTGTTTTGTATGCTAAGGTCATGGATCAAGGGCAGCTCCGTGCCTGTGGTTTGGACTTGGCTGTGGGCTCTGGCAGGATGATGCAACCCGCGCTGATCCTAATCGGTCAGAAGAAGTCTATTAAGTTTGAGCCCTTAAGCTGTCTCAGCCAAATCAGGGATACCAAAGTTACATTTGTTTTTGTGATGACCATTCATTTTGGTCAAATGAAGAAATTGCTCGTGTGTATTTTGTGGCTTCAGGGGCAAAATCTGTGAATGTCACGTATCTTTTAGCCTCTCTGCTTTCTCAGAGATATTATTGAGAAGACGCTTATGAAGAAAAAATCATTTTTATTGCAGCTGTTTATAAGTCACCTTGATCATAAAGGAAAAGAGGCTAGAGAAAGGTAATCAGAAGCTCGATTTCTTTCTCTTGCTGAATCGCAATGTCGCAAAGGCCTGTGAGGTCCCAGGGACGAAGTGCGTGTGGCCAGGGCTGGGGCTGCCCGTGACACTCAGTTAACTGCCAGGAGTGGGCTCAAGACTTTCATCTGGAAACTCTTCATGCCTTTTCAAACACCGCGGTCTCGCTGAATCAGAAGATGTCTGTATCTTCTCTCCTGGATCAAGATTATAGCTATGTACTTGGTTTTTTTCACCTGTGAAAGCTTTTTGGTTTGAGAATGAAGCTGCTGGGCCATAGCATCCTGACCTATAGCAGCCAAAAAGGAAGAATTGATTTTCCTTCCCATTTCCTTCCATAAGATTGTTGAGTTTTTAGTTAGCCAGTGAAGGTGTTTCCCTGAGATACAGATGTCCATCTGAACTCACTTGCTAGTAAAACAAATGGAAAACAGAAGGAGTGTGTCTGGTGCACTCATTGTCTCATGGTAGCAGGACAGTAGACGAATGTGCTTGGCAGAGAAGAACTTAGGTGTTTCATTTCGACAGATGGAATAACTGAGGCTTGAAAGAGTAAATGTCCTGTCCAGACAACCGATAGCAGAGAATCTATTTTAACGCTCACAAAAATGTCATTTATTTATTTGTTTTTTACCACTGATATCTAGCAAAAACCATCACCTTCTCTATAGGAAGGAACTTTTTCTTAATGTTCATTATTCAAATAATAAGAGGATATATACAATAGTAGTTATTTTGTGGCTGTAAAGTCAGGCTGACTTGGATTAGAGAATGGCTTGGACTCCCGTAGAAGTTCTTCAACTTTTCTGAGCCTCAGTTTACTAACTTGTAAAGTGCTCAAGGTAATTATTCGTACTTTAGAAGTGTGTTGTAAAAATGCATGCAAAGTGGTTCCCACCAGATGCAGAATGTTATAATTGCCCTATACATGATGATTAACTTTGTAGTTTACTGACAACCTCCCCAACATCAAGGGAAAGAAAATTCTACAGTTCCACTAAGGAAAAGAAAGCATGTGTGAGTATGATATAGAAAATAATACATTTTCTAAGATTGCATTGTGAGAACTGAAAAAGTATAAAAATTATGGTATTTCAAATTGGCATACTATTATGTTACAGTACTGCTAGCAGGTAGATGTAAAAATAAAGTACAGATGTATCTCTTTTTAGTAAAATCTGATATATGGAAATCTAGATTTAGAGCAAGATTGGTTATAGGGTCATTATTTGCTTTACAAAGCTATTTGGCATAAGGCTCCTTTTTAAAGGAGTTTCCCTCATATCTTTAATGTAATATTTCATTTACTGAAAAAAAATCACGCAACTTTGTAAGAACTCATTTCATGCATAAATTGAAGCACATCTGTTGAATGTATAGAGGAAAAATTGAAGTAGAAAAAAGAGAACATTAAAAGTTAGGGATAAGTCAGAGAAGAACACATATGAAAAATAAAGTAACAAGGGAACATGATGTACTGAAACTTCCTATTTTGTAATTAAGACTTGTTAGTAATACACATTCATAAAGTTCTTTTTTTTTTCCATAAAGTTCTTATTCTGTGTCTGTGTGTGTGAGAGAGAGAGAGAGTGGGAGCCTGCTATCACCTCTCTTTTTGGCTTTCTGTTTTGCTGTGACCTGACTCCTCCCAAGTTCAGCCTTAATGCACTTGCATCCTCTGAAACCCCCTTGATTTTGCATGTCATTCTTTCTGTCTAAAATTCTGTCCCCTACAGAATGGCAACCTCTATGGCTAAGATCTGTATCTTACCCACGCTAGGCTTTCCCTTCTCTGGAAGGTTTTCTGGATGGCATTTTATCTCCAGAACACTCGGGGAACCCATCCTTTGCTGCGCATTGGCCTACGCTCTTGACTTAGATGGTTATGTTGTGGAGTATAACAGAGCACAGGCTTTTGGAATCCAGTGGACCTGACTTTGAATTCTGACTCTGTATCTGACTTGTTAACTGATCTCTCTGGGTTTGGGCCTTGTTCATCAGTACTCCTGGGAAAATGAAAGCTACCTCATATTATTTCTGAGGGGATTTGATGAAAGGTAAAACTCTTACCACAGTGCCAAAAAAAAAAAAAAAGGTTGGGAAACAACAAATGTGCACATCCCTTTTTCTGTATTACACTGCAGTGTAACTGCTGACTTTCTCCTGTTTCCCCATTAAACTATGAGCTACTTAAAGGAAAGTATTGGATCTTACCCAGCTCATGTTGCCAGAGCCCATCTGATTCATACAAAGTGGGCACCAAATGCATATTTGTGGAATCTAATTGAGACAAACACAACAGCATATATTTTCATGGAATATGGCAAGTCCTGGAGAAAAGCTATGTACAAAGAGAAGAGAAAGAACAAAGGGGTAAAATGAAGTCCAAAGGGCACATATCACTAGAGAACTCTCCTGGTTGCCCCCAATTAATTAGCAAGTATTCTTTGGGAACATTTGTTCAACCAGTTTTGAGTCACTCTAATTACACTGACTTTTTTTTTCAGTCTACTAATATGCTATGTGGTAATGTGTTAAATGTCTTGATGTAACTGAGAGTTGTTTCCCTAAACTATTTGGTTAATCATTCTATAAAACATAAAGGAAACCCCAAAAATATTAGGAAAAGGAAGAAAAGGCAGCGAGGTTGATAAGGAGGAAGGAGGAAGGTGGGGAGAGAGCGATTCATGTGATCTGGAGTGAATCTCTGCTAATTTAAGGTTATTGCTACTTCTTTCTCTAAGTATAAACAACTCATGCCTGTGACAATCTGTTCTAGAATTTTGCTAGAGATATGTTCTGGACATTTTTTCTGGTTTTGCAAATTAAGTTTTTACTTCTTTAGGCTACACAAATCCCTGGTCATCCATGATTATGCCATGATTAAAAAAATAAAATAAAAATAAAATAAAATAAAAAATGTCAGTGATAGGGTTTTCACAATCACATCTGGACCCTTTTTTAGATTCTTTCAGTAACCTGAGAGATAATTTGTCTGGCCTGAAGCCTTGAACTCATTTGAAGCAACCAGCTTATATTTTAGTGTGTCTTGACTTATCTTGGGCCCCAGTTCACTCTTAACTCTGTTTGCTCTGCCCTCTCCAGTTTGAAGATCATTCTTCGTGATAGAGACCACAAAATCAAATAGGAGTTGAATAGTTCCGTTTTCCCTGTGACATCTGTTAACATTTTGCTGTGTGCCCCAATCAATGTACCTATCCCTTTGTTCTTCTTTACAAACAGAGCTTAAAATAGCTTTCTGTTGTCCTTGGCAGTTTTTCAACCTATAGCCAAGCGTTAGCCCTCCTGACAACATTCTTAAGGCACTTTTTATATTGGCTCCTCATCATGTTTTCAACCTTCCATTTTGGGTCTGTGTCCCTTTATATTCTGCATTCAATAGCTTTAGAAAGGGAAAAACAATGCTCTTTTCATGTTATATTATCTTGGGATAATCTTTGGAATAATATGTGATTATTTTGTCAGAATTTTAAACATAGGTTTATTTTCCCTTTAAAATGATGTAGCCATAGGATCATATCTACGTTTTCTCTATTTTGATGCCTGCTTTCCTAAACTCTAAGATAAATACCCACGTCCAGAAATATTTTTCTGCGACTATGATTCTAAGATGACATGTTACCTCTCCTCAAGTTTCTCATCACTTTTAGCTCGTCAACCGAAACTTCCTCTTTGGTCAAAATAAATGCAAAATAAAAATTCTCCAAAACGATCTCTCATCTTTCTCAGGGATGCAACTGGCAGAAGGCAAACCAAGAACTTACCAGAAGATCTTCATTTAGAAGAATTTTCTGGCAACTCTAAGGGAGAAAAGTTTCCCGTCATTAATTTCACTTACCTCTGTATTAGTTTTGTAATCTGTGTTAGGAAAATATGGGACAGATCGTCAATCCACTTCTGTTTTTTTTTTTAAGATTTTATTTAATTATTCATGAGAGACACACACACACAGAGAGAGAGAGAGAGAGAGAGAGAGGCAGAGGCACAGGCAGAGAGAGAAGCAGGCTCCTCGAGGGGAGCCCAGTGTGGGACTTGATCCCAGGAGTCCGGGATCACGCCCTGAACCAAAGGCAGATGCTCAACCACTGAGCCACCCAGGCTTCCCATCAATCCACTTCTGAAATGGTATGATTTTGAGTTTCCCCATCTTTTAACCTCACTGAAGTGTATTCTATCATAATTCCTCATTGGGGAACTATGTCCATACTTCCTTGATACAAAGTACTAAAGCCACATCCATGTTACAGACTCTTTTGGGGACCAGTTATGCCCATTCAAAATGGGGCTCCTAGAGGAGTGCCAGTCTGTGAGCAGTTTATTATTGGTTTACAAAAAGATAAGTACATAATGGGAAGTAATTCTGTTGTACAGAAGTACAGAAATGGAAATGGAAAGTAATTCTGTTGAGACTCTTAAAGTAATTTAACAAAAATAATTTTATGTATGTTGAATCTAATAAAAATTGAGGCTTGAATTTTGCGTACCTTTTTAAAAGTTTTCTTTTTCTAGTAATTCATTTTTATTGAATTGTACAATCATTGATTTGGAGCAGACTGGAAAGAAGAAAACTGGTGAAGGCGCTTGAATGATCTGCGAGGCACTCCTAGGCAGGAGCCCCACATCTCGCAAAGACTTGATGCAGGTCTAGGGTCATATCTAGCTTTTTGTATTAAAGTTACACATTCAGTGTATTATTTTTAGTCTGTTTTATATGAACACACAGAATACATAATATCTATCCACTTTTGCTGTTTTCTTCTGAAAAATCCTGATCCACTCATGTACAGTTTAATGTCTCTAAATCACATCTCTTGATACCGCTCAATACAAAGTTTTTAAAGCCTTATTTAGGTTTGGCCTGTTGGATTCAAATTTAGTGCAATTTGCTTGGCTGTGATACTGTGTTGCTCCAGTCTTCAAAGCATTACTTCTTCCTGTGCAGAAGACGCTCTTTTTACTATCAGGAGGTTTAGGAAAAAATAAATCCTCTTTTGGACCACCTAGTAATTTCCCAAAACCCCTTGAGGTTCTCAACTCAAATTGGAGACAGATGCTTCTGCCACCTGTATGCCCATGTCCTCCAGCGTCTTGCTTATATCTTCATGGCCACAGATGAACAGTGACCATATCTCCTAGAGACAGCACTGATTATCACATATAGTCACAGGGCAGAGTGGGATCTTTATGTACATTTTGCATTTACATCCCAGTAAAAGAGTTCATGTCGTATGAGGTCTAAACATGATCCCTTGAACTCTTTTGTAGAGAGCTAGCTACTCTCTCCCCTCCACCTCTGCCCTTTGGAGAAGTTGATAAAACTCTTCCAATGTGACTGTCCCGAGAATTCACCTTGTTCTATGTGTGTTGGGAGGGAGGTTGTCACCGCACGTAGGGGAAGTCATTATCCAGGGAAGTAGCTCCCTATATAGTATGAAACCTCACCAGTCCAAACTTTCTTCTTTTTACCCTCTTCACCATTCAGATTTTCCTAGCTCCTCAGAAATATTTTGTCTTCTTTCTTGTCGGGTTCTATTTAATTTAAAAGTTATTTCTAGAACCTTTATCTTCTTTAATAAGCTGGAACCATAGAAACACACTCATCACGACAGAAGTCCATGCCACCTTGCAGAATGCATTTTATGGATAGCCTGGGCAAGAGGCAAAACAGAAATAGCCAGCAGGATCTCGTGTGGTCCTAACTCCCAGGCATCAACACACACTGCTGCCTGTCACAGGTCCCTTTATAAACCGTCTACTTACTGTTCCTCATTACACTGAGGCTTCTCTTACAGGGTTATGTGTGGTGGTGGTAGAAGGGGGGTACCAACTAATGCTGCCCCCAACCAGTGTGCTGGTTGGGAATGCCTGTTGCATAGAACACTCAATCACTGAGCTTTCTTGTTCAAACCCAAAGCAGAAGCACCCACTTGGAAATGTGAGTTCTTCACAGCTTCTTCCTTGTCTTTGCTCCTCATTCCTTCCAACATCTAGCCTTTGGAATGTGACGAGCATGCTGGGAGGATAAATGAGAGGTAGTTGGTCTTGAGAGTTATGAAAACTGGATTTGTACAGCTCTGATTATGGAGTCTGAGTCAGTATGAAGCCACAGACATTTGGGTCCTGGCCTGGGTCTAGGGTTCTTTGCCTGTAGAGCTGGGACAACTCCAGCTCTGAACAAGTAAAGGAAAATCATGCTCTTCTCCACATCTTCCCCTAGAAACTCATCTTATTTCATCCTCACTTTGTGCCTTGTGCTTTTCTCTTTCCTGGAACCAAAGGACAGGCCACGGCCATTTGCATTTCAACTTAGCTACGTGATGACAAATTTGTTTCCTATGGGCTAGGCTTGGAACCAAACTGTTATTTAAGTATCGTTTCTATGGAAAAATTAATTACAAATTCTAAAGCTATTTACCAATTAACTTTGGGAGTTAAAACACATTTATCACTCGAGGCAGACTCTATGAGGTCCACTTAAGTAAGTACATACAAAGTATACGTGTGTACTAGAATGCTGTATTTCAAGCTGGTTGTTAGATCTAGTATAAAACATATTTGTATTATGTTGTCAAAGCAAAAAAATAAAAAAGCTTGGCTTGATCAAAACAGAATCTATAATATTCTAAAAGTTTTTTCAAAGCTAAAAAATGTATCTTTATGTAGATCTTGAGCCTTGATTTAGACCTCTATATTTAAGAGTGAAATTTTAGGAGAAGTGTGATTTATAGTAGATGTATGCTTTCAAGCAATCACTTATTTGAAACAATATACTTCTCTTTCCCAAATATTTTGCTTTAGCTTTAACATTTAGTTAAAAAAATTAATTGCAATAGAAAATTAAAAATGCCATATCTGCAATTTCCGAAGTAGGGATAGGGCAAAAAAAAAAACAAGTTCATAATGCAATAATAATATTATTTGAAAAAATTTATGATGTCCCTTTAAAACGCTATAAATGTTTTAGCTCTCATTTGACTCTTTTTAATAAAATCCCCCACCTAGTGCGTGTGTGTGTGTGTGTGCGTGTATGTGTTTGGATATGTATTTTCCAACAGAATTAATAAGGTCAAAGTGACAAAGCAAGGCCCATGCTTGTTCCATAGAATTGTTTCTGGAACAAAGCAAAGAAATAATTATACTTTATTACAACTAGTAAAATTTAACTCGATTATCTGAAGACTGTAGTAACTCCTATGACTTAAAGTGCAGTTTTTTCCCTCACTCCAGTAATTAGAGGGATATTAATATCAGTTATGTTTTAATACTTGAGAGTCAGAAGTGATGACGTTCCATCACTCTGCCCACAATTTAACACGAGCCAAAATGATGGTAAAAGAGACCTTACAGTATACAGTTGTCAAAATGTACCTGGAAGCTCTCAGAGGACTATTAGAACAATTGACGACAGGTGAAATAAAAGAAGTCTCAGACTTCTGAGTTCGGGAGGATTCAGCAGAATTTCCTATAGTGTCACTTGGGTGTTTAAAACTCTAACATATTACGGGAGTGCTTCCTGCAATTAGAATAGCAACTACAGGTGGAACAGATTCAAAACTGCTTACCAAGTTGTTTGTATCTATTTCCCATGGGTCTCCTGAGGCCACCGAGACAAGGAAATGGCCTGAGTTTTCTTTTGAAAACTAATGCACATTAGCAGTGGCACCTTATTAGGCGCCCCATGTCACTCCCTTAAAATCACAGACATGTCGCCCAATTAAAATCGTCCTTTGTGGAAACCAAAGTAGCCTGGGCCCGGTGCTCCAAGGCACGTGTGCTGTGCTCAGAGGGGCTGAAGGCCTGCTTACGCTGAACCGCGAGATGCCTGCTTTGACCCCCTGAGAAGAAACACGTCTTTTGCATATATGCTCTGCAGCTACCAGTGCTCTGCCAAGGAGAATTGCTATTTTAAACGGAGACTCTTTCTGTATCAGCAGGAAGAATTTATGCCCAGCCAGCGAGGAGGTAGAGAGCAGCTTTTGTTGTCCGTCACATTTTAGTGCAGAGAAGTGCTCTGCCCTAAAGGTGCCAGGTAAAGAGAATTGCCAAGTAAAGAAAATTTATTGAACGTGTTTCCAAAGGGGAAGAATAATCTGACATTTTTTAAAAAGAATCTCAGAAAAATACCTTGCCTTGGTTTTTTTTTTTTTTTTAACTTTCCTCGGTTCTAATACAGAGAAATGCAAACGTAAAAAATACCTGCTCTGTCTTAGAGTGCTTTTATATAATTTTTTCTACTTGATCATGTTTTCATTTGTAACTATTTTATATGCTCCCCTCTATTCGCAGGTCTGCGTGCCTCACACGTCTAGATGGCTGAATTTATTAATTCTTCCCCTCTCTAGGGCTCTCCCTCCCCAGGATCCGGGTTATTTAGGGTCCACCTCATAACTCCCCTACCACCACTCACCAGGGGTAGCAGAGTCCCCACCTCGTAGACTTCAGCCCCTAGGAGTGGACCCAAAGGATCAAACTTTCTTTCGAAAGCCAGGAGCAGTGGGACACTCTCTGCAGGCTGCGGGGGGTGCTCCACCCTTGGATAGCAAGTGCCACCCTTTCGACTTTTCACACCTTCCATCCCTCCTTCCTGTGTGGCCCTCTCTCGTGTCCTACTACCTCCGACTCTACCACAGTTGTCCCCAGACTCTGTTGGTTTGCTGACAAAGACGTTCCTGGGAGTAACATCAAAGTCTGAACATTTTTGCCTCCTCCAGGACTGGAGAGAACAGGCTACACCAAAGAAAACAAAAAATTTAAAATAAGTAAATAGATAAATGCATGAATGCATGAATGCATGAATGAATAGATAGATAAATAATAAATAAATAAATAAATAAATAAATAAATAAATAAATAAATAAATAAATAAATAAATAAAACAAACGGACGAATCCAAAGAAAATAAAGGCACTCAATTGCAGATCGTATCCCCTGTCGTGGTCTCTAATGCTGCTCGGCCACTTCTCTCTCTCTCTCTCTCTCTCTCTCTCTCTCTCTCTCTGTGTCTCTCTCCCCGAAGCAACCTCAGCTGCAAGCTCGGTTCCAACCTGGTCGGCGACGAAGTGCAAGGTTCCACCTCTGAGCAGGTAAAGTCCGTTGGTTAGGGAGGGGCTGCTCCGCAGTAAGGATGACAACAATTAGCACATGCTCCTCATTAACCAGCGGAGACTGGAGCCGCCGAGGTGGCAGGCTGCCATCGGCGTGGTAGTCACGGGGCAGTTTAATTTCTAACGAATGTGAGCGCCGGATCAGTAACAATATTCGACAAAATGCCGCCTGCATCCTCTTATGGCTTTCATTACCAAATTGAAAATCTGTGTAGATTTCTGAAAATTACTTTTAAATGTAGCCAATCTCCTAGACTGCAAGGCTTGATTTGCTGGTGAGGGAGCCCTGCTGTGAGATTTTAATGAAAGATCATAGTGGCCCTCCAAGGCCGGCAAAGAGCTATAGGCCCTGGAAGACCCGAAATAATCTGTTTTACTTTTAATGGCAGCCATTTTATATTCATTAAGATCAAAATGCAGTTTTGCAGGCAAATTGCAAAGCTGTTCCACTCACAGCTTGAGAACCTGGAGGCCCTACAGCTTTTTATCTTGTTCATAAGCAAATATGCAGTTAATATCTTTTAATATGCTTTGATGCTTGGTACCTTATGGGTACATTGTACCGGAGGTTAGAGGACTGCATGTTTCCTTGGCACAGTCAGCCACCAACTAAAGCGGTAGGCCTTTTATTTCCATAATGGCAGAAGAAATGAGTCTCTCTCTTTCTCTCTCTTTTTATCCCCCACCCCATTTTTTTTTTTAATATGAGCTCGGCTCCAATAAATTGTAAAGCACTGTATAGTGTACATTCAGGGTCTCAGAGAAGGCGCAGTTTTTCACTGGGATCCATCTGTTGGTGGTTCATATTATTTAAATTTATACAGTCACATTATTTAAATGTAAACAGCCAAATAAGATAGGATCAAATCATTGGCATCTGGAAACTGTGCTCTCATCCTCTTTGATTGTGAGGTTGTCTGCATTAATAATGGAGTTCTAAAGACTGTGATTCCACCTGATATACTGTATGACCTTAACAGTTGTGATTTTATCAGGGTTTCACTGTAGTAGAAAATGAAGGTATTTTGCAGCTCATTTCCAGCAAAGCTAGTTTGCATTATCCTCTGTCCAGAGCGGGCCTGACTGTTTTGTGGGTTATAAAATATCAGCCCCCCTCCCCCACTGCCCCCTTTCTGCTGTGCAGCTGTACTTCCGGTCTACAATCATGTTACAAATTAAATTCCATCAGATTTCTTGTAGCAGGTAAGTGGTACTGTGATAAATGAATAGGAGGAAGGAAGGAAGGAAGGAAGGAAGGAAGGAAGGAAGGAAGGAAGGAAGGAAGGAAGGAAGGAAGGGAGAAAGGAAGCGGAAGAGAGGTGAGAAGGAAGGTGGGCGAGGCACTTCGTTTTATGAGGTAAAATCTTGGCCTCTCCCCAGTGTAGCATCTACATCTTCCGATTCAGCAATTTCTATCTCGGTTTCTATCTCTAAGACAAGAAATAAGGTTGATGCAGGCGGATCTTACTACTCAACCCATTACTGCATCTTAATTCTGCCTTAAGCAGTAGGTAGGCCAGTGTTGGACATAATTGTCCAGAATCACAGAAGAACTATTCAGTTGTTGTAAAAGCAAAATTTAGGGGGTAGTTTGGAGGTAAGAAAAGGGACCAGCTAAGTCTATTTCAAGTTGCCTAAAGATTTGGAGGTTAGGTGAAGATAGGATTTTGCTCCTTTACCCAAATTATTTTGGCTTTTGAATGCACTCGGGGTGTCAGAGTGTTAGAACGAGGGTGGGAGTGGGAGCACTGAAGCTCTTCGGCGGGCGGGAGCAAAGCCTTCCATCTTTTTCCAGCAGAAGATGAGGGTGTTGTGCCTCCCTTTTTGACTTGGTAGCCATCTCAAAGAGTACTGTGGGGCCAGCTGCTTTAAGAATGAGAGTCAGCTCTTTTATGCAAGTAAATACAATATCGTGCTGTCTCCAAAAAATAATGTGCATTAAGACAGCTCCATAGAAAGGCCAGCCTTTGTATCCCCTGGCCCGCCCAACCTTTGTACTTAACCATACCCCACAGGCATATTATAATATTGGATGACATGTTTACAAGTCCTAACATCTTACTCTGTGCAACTGCATAGCTTCTTTGCAGGGCTCAAAAACTCAGGCTGTGACTCTCTGATGAGGGAATTTGATAACCCACTCTCTTTGGGTCTCAGGGCAAGGTGAAGGTGTCTGGCCTGCCAAGGCACAATTTAATGGGCTTCTGAAAACACTCAGAAGGCAGACATAAATGTGTGGATGGGCAGCCAGCCAGGGTGACCTGGGGATGGGGCCAGTTGATTTTAAACAGGGTGAGGTCGGGAAGGAATGTTTCAGGCCAGAGCTGGCTGGGGGAGCTGGAGGGGCTCTCTGGAAGCCTGAGGGTTGACTGTAAAGGATTTACAGAGCTTGAACCCGACTCTGTAACTTAAGAGCTAAAGCATTCCCACCTGGCCAACTTTAAAAGGGAAATGGAAAATGTAAAAAACATATAATTAATTTCAATTACAAGCCTCACATATCTCAGGCCGGATAGGCACTATCTTCATTTCCTGTCAGTTCAGTGGGCTCCAATACAAAAGTCACGTAAATTAAATTAAAACATAAAATTCCCTCTCACGTATCTCTGTTTTCTATTCTTAATGCCTCTTGACATTTAGTCTTTGGTATGGCTACCCTTTTTTTTTTTTTTCTGTGCAATATATATACTTCAGATGTGAGGTTCCTATCAGTCTTTTCCCCTTTATGTCGCATCATGTAGCATCATGGGACAATTAATTCATTAAGAACCTTTGGGAAAGTGATCAGGGAGGGAAGAGGAATTCACTCACATGCATGAAGGGTTTCACCCAATGTCTATTTGTTACTTGGTTTCAGAATTGCCCTATTCTGTATTACAGTCATTTGTGATTGCCTGACTTTGGGTGTTTGAAAAACATAATATGGAAATGTTTTTCCAGGATCAATAACCTAGTTTTCTTTGGGCCCACAATTGTTTTCCTTTTTTGTTGTTGTTGGTTTTTGTTTTGTTTTGTTTTCTCCTCCAAAGGCATCCCAACGTGTGCTGTGCGGTGTCACTGGCCACAAAGAGGTCACTGTCTCACAGAAGCTGGATTCCCATTTTGATCCTGGTGCAAGGGAGAAAGTAATATTGCACACTATTTTCACATACCCGTGGAATCAGCAGTGGTGTTACATCACTGCAAGTTGAGCTCCGTGTAGATTCCTAAAAAGGAGATGCATGCGTGTGGGGTGGGGGTAGTGGCTGTAAGGAATAATAACATCACCTTCAGTGAGAT